>NC_086287.1:34104506-34440506 GCF_963924245.1 Chroicocephalus ridibundus
TTTTTCCTTTTGTGTGGCCACAGCCTTAGCGGGGGTAGCGACAGTATACATATTTTTCTTTCCCAGGGAAGTTAAAACTATGCTTTAGATATATGATTAGCCTTATTTAACATTATATGTAATTATAATTATTCTAAAGATTCAAAAAAGATCTGGGGAACCAGTGAATATATGGGAATAATAAACAGGGCGATACCAGTGCATTAATATTACTTTTAGTAATGCTTTAGATAAAATGACTGTTTATTTCCAAACAAAAAATTGTGTATCTTGAAAAACAGAAAATCAGAGTCCTTTTTGGCACAGTAAGTCAACACCAGAGTCAATAGCTTTGTTCTTCATTTCTCAAGACCTACCTCTCAACGGTGAATTATGAGACAATATAATAACTCTACATCAAACTGTCTTTACTTTTATACAAACTGAGTTTTACTGTGTCAGTCTTGTCAACACTGCTGAATATTAATGTGAATAAAGTTAATTGCTGGGTGGATAAAGGTCTGATGCAGTCAAAGTGAAAGAAAGCACCTAGCAGAAATCTGTCATTTATGACAAGCTGTAATTTATTTCTGCTTCATGATATGTACTGACAGGTTTCAAACCTTACTCTAGTCTTTACCATAAATTGCAATTATTATAATTCACAGCGACATTTGACCCAGAGGTTGCCACCTAGTTCACCACATATCAAAGACTTCACATCTCAGGGAATTAATTTGCAAACGCCAGCATGTATTTCTCATTGTGAATCCAATTGTTTGCACTCAACACTGAACGTGCACAGTAAATTTTGTGACTTGCACTGCTTAAAAAAGAAATAGCACATTGCTTAGGCTGAAACATGAAGTGTTTATGACAAAATATTTACAGATATTTAAAGACTAAGATTAAATTTCAGTATGACTGTACAGTTATTAGTAAGTTTTACAATATTAGGCACTGGTGACATATTAGTCTGATGAATTTTGCTGAGTATTTTTATAATCAATCGTCAATTGTTTTAATAAATGTTGTTACTGGTACCATCAACAACACAGCTGAAGCTAACTCAGTTTAGTCCCTGAAGTCTTGCTCATCTGTTACTCAGTACAGTTTATAAGAAAACTGTTGACAAGTATTCAATTCTTGGACGCAAGCAAAATTCCCAGTCTGACTGAGTTTGCGGTGAATGTCTCTAGATCTATAAACCGAGGTTTGAAGTCTGAGTTTATTATGAGACTTGTCATTTCTTAAGCTTTATAAATGTAACCTACAAGTACCAAAATATCTTTTAAAAATTATATCAATTTAGAAAAGTTCACAAAGATTTTAAAGTTAATTGGATGATGCAGGTAGTAACAAATGTGCTACTTCTAAAACAGACTTTTCAAGAGATTTAAAATTCTTGAGAAGACTCTGTAGTATATCATAGTAATTTTATTGCTATATGTAAGTTTATTTCATATTAAATTAGGGCCCTGCCAAATTAAAATATTTTCTATTTTGTTTTTTAAAGCTATCAATCTTCCATATAATTTTGGAAAATGCAGTGCAAAAATAAGTACATATTACAGATATCTACCAGAAAGATGACGCTTCACTTAGCTTTTTTTTTTTTTGGTAGCATATTTCCCCTTGGGAGAAAGAACTGGAACACTGATCTGTATGTGTTACGTGCCCTTCACATTTAAAATACCGGAAGAGCACCTGACAGCTTTTTTGATGTCTGTCTCTCTGGTTCATCCTTTTTCTCGTATTTGATTTCTTATCACGGAATCACGGAATTTCAGAGTTGGAAGGGACCTCTAGAGATCACCTAGTCCAACTCCCCTGCTAAAGCAGGATTGCCTAGAGCACATCACTCAGGACTGCAACCAGGCAGGTCTTGAAAGTCTCCAGAGAAGGCGACTGATTTCTGATACAAGTAGCAGCACCTGTGAAAGAAAGTAGGACTGTGATTTATGTTTGCTGAATACACTTTCAATTAACTATACAGCTTTATTTATCTTAGACTGTACCTTTGCCTTCTCAGGCCCATAGTTTGTCACTAAGCAACTATCAATGTTCTTCCCTCCATAAAAGCACCTTTTTGCTAAACACGATAACCTGCATTCCCGCAAAAACCTCCAAATTCCCATTCACTTCACTGAGATCAGAATTAGTGTTCTCTTCCTGCTTCTTCACACAATTAACAGTCTAGAGACAACTTTTAGAGAACCATAAACAGAGAAAACGACAAAAAAAACCCACCAAAAAACCCCTGATAACATCGCTTAGAATAGCAGAGAGATATCTACTTCTCTCAGCAGAGCACATTTTTAAATGAACAACCTGCTTTGCTGAGAAACCGGTAGAGATGTCCACAGCATCACACCAGGGAAATCATACATGGAGCACGAGATTAAGCTGAGATATTACATGGCTTTTGTTAGCAAGGCTTTGGGCTTTCTGCAGATTGCTATCACGGTGGAGCACAGACACTTGTAAGCTGAAACCATTACCAACAGAGTGCATAAACTGGCGATGAGTGACAAGGAGTGGTGTCTGAGGAGAGAGGAGTAGGAGTGCTGTTCTACCAGCCACGTGGACTAAATATAGAGAAGAAGTTTAGGGTTAGCAGAGGGAGGGAGAAATACAGAACATTTTACCCTGTTTTAGATATAACTTACTGATGTCGTAAGATTTGTTCAATAAAAACTCTAAAAGGAAGGCCTATGAAACTTGTGCTGTCCCAGTGTTAAAGAAGATCGTTAGCCAGCACCCTTTCTGTCATCCATTTCTTATGTAGCTATTAGTTCCTTATTGATAAAGGAAAACTGCAAAATAAATGCTTGAAATGTTTAAATGCTTTGCAAACTTTTAAATAGATACAGGAAGAGGATCTTGATTTGTTTTCTCCGGTTGCATGATAAAGAATACTAGCTTTTGACAAAAATACAATGGAATAACATTGTGGTGAAATTATTTTGCCTTAGTGCCCACCTCTATTGTGCATTTCTCCACGAATTTTATTTGAAATGCTGAAACTGTCTTACAACAAAAGGCATTTGAATGCTTTTTTTCCACATACTCTTTTTCTAAGTGGTGCTAGACCTATTAAGAATGAAAAATTGCATATTGAAGAATTTCAAGGTTTACTCCATTATTTGTAGACATATAGAGAACAATAAGAGGAAAGAAATACTGTAAAAAAGACAGCAGGAGAAAATCCATATCTGAAAACTCAGATTCATATATTTTAAATATAATTAGGTAGTCCAGGAAGGATTCTACATTTCATTTTAAACATCCCTATTATTTGCAGTACTACAATCCATCTACAAGTTTACCAAATGAACAAAAAGTAGCGACTCAGGTAGCAATGTGAGAACAGTAATACCTAAAAGCATTTTTTCTTTGGTCTTTACAGAATAAAAAGTAATCTACAAACCAGCCTCTGCTTTCCTGAAAAATATTAAACCTGCAATTTAGAGCTGTGGCAAACCTTCAGTGGAAGGTACGTTATATCCTTTTTAACATGCCATTTTGAGTATCCTTTGTCACAAGCAAACATTTTACCATGCGATTAAGCCTATGTTTCCGCAACCTTTACCAAAGATACTAGTAAAACACATACTAGTTCCCTACGGCAATCAAGCAAAAGCAGTATGTCACAGAATTAATCCTTTTCACATGCTCTCCCTTTCTGAATTACTTCACTTAAGCATGCATACACTTTCTGATATCCAGATTATGTATACTTAGAATATAAGTGCCTGAAGCGTTGTTCTTCTTAGCTAAAAGTATCTGGAAGAAATGTTTATAGTTGATTCTTGTTTAATCACTATGACCTGAAAACATGTTGTCAGAGGCTTGTTATAAACCCCTGCCCATAACAAACCCAGTTATAAGAGTTACATGTCTGGAATTCAGGACCTTATCGCACCGCCTACTGAGAATATGTCTGAATAAAAAATGATGATCAATTATATGTTCGCTAGAGCAATACTATGTCAAAGTCTGGACAGATGCAGCGTGTAACCCATCCTTTCCTCACGGGTTGGCCCTTCCAGCCGTGGTCGTGAAACTTGCTTGTTGTAATAAGGCAAAAGCACCACCTTCTTTGGTCCTGAATAGTGTTGTTACTAAGAATTAAATTACCCAAAACGTCTTTTAATTGGAATTTCCAAGCACTTACAAAACTAAGCAAAGCCTTCAGCGCTTGTCCATGGGATCAAACCTACTATACATAAACACCTTATAAATCTGCCAAAAGACATAAATCTGAACAGCAAGACCTTTTTTTCCTAGACATATGCTATGCTTTTAATAAGGACGTGGCTCATTTTCAGGATTATCTTTTTGTTAAGGCAGAACTGAAAGCAAAAGCCTTGGAAGTAGTTAGAAAAACAGTGTAATCACTAAGATACCATTATCCTGTCTCTTGTAGCTTTTATATTTGAGCTTCTCAAAGCTACGGACAGCAAATTACTCATTTGATACCTGAGCTGCATAAAGAAGATTGAAATCTGGGCTGTTAATGATCTTTTCACTCTGTTTGGGAGATTCTCTGTAAGAGCTCGTGTGTAGCACAGATGCTGGCTGCCTACATTATTCCTAGGCACCCAAGAAAATACAGAGGTGGAGAGTGTCATTTATCCCGGATACACTAATGCTGAAAGAAATCTTATTTCTGTATGAAAGCTTTTCTAAAGAAGGAAATGGTTTTCTAGGAGACCAGCTATGACTTGGAGAAAAACATCAGGTTCTTTTTCTACTTTTTTCTTTTTTTTTTTTTTTTTTTGTGGTAAGTGACCCACATTACTAGATATCTTAAATGAATAATCAACTTAAATGAAACAGAAATTTTGACTAGCAATTAAGGTACTGAATAATAACAGTATAGACAAACAAGTGATTTATTCCAAACAAGATTATCCAGGTGGTATTTTTATGCCTAATCTTTTAAAAATGCTTTAGACTGAAATGAAGTGTATATGATAAAAGTGCACTTCTTATTTGGCTAAAGCCACAGAGCAATTTTTAAATTTTGGTTTGTCATTGCTACATAGAACTTCTTACCACAAAGTTCCCCCAGGAACTCTGGGAAGATACGAAAAATATCGTCATTGCTGATGGTACAAAGCTGGAGCATATGAAAGATTAACTGAAGTGCTCAAAGTCACACGAGTGTGAGAGATCTGGAAATTCATTTTGGGCATATAGGCTTCATGCTGTAATCCACACATAACCATCTGTCTTCTTCCCACTTCTCTTCTTATGCTCTATTATTAACCAGGTAAATGCAGTGGTTCCAGCATGCCATTGCCAGTTCCAAAAATCATTCAGCATATCGTTCATTTTCTTAGATCCTTTAGCGCCCACTCAATTTGGTGAAATGTGTACATGGAATTAATGAGACTTTACCCTTTTTATCACCTTATAGATGGCACATACCAGAAAGAGGTGCAGTCCTCAGCATCTGGTTGTGAATGGCCTCAACAGGGGAAATAATACTATCTTTATCAAAGAAAAGGCTGATCATATTCTACTGGGCACCTCAGGAAAATAATCTTTTCTCTGGAGTCAGTCCAGAATGCTTACTCTGCAGGCATAACTAAAAGGCCAAAGTCTCATTTAAGATATTGCAAATTCCTTTAATCTATTTCTCACTTATATCACATACAGGTTTCTCTCCAATTTATGACTTTTTGAATACTTACCCAACCATTTAGGGAATACTTTAAAAACAGCATTTCAGATTTTTTTTTTTAATTGACCAATCTTAGTTTTAAGTATCTTTTGGTATTTTCTTAATTTTTAGAAAAGTCTTCAGTCAAGGATGAGGAAAGGAGTCATGCAGTGCAGATAGCAGAGATCTCAGCAGTGTGCTCTTAAAGCTCCTCCAAGCATTCCAGTTTATAAAAATAGTGTGATCAGACATTCCAGCAAATACATAGTTCCTTCTAGTAGAAAAACTTGATGAATAAATTAAATTTCAATTTTTAACTTCCCCTATTATAAAGCACTTTAATGAAATAATTTCCTCTCTTTCTATCCTGCAGAGACTAAATGCAGAAAATCTTTGAAAAAAATGGTGGATTTTCACTAATTGAAATAGTTAAGGGAAAGTCCTATTACGCTACCTCAAATTCTTTTTCCAAGAAAACAAGTTTAGCATTGAAAAACCTCTGTGCTGTGCTGATAGCCACATTAAGTAATCACAACTTTCATTTAGTAAGTGCTGTTAGACAACTATCCAAAACAAAAGGAAATCTAAAAAAAAAGTTCATGTATGATAAAAGCAAGCTCAAGAAATCATACCTTTTTTTTAAAGTCAGAGGTAAAGTAACGTAGCAAATCCCATTGACAGAACTACAGTGTTAAAGGGAGGCATCATAAAAATGAAACTGTGTGTTTTCTTACCGTTTTTTTTTTTCCCCCTAGAATCCAAATCCAAAGTTACTGAAGAAGAGAACCTGGGATGCTGAAAGGAAAGAAAAGAAACCATTCACTCAATGAAAAGAAACTTATACAGTTCAACTTTAGTTTAGTTGAGTTTAGTTTAGTTCATAGGAATTAAATATTTGCATGCATTAAGTTAATGTTTTCCTTCTCTTCTGATTTTAATAAATCTAACTGGTGAGACCCTTGCGCGCTTGGGAACATCTCACACAGTGTATCTCCATAATGAAAAAGTAACTTCAGAGATTTATAGGACAAAGAGATTACAGAACCTTAAAGTAACATTTGGGGGGAATCAACTGGGTAGATAGCGCTGAGATTTCTCCTATCAGGTGGCAGTAGATGAACATCTGTGGGGAAGCCAATGGCAATAGGAAAGACGCAGAAGTTTGCCTGACATAAAGTAAAAGAGCAATTCTGATGGGGAAATATAGAATGAGCATATGTCTGCTCCACATGGATATTAAACTTTGGATGACATTTTCCTTAAAAAAGAAAAACATCTTTTAATATTTCCTCTTTTGCTGTGGACTGTCTGCTACACTGTTTGTAATAATTTGCGAATCATCCTTCAGGCACCACTTAACCTATCTAAATGCAGAAAGATGAATCTGGAATACTATCAAAGCACATATTGAATAAAAAGAGCCATTTTGCTTCAGCAGCAACACAAGAGACCTGTTTTTTATTATGCATGTGAAGTGTTTAATTTAAACTGTTAATAGTTAACCATGTCTGGCCTAGAGCTATACAGATCTGGGAAAAAAAATCCATAAACAAAACCCCCTCGACTTCCCTTCCCTTCTTTCTTCTCTAAGGTCAAAGATAGAGGGAAAAAATAATTTTGGAAAATATGAAGATTGCTTATGTGAAATATCTTTTTCCCAGAATATGCAGAGAAGGAAGGTAAAAAGTTTCTAGCTCGCACTGAAAGGCCCAGCAGCCTTAGGGTTACCGGTATTAAAATGTCTGGAAAACAGGAATACCTTACAATAGAGTTTGAAGTTGAGCTAGAGGTTGTCAGGGGAGCACACGCAAAGCATTTATGATAAAGGTATCTTAGATGTCTGTGGTTGTCAGATGTTTAGATGGATGTGGTTAGCTTTGCACAGAGGAATCCCCACCTCAGCATGGAGCCGAACTCCATCTCTCAGACTAAGTGAATTCGCCATTATTCAAAAGTAGTTTTACAGTTTTTATTAATAAATGACGCTAACAAAATATATTTATCATTCATAATGAATAAGTTTACTTTAATAAGCAAATAACTATTCCTATATTTAAAGTTTTCAAAAAAATTCCATCTGGGGGAAAACACAAATTACCTCTTTTTTTTAATCCCGCTTTCAAAAGATTCCAGAAATGTTATGGGTTTAGACTTGACATTTAATTAGTCAGAAGTATGGGAACATAATATACATACCATAGTAAATCAATTTTAAATTCAATATTAGAGAATCCAGACGCCTGTGTACTCTTCCATAATTAAACTAGCATATATACAGTTCAAACAGAAGGCAAAAGTTCAAGGTCTTCTTTGCCTAAAGCATTTACATTTTCTACTGAAAGTAACTATTGTCCAAGGTTGACTGTTTTTGGCATAGAGATTTCAAATGATTCCTAGCCTGGTGAGACAAAGAAGAAATTCAGTTTTAATGAGAGTGAAAATGAATTTAACTGTCTAATCATTCTTTCTCTAGTACAGGGATAAATATATACTAACAGATGTTAATAAACTAAAAGAAAGCAAACAGAGTAGAATAAATATAAAATTTCTTGCTTAGCAACAGTTCTAGAAAGTGATAACAATTTTAGCCATAAATTGCTCAGAATATAACACTCTGAAAGTGTCTAATAATGGACAATAAAAATGACGCTGAGTAGTACCTGAAATTAAATGGTATCCAGTCTTATAGTCTTGTAAAAGAACCTTCCCAGGGCTGAAAACGTTTATTTCCACAATAATGTCTTAGGAATTCAGCAATACTTCCTTGATGACAGCCGGTGACTTACTTTGTTTTCCTTTTAGGCCTGTCTTGGTTTGGTTAACAATAGATTTTTAAAAGGTAAATATACACATGATTATTTCTCTTCCTTTTCACAGTTTGATATGATGGAAACCTAGCTTACCAAAGAATCTACATTAGCCTTTGCTGTTAATATACGTAAAAAATACTGTTTCTCATATCAAAGTGGATTCTACTGGATTGTATGCAGCCTTGGGAATTCCTATCTCATGACAGCCATAACTAATCATTAATTTTTTTCTTCTGTTGCCAAGAACTTTTGGATTACTAAACCAAATCAAATTATATTTAAGTCGGAATGTCCCAAATCCAGTGGCAACATAGGTTGCCACTTTATATGACTTTGTCCGATTATTAATCAGTCCAAATGACCATGCTGCAATGAAATTACTGTGGTTTATGGGACTAGAACTGAGTCAAGAAGAGATGAAAATGGACCTAATGTAAATTACCAGTCCCTTAAAAATGAAAAGAAAAAAACTTTAACAACAAACCCCCCACTTGCTTATGTAAGGTGTCGTTTTAAAACACTGTAACTATTCTTTTCCAAAGAAATAAGCATCTGAAAACTTATTTGTCCATACACAGTTCACCCCTACTCCTGACTGCAAGTTGCAGATCCTGCAGATCCTTAAAAATGAATGGTCATGTACAGCAAGGCAGAAGAACAAGGCAAATTATTTCTTACACTTGATTCTTAACACTTATTTAGATTTTACTGTGGGTTAATTAAAAATCTGTGAAAGTTGAGGAGCTGAAAACTTGAATTAAATTTTAAGACTGCCACTTTAAAATAAAGTAATAAAAGAAATAATGCAGGCTACAGTTCATTCAATTTTTTTAAACCAGAAAAAGTTAGATAATAAAGTAGTACGATAATAAATGCTATTAGTTGAACAGTTAACATAATACAACTTAAATGCATCATCCCTGTACTTCCAGTAGATGGCAGGTATAGTACTTCAAACTTTTAAAAACTCAACAAAACTCTTTTCTTAATTTTTTGAATGAATAAGATGCTATTATCTGGGAAATTTTGCTTATAATCTAACAGTCTTTCCATATACATGTATTTTTACATTTAATACCATTACGGAAAATATACCAAGAAGAACAGGAATGTTTAATACAAACACATTAAATACTACATGTACCACAAACATATTAAATACTTTTAGTAAAGCAAATTATTAAGTAATAAAAACAGAAAGAACACACTCAACAACACTCACACGGACTGGAATGCTCAGAATAATATTCACAATAAAATAAAAGCTACAACTGGCAATCTTAAAATGGGAATTTGAAAAAAGACACTTTGTATTTATTTCTCTTTTTCAGCAATCTGCCTCTTTTTAAGGCAATGAATATATTTTTTTCTATAAAGGAACTTTAAATTTTCTGTTATGTGTCACTGAAAAGAACCATGAAATGACAGTCGAGCATTTACAAATCCAGAGATTTCAAGCAGTAAGGTTGTCAGCTAAACCAAGATCAACATACACAAGAAACGATGATTTTTATTTTTTTACTGCAAGAGTAATACAATCCTACTTGCAGCAGAGGAGTCCCCCCTCTCTGCGAGCACAGGATAGCTAATGCTCAGTTGCAATTAGGGACAAAACCTTTCATTTTCTTTCCATTGTTCAGTATGTGAGCCCATGCCTTGTTCCCTGCGCACTGCTACAACTTCAAACCACTCTGAGGCCTATCTTATTATTCTGTTAGTGCTTTTTTGTGTGTTCAACAGTTTTATAACGTCACTTTATCTTGCCCAAGGTTTGGTGAGCTGACTTTCTGATATCATCTCAGTTTTAGAAAGGGGAAAACCGAGATGTTCTGAGATTAAGGTCAAAAGTATTTGCAAATGTTCATTGAGTTGTCTGACGTGTTTTGGCGATGGTGGAGGTGCGTGTTAAGTGCTATGGCATTAAAAATATGTTAAAAACATTTTTAATTAATTTTCAGTCATGAATGCTACTTGAATGCAAAAAAAGACAACCGCACGCCTAGTAACAATTTCTGAGATCGATGGTTTAAAGACTAACATCACACAGAAACTGCCACTAAAATCACCATCTAAATACAATTTCTGGGCAGGTTTCCCCATCCTCATCATGAAACCGTATCTTGTGCTCTTTCTATTCCATGTCTTATTCCAGTTTCTGCACACATCAGAGTAGAACCTACTCTGTAGCTGGTTTCCCTAGACATCCTCTGAAGGGGGTGGAGTCATCCCACAAGCGTGTTTACTGTTCTTGGTTTCTCTGCTCAAACTCACTATATGAATATTAATTATTCCACTTATTTCCTGTCTTGCAGCTCACATCCCCCAACAACCCCTCATAAAATTCTTTGTCCTTAGTTAACCCTTCTGTCGTCTAACCAATATTGGCATTCATGGGTTTTCCTTTTTGTTTTCTTTTCACCCAATCTTCTCCCTGGCTTCTCATGTCCACACATCTGCCAGAGTGTTTCACTTCTTCCTCCGTGTTCCAAGTCAGGTCAAATCTTCCTCTGTGGTTCCTATCCCTCCTTCAACTTTTCCTGAAGACTATACCCTGGTATCTTGTTTCAGTCTTCCTACAAAACCAGTTTTGGTTTTGGTTTCATGGCAATTCGTCGCCCACCTTCAGTGTTTCACAGTTTAGACACCTGATTCCCATCTTCTGCCTTCATTATTTCTCCTAGACTCAGGTGCTATGAGTCCCTTCACCCCAGTTCTAAGACACCAGCCTGGAATGAGATGCTTTCCTTTTTTTCTGTTGTTTGGAAATCACAAGACAAGGTATTATGTCATTTCATGACAAAAAAAAAGTAACTGATGACCACGAACACATCAATATCTATTATGCTCTTTAGTCCAGTGCCTAATATTGACTCTCTCCCTAAACAGAGATGCTTGTGCAAGGAAGCCTGGCTTTTGTCACGTACTCTGAAGTTTGCCTGCTCACTCCCACTGTGAAGATGGCAAAAGTCCAACCTTGTCAGTAATAAGAGGTGTGAGAGACGCAACCAATGATGGAATCAACATTGAACATTACGAACCATCTACTGAGCATGTACAAACTGAAGTCTCCTAAAGGCCTATTATCTGAACAATTTTTGGGGTTTTAAGGAAATGGGAAGACTACCATAGGAATAGAAAAGTTGCCAAATCTCCCTTTCTGCTTATAAATATGTGAATTGTAGAGTTTTTCAAGGAAGAGAGCAAGAAAGTTTTTTACATGCTAATTTATTTCCCTTGGCTTCACTCTTGGAAAACATGCAATTAGTTTTGGCTGAATTAAAAAATAAAACAAAATAAATTTTCATGCAGGTGCCAAACATGAAAGGCTTCAGCGAAATGGATAAATTAAATAAAGTTGTACACAACAGATAATAGAAAAGTAACCTTAATAAAAAGCAGGAAACTTTAACAACAGCTGATGATACAAGCTCTACATTTAATATGTGTTCATACAAAGCAGATGTGGTAGCAATACCCTTACAGAAAAAAGCACTTCTCATAATTTTCCCAGTGTTTCATCTGCACTCTGCCTATTTCCCACTTTGGTCATTGCACTGAGGTCATAGTTTGGATCATGAGAGTTGGTTTGGTTTGAGTAGAAGAGGAATTTCTAGTGAAGCCAACTATGTCGTTAATGCAATCTTATTTATTTATCAAAAAAGTACAAAAATCTCTTTTTTGTACACAGAAGGAATAAAATAGGAGATGTTATCTTTGTGTATGTTGCCATGCTTCAGTTAGCAATCAGAACAAAAAAGCTGCTCCCAAGCTTTTTTTTTTGTGTGTGTGGTTCAGGCTTCTGGCATTTCTGTGGAATTCTGTAGCACTTCATTCTTTGATTCTTTGTGGTACTTTTTGCTGCTCCTTTCCCACACACATAGACATAACATGCAACACAATCTTTTCATTCATCCACCTTCAGGTACATTTTTTAAAACCCATCGAGAGGTTTCCTCTAATTATAAATATATTAAAAAATATAGACACTAATTATAGATCAGCCTGAACTGTTTAAGTCTTCAGCCATTAGCCACTTTTACAAGAAATGCGTTACTAAAAAAAGTAACTAAAAAGTCCCTAAAAAAAAGCTTTTCAAAAGTGGAATTTCTTTAGATTAAAAAATTGAGTTTGCACAAATCATTAAAAATTCTAGCTAATAATTTTTCATTTAAATGGCTTACTGCATATCCATGTTACATACATAGATGCTATGCAAGATAACAAAATGACACCATACAAATGTGAAAAGGATGATTATCTTTTGGGATAATAAAGATGCTTAATGCTGATGAAAAGACATGATTTTTCATTAGAACTGAGTAGCACTATTAACCTCAGCCATTATCGTATTTTTGGTCACTTGTTTTCATGTGGGAAAAATAATCTTTCCTTGAAAGTATAGAAAAAAGGCAAGCAATAAAAGAATAAAAGACTTTCAGAATAGGCAAAAATAAACAACCCACCCATAATCCAGGAGGAAGTAGTCAATGATCTGCTTCTGCACCTAGACGTACATAAGTCTATGGGCCATATGGGATTCACCCAAGAGTACTCAGGGAGCTGGCGGGAGAGCTCACCAAGCCTCTCTCCATCATTTATCAACAGTCTTGGTCAACAGGGCAGGTACCAGATGACTGGAGGGTGGCTAATGTGACGCCCATCTACAAGAAGGGTCGGAAGGAGGATCCAGGGAACTACAGGCCTGTCAGCCTGACCTCGGGACCAGGAAAGATCATGGAGAGGATCATCTTGAGTGAGCTCTCACAGCAAGTGCAGGGCAGCCAAGGGATCAGGGCCAGCCAGCATGGGTTTAGGAAAGGGAGGTCCTGCTTAACCTACCTGATGTCTTTCTATGACCACATGACCCGCCTTCTGGATGCGGGGAAGGCTGTGGACGTTGTCTACCTGGACTTTGGTAAGGCCTTTGACACTGTCCCCCACAGCATTCTCCTGGAGAAGCTGGCGAATCATGGCATAGACAAGTGTACTCTTCGCTGGGTAAAAAACTGGCTGGATAGCCGTGCCCAGAGAGTTGTGATTAATGGGGTGAAATCTTCTTGGCAGCCGGTCACCAGTGGTGTCCCTCAGGGCTCAGTTTTGGGGCTGGTTTTCTTTAATATCTTTACTGATGTTCTGGATGAGGGGATGGAGTGCACCCTCAGTAAGTTTGCAGATGACACCAAACTAGGTGGGAGTGTTGATCTGCTTGAGGGTAGGAAGGCTCTACAGAGGGATCTGGACAGGCTGGATCGATGGGCCAAGGCCAACTGTATGAGGTTTAATAAGGCCAAGTGCCGGCTCCTGCATTTTGGTCACAACAACCCCAAGCAACGCTACAGGCTTGGGGAAGAGCAACTGGAAAGCTGCCCAGCAGAAAAGGACCTGGGGGTGCTGGTGGACGGCCAGCTTAACATGAGCCAGCAGTGTGCCCAGGTGGCCAAGAAGGCCAACAGCACTCTGGCATGTATCAGGAATAGCGTGGCCAGCAGCAGTAGGGAAGTGATCGTGCCTCTGTACTCGGCACTGGTGAGGCCTCACCTCGAGTACTGTGTTCAGTTCTGGGCCCCTCTGTACAAGAGGGACATCGAAGTGCTGGAGCGTGTCCAGAGGAGAGCTACCAGGCTGGTGAGGGGTCTGGAGACCAGGTCATATGAGGAGAGGCTGAGGGAGCTGGGCATGTTTAGCTTGGAGAAGAGGAGGCTGAGGGGAGACCTCATTGCCCTCTACAACTACCTGAGAGGAGGTTGTAGAGAGGTGGGTGTTGGCCTCTTCTCCCAGGTGAATAACGACAGGACCAGAGGAAATGGTCTGAAGTTGCGGCAGGGGAGGTTTAGATTAGATATTAGGAAGAATTACTTTACTGAAAGAGTGGTCAAGCACTGGAACAGCCTGCCCAGGGAGGTGGTTGAGTCACCATCCCTGGAGGTATTTAAGAAACGTCTAGATGTGGCACTTCAGGGCATGCTCTGAAGGGCAGAGATTGTAGGTTGTTTGGTTGGACTCGATGATCTCAAAGGTCCTTTCCAACCATGAAGATTCTATGATTCTACGATTCTATGAAACAACGTTCACTACTTAATAATATTGCAAGACTTTGTCAGCCTGATTCAGTCCAGAGTCTTGAACCTATTCCCTGTGAACATATTACTGTTAAAAAAAGACAAGGAAGAGAGAATGGAGTTTCAACATGGCACTCTGCAGTCAGTTTGTTTCACAAGTGTTGAAGACTAGTTGAGAAAGTGGAAAATTTTTGAAGATCTTGTCACATGCTCCAAATATGTCAAACAGACCTTGAACTAAAGCTTCAAATGTGTATTTAGGGATAACACTATATAACAATAACTTTTTTTTACACTTCTCTTGCAGCATGGTAGGAGTGAATGTACCCTAAATGCGCTTCCTTTGTTTGCCACGATTAACTGCAGAGTATTCCTGAGGAATTAATTTCCATCGCATGTTTTTATTCTTTTTCACATTACCACCCAGCAGGACCACAACACAGAAAATTGCAGGAGGATTTTCCTATAATGCAAATCTTCAGTATACCACTATTATATAAAGCAGCAAGCCCCCAAAAGATACATAGTAATACATGACAAAGACTAACACAAAAGAGATGAACAGGGATATCTGAATTCAAATTAATTTCTGGAATATCCTGTGTACTTCGAATTCAGTGTAGATATCTTGCTATGTGGAATTATCAGTAAATCTTATCAGATGAAATTATTTAAATATTGTTCCAGTAATACAAATTTAGTGAAAGTTGAAAAAAAACCCAAACCAACAAAACCCTAGAAATTACCTTGTTTGTGTAGTTTCAATAACCTGCACTGGCAAACTGTCCAGTGTTAGTAGCAGTCTAGGAACTCCCCCCCTCCAAACAACAACAAAACCCCGAAAGGACATCCAAAAGCCAAAACCAATATCCCCCACAAATCATGGTTGGCAGTATTTTGAGGTATTTCATTGAAAAGCTGCACAAACAGTTGTACTACCTTATTTCCCCTGGCGCTTTCAGTTCATTCTTTTGTCACCTGTTCTGTCAGCAGAGGATAATAAAAACAATTATTTTTTTTTCTCCAAACGAGATCTGCTTTAACTGAAATGCTCCAAGCTGCTCCATGCGCATAGTGGAAACAAGGCCTGGCCTAATCAGTTTTCCTCCTCGCTCAGTGACAAATGCAGCATCTCTGGAGGCTCTACCCAGACAGAGCTCTAAAGCAGCCCCTGGCTTCTTGTTTACTTGTAGATGTCAAAAGCAAGTTTCCTGTTCTCTAAAGGCTTAGGCCAAAAATCTAATCACGAACACATGCATGGAAGTGGGAGCCATTAGTCTTAGGAAATTAAGTCATTGAACTATGAGGAAAAAAAGTCTGAAGTAGATGTTTACTGGAATTTTCACAATCATTATTTGAAATACAGCAGCTAGCTTTCTCTGAAATCGCGAGTGTGACTGGACTAACAAGGCTATTTTGAAAACACCATCAAAACTTTTTAAAAGCATGAATGCTGGCACAAATTCCCCAAATAGCAATAGCAGAACATAGGACTTGAGAACATGTTTACTTCAGCGTCCCTGTACAGACAATGGAGAGAGACAAGCAGCTGCAGAGGGTAAGTCAGTTCATAAAATGCAGAGGTGCGTATCTCTCACCTCTGACTATCTAAAAACTTAACTTAAAATAATTCATTTGTAGGAGCCTCTGCTAAGTGCTTTATGAAACATGGGATTCATCTGAACTAACGGTCAAGAGGATCACTAGTTTCATGAGTTCAAAAAGTTCAGGGGGCAGGATATAAAGTTGTTCAGCATTAGTGTGGACCAGGTACAGGATTTTGGGTGACTTTTCAATAGCTCTGGAACAGAGAAGGAACACTGACGCAAAAAATTAAAGACAAACTAGCTTAATGTGCATGGATATCTAAGACCTTATTAATCCAATTGTTCTTGAAGTCAGTGTCAATCTTTTTCAGAATAGAGACAATTTTAAAAGGGAGAAAAAAAATAATAATTTTCTTGATATTACAAAGACTGGGATTTTAAATGTGAGCATCAAATGAGAACAAATATTCTCAGTCCTCTTGAAAGGTTTCAATGTTTTTTTCATATGAAAGAAAGATAACAGAATGAAGAAAGAAGTGTACATTTGAAGCGATGATGGTACAAGCACCAAAGATGATCCTGGCCACATATTTATTCTTTTGAGAATAGAAAGCGTACTTGTCTTAATCATCACATCACCATGGATCCATTACTGTTGTGGAACGTATGTCGGCTTAATTGTCTCTTCAGTACTGAGTAAAACTAGTCTAACTAAGGAGGTGATCCTGGTAAGAAGGCCTGGTGCAGAAGAAAGAGAAAAAAATACTTTCAATTTTGAACTAATTGCTTGTAAAATAAGATAAATGAAACTATTTATCTTCTTAGCTTACAGTCCAATAAATTGTCTGTAGGTCATAGTACTCTGACAAAAACCTGGAATCTGGAAGTTTTGCACATAAACTAGCCTATTTAATTTGTCTTCACCTCATTGTACCTAATTTAATTCCCAGTTTTTCCAGGATAGTTATAGCCAGCTGCCATGTCTTGTCTTACATTAAGGTAATTCTTGTAGTGAAGCATGCTAACAAATTCTCCTGTGTCTAATAGAGTCTCAGGTGTCAGAGACTGGGGTGTGACATAGCTGAATATTTCCAATAAAATGATTTGTCAGTCCGCATGTTTCAATGCTGGGCCATTGTTATGTTTCAGAACTGTGCCAGATCACAATTTGTATCTTCTGTTTTGCTCTGGTTGTAGTCAGAAAGAATAAAAAAAAGTCTTTGGTCTGTTAATAAAGACTTGCATGCAATAAAGAGCTGAGTGTTGCAAAACAGATGACTGATTTGCCTTTATTATCATATCTTCTTATTCCTAACCACAATTTTCCCCAAGACAGAACTACAGAAGTATTATGAAGATTGTTTGATGCTAAGAAAGCCACGTATCAAACTTTGATCAGGAAACATGGTGGATCTTCCTTTCATTCTGGAACTCTGATATTTAATTCACTGCAAATTTAAAGGAGGACAAATTGCCAGACAAATGCTATCCTGAGTAGGCTGTTCTTTGCAATATGTATGTTTGAATCAGAAAAAGAGGTCAATTGCATCCATAAAGAATGTTTTAGAAGTTTTTTACTATCAAAAGTGGAACTGTACAATGTTCACAAATACCAGAAACTTACTAGAGGAGAATCATGTTGGTATAAAAGCTGCTGTTTTCAAGTGTAGAGTACGTACAAGATCTCAAAGAATAATCAAATTATGCTTTTTTTGCTTTCACAGACAGTCTTCTGTCAGTGGAAATGTCTTTAAACAGATTACAGTTAAACCCAATCCATTCTTCAGCCAAGATCACCTAAGGATTCCTTTCAAACTACTTTTTAAAGTTCTGTTTATCATGAACAGCATTAAAATTTTCTATCCAAACTTCTTGTTTGAGTGTGATATCTAAGATAAACCCTAATTGGATGAATTTATTGTAATTTATATTACATGCACATTTGACTGTGATTGTTGAAGTTTACCGATTTTCTGTGAAGATTTTTGTCGATAAAAATATGTAGTACTGTGGTAAAAGAACAGAATATGCATGCATATGAATGAAAATTTGTTTATTTAAAGTTTAAAATATATTTAGGAAATATTTTTGAAATTACTGTCAAGTATTTATGTAGAGCTTTCGAAGTTTTAATAAAACGAAAGAAATAAAAACAGAGTCACTAAACGCAAAAAGAAAAACTAATTCTATAGACCCAGCTAATAATTTGAAAATACATTTTCAAAATGTTCATAAAACCATGTCTGCAAAGAGCAATCTGTGGGATAACGTTCGTGAACATCACGGGATTCCTATCCCTGCAAATATGTGTTAATGTATTCCTGAAAGGAATAAGGGAAGCAGGCTCAGACCTTTGCCATGAAACTCTTCAGTTACAACAGCTGGACTTTATCGCAGGCAGAATAAACTTTCGACAAAGAGTTCTGGCGGAAATGTTGAACATCTATCTTCATGAACAGTATACAGGATAAATGATCCAAGTGATCTTATTTCAAGAAGCACTTTGTGAGTGTTAACTAGAGAATTCAGAGCTTAATCCGGCTTCTTACCATATATTCAACATAAAGATTTAATTTAATCTAGTGTTATAGATGAAAATTTAAATATGCCAGACTCAGGAAATTAAAAATGCAGGTTCTCACAGCCGCTGGTATTGAGCCCCTTTGCAGAGATGTAAAATTTTATTAGAACAATGCTGAGAGTATATGCTGCTGTGGCCGCGGTGCAGTTAAGTGACAGTTGCTGTGAAAAACATAAAATTCAATTTCACGACTTCTGCACACTGTTCACATCCTCTTGAATTAACATAAATATTTGTAATGAATATAATATTTGGCATTCCACACTGAATTGTTTTGGCTTTTAGAAATACAGATGATTTTTCATTGGAAAGCACATATGTAATATACCAACTACTGACTCGGTCTAATGAAGTGCTGTATTTTAAATGTACTTCAAATCTTTAAATATATTAATAGCTGATATTTTCAGTTCATGGTTTGTATGTTTTGTCTATTGCAAAATGTCTAAAAAGGCAACCTTTTTGAGACTTTAACTGAAACCCCTGGGGGAGGAAGGATTGACTGAAATGAGAAAAAAGTATTTTCTGATCATTTGCTCCTCTTTTCCCTCCACAGTCCCTAAAGAGTTTCCAGTACAGCTTTGTGCTGGTACGATTTGTATTTGCTTCCTTTGAGATACTGTGTTGCTGGTTGAAGTTATGAAACTTAACTGAATGTATTTGACTGTTCTGGTGAATACAGAGAAGGAAGCTTATGATGAGGAACAGCTGCAAGGGTCTACAAAGCATAAAGATCAATCACCCTAATATTAAAGATGTGAGTCACTGGAGTGCTGATAAATATAATTAACTGTTTCCTAGACCACATCACCTGAGATTAGGTCAAAGTAATACAGACCGGCTGTTCCATGATCCCCTGACCCCAACTGTCATTGCTACAATTAATATGGACCAGCCAAACAAGACCACCTAGGATTTCAATGAGCCAAGGTTTAGACAAATGCCCGCTACACCTATGAGGACTGTCACATCTCAGTGTCCTAAAGAAAGAAGACATGGAGTTACCTAAAACTATTATTTCATCAAATTTCTTCAAATAAATTGGATTTATGAAAAAAAACCCCACCTTGTAAGACATTTACCTACACATTTATAAAGAACTTTCAGCAATGCTGTGTCCTCAAGCCTGAACCGAAAGAAGCAGTTGAAGGTTTGCACCAACACACGTGCATGCACAGTCTCCTCCTCAGAGGAGCGCATATTCCTTCTTTCTTGGCAGGAGGCAGGCGGGGGGCAAACGGTTATTGAGCTAATTTGATATTGGTGATACCTGAATTCAATTCCCTGCGCTATCACAAAACAATGTGGTCCATAAAATTATGAGACATTGTCTCAGCTGTAAAGCACAGTGCACTCATATGAAATTAAGCTTTAAATAAATTAATTTGTGTCCCTGTACTAACTGCAAAGTATGGAGCGTATATCTATACTAGTTTAAAGCAAGATTGCATAGCTTTGTTTTCAAGAAGTATCATGAATTACAAATGTACTTCATTCCATGACTCTCAATATGGGAATAATAGTTCTGCTCTGCTTTTGCAAAGCTGCTATAAAAATATACTTCAAAACAGTGAGGTATTCAGATAGCATGGGATGAACACTTAAAAAAATTCTAATACATTCCTACTGTAATACCTGCAAGGTAGCCAGTGGAAGTCCACTGATTTGTGTCCTTAGCAAAGATTTGTCTTCAAAGTAGGTCTGAAAAACATGAAGAAAAAGGATATTTTTTTTCTTATTTTTAGAAATAGTAAAAAATTAGTCTTTACCCTGATCCATAACTACAATATGAAAATAATGTGGTGGCAAAGGGACAAACAGTATTTAAAAAAAATGTATTGCCCATAGTCTGGATTAAATCACAAAGATATGTTATCTGCCCACATCACAGAAAAGCTCGAATCCCTATTTTCACATTGTGACACTTACAGTCCTTCTGAAAGCAAAAATCCTTTTCCAGCTGTACAATTCAAATAATTCAACAGTTGCTGAATTAAACCAAAATAGGAAGTGGCTTTTCTTTAGAAGTTTTGGAGCAGTTTCCTGAAGCTGTATTGTGTGTTGCTTTCATAATGCATAAAAAAACCCCCTAACATCACAAAGGTTATTGAAGACTCTTGCTAGTCAGGATCACTAATACAGGAAAAAGCTAAATCCTTTGTGCTGTATGCTGCAAAGCTGGCTACAGTTTGCTCATTGAAACAAGTAATCTTTAACTAATAAATAACATTTTGTTGTGCCAGTGCAACCAACCCCTATGCACCATAGCATCATTTCTCTGCAAGTGCAGCATTCCATCATTATGTTTTTGGTATTAGGGATATATATATTTACAGATATACGCTTGTTGATTCATGTACATGATCGGTTTTTAACTGGTTTTCTTTTCCATTTTAAGTGACTAAGAAGATTTATTTTTAAACTGAAGTTATTCAGAATCAAGTTAAAAATGGAACAGAAAGAAATCTGAGATCCTAAGGTGAAATATTTAGCAACCTTTTCTTCACCTCTAATGTCTTACTACACAGCTGTGCTGACACTATCAAGGTATAGTGACACTGGTGGTACCCTGAAGATCAGCTTTTCTGATTGTCCATAGACACGCACTCACCAAGTTCCAGCTCCTACAACCTATAGAAAGGAAACTGCCTGACTTAGGAAGATACTACTAAGCGAAGGAGTAGAGCAGCCTGTATCAGGAGCTAAAGCTTTGTCATTGTTCTTGCTGTACATACGTGCCCTGGTACCTTGCAGAGTCTCACCAAAGGCGGCCTCTTCTTTGCCTTATCGGCTGAGCCTCCAGGTCAAGATTGGAGTTGCTCCAGTAACTGTTGTACAGAGAACGATACAAAGCAAATTTCCCCTTGGGGGTAAACACCATACTCAAAACGGTACTTGTGAACTTCAGTCATGCTGGGCAGAAGGAACAGATTCCACATAAGTTTATATTAAAGGCCAAGTACCTATCTAAGTTTATATTAAAGGCCAAGTACCTATCTAAGTTTATATTAAAGTACCTATCTCAAAACCAAATAAACACATAGGGGTCAGTGCAGGCAATGGCATCTCTGTAGCTCAGAACATATTTTGTATCACAGTAATGGCCAATCTACTCTGCTTTTCTGTTTCAGTGGTACGGAGCTGCAGACAGTCCTATTACCCATTTACAAATGGTACAGCTATTAGGAAAAAATGAAGGAAAGGAATGTAGGGGAGCAAACGCAGTGCACAGCCAGAGTTGGTCACTGATGAACACCAGAGGTTTGAGGGACATGATGACATCAGATACATGGCTGTGCACAACGCTTGTCATCAATGCAGGCTGCAGCTGGTCAATGTCATCTCAGGATCTGATGATACTGATTGCTATTCCAGCATCACCTCTGGCTGGAAAAGGTGTAGCATCTTAAAATACTTATGAAACATAGGTTTGCTGCAGGCGACAACCAAAAAGCACCTCTTGGAATCATAAATTCATATTAAGTTCTTTGTCTCAGTTTAAGAGTGCATGGAAAATTCTCTGGGCTCTACAGGCTTCTTTTTATGCTTCCCTCTCTAGGAGATGTGATCCTCAAAACGTTTTCAAATGTGCTCACAAAGAATCCAGTGATGCTCTTTGCTAGTTTTGCTACCTATGCAAAATCAATTAGAGGACTGGGTTCTATACTTGCAATATAAAAATTTTTTTTTTTTTGCATTTAAAAGACAAAATAGGTGGTTAGAGGTGGTTAGAAAGGTATACACTTCCAAGAGCTTCACGCTCACAAAGATGACCAAGTTAAGTTGCCAATTTTTCTCTCCTAGTTCTGGACGTATAAAATTGTTGATAACAAGTTCTTGAGAAATGAGAAACCAATTTGTCTTGCAGACCTCTAGAAGAGAGATTTCAGAGATAAACATATTATTGTGTCTTGACAACATAGACCCAGAATGTTAGCCTGATACTTTCTTGTTGAACCTAATAATGTGTAATACAAACTGTACAACTTTTAGAAAATCATCCACTTGTGTTTGGAAGATATTCACAAGAATTTCTCCACTTTCTTTGAGAGACTACAAAGAGAAAGATGAAAAAAGGTGCTTTATTTCTGTAAGTTTGATTTCAACTTGCAGGTTTTTTTAAAATGTCATCTTTTTTCTAAAAAAATCCTTTATCCTTGGTAATATTTAGCATGATCAAGATCATATTCCTTATGTTTATTTTTATATTCTCCTGTTTGTCTATCTATATTTCTATCTAATTTCACATTGTTATATTCTCTTACATCCCTGAAAGACATTATTCTAATCAAGTTATTTTTAAGACTCTCTTCGCATGCTTCATTGTGTCAAGATCCATTAAATTTAAGCATAATCAAACACAGTTAATTTGTTTGAAATGTCTTCCTACTCTATCTTACAATTTCCTTGTTTATCTAAAAGGATGACAATGCTGCAGCATTCTGTAGGGCTTTGTGTTGAGATGTTTGTCTACTATGACAAGGAAAAGATACATTTTTTTTTCACCTGTGATTAAGCCCAAGTTTTGGTTGAAATGAAAGGGTATTTTCTTTTATTACTTAAGGAAGTATTCAGCAATCAAGTCTTTTTTGTGTGTAGTTATTTTTCCTATCTTGGAGTAAGGCACAGGAACAGAGGTTTTGTTTCCTGTGTGTATTTAGTTCTACGAGGTTATCCTAAATAAACATATGATGCAATTGTTGTAAGAGTAAACTTTCATTAAGTTATTTACAAGGCTTGTATGGAACAACTTTTAGTATTCATATGGTTTGTGGCAGGTGGTTATATGGGTTATCAGTCTTTTATTTGTTGCATATGAAAATTAAATGAGATGTTTCTTAATTTGAATTCCAAACTGAAAAGGTATGATAAGATGAAGTTAAGATTGCAAGACAGTGACTGTAAATGAAAGGAAAATATAGTTCTAATTATCTTAAAACCCAGCCTGTTGAATTGTTAAGGTTAAATTTTTAAATCCAAACATCTTCAAGTGAGACACTGTGATGCTCAACTGTAGTACTCCTTGCAATAAATTACTTTCCTGGGAATCTTCCCTCTTTCCACTTTTACCTGCCTCCCTCCCGCAGGTTCCTTGGGATCCCCTGCACCATTCCATTCCTTCATCCTCTCTCCTCCTGTGTAAAATACTAGTTTCCCCCATAATGTTATTCTTAGCTCCGGCTTTTCAGTTTCGTGCAGTGAAACCAAAGCAGCAGCAGTAACCAACTTCAATAAACATTAAAAGATCAATGACAATTTAGGTAAGAAATCTATTGATTCCCTTTTCCTATGGGCAATCTCTCTTAACTCATTAAATCATTACAAGTAAGGCACAAAAGAATAGAGGAGCAGTGTTTATTGATTGTCTTACATCTATTGTCTCAATAATCCCACCTAAGTATTACCTGGGCACGTATGTGGTCTTAGCATTCATGCAACAATCATTAAGTAATTTAGGTTAACCATAATTTATTTTATTCAAATGACATTTTTCACCAAATTTTGTGGATAAAAATATCAAACCACATAAAATTATGGTAAAACTAATCATAGTGGGACTACATATACATATCTGATTCTGTGTGGGCAGTACTCTCATTCCCAGGACCTGGAGTATTTTTCGAACTGCCAAAGAATTTCAGTGGAAATGACATGGAGGCCTGGACAGCAGCCACAAAAATATTAGTGTGAAATAACAATATAACAGGTTCCTGATGTGTAAAAGAACAAAGTCTGTAAAACGGTTATGCTCCTATGTATTAATAAGTGAACAGTACTTCAAGAACTTTGCTATAATAAAAACCAAATTTAACTGAAATACAGTATAACTGATTTTCAATAGCATACCTATTTTACTAACAGAATTATCAATCTAGTTTCAAGAAAATTACCAAAATACAGCAAACACACTAGCTGCTTGTTGAAAATTATCCCCAGTTAAATAGTGAAAATCATGTAATCACTTCTGAAGAGGAAATAGCTGTTATATACTATTACAAATTCTGACTCTCAGACCCAGAAATTTCAGAATTTGCAGCCCAGAATTCTGTAGAATTGTATGACAGTGACATTCAGGAGACCGGTTAGTGAAATCATGCCATGTAAGCAATAAAAAAGTGTCCTTCACACAGAATACACTATTCAGAAATCATCCAAGAAGTAGAATTAAGAAATTTCTGAATAAAACCTGTGCTGTGTCTTCTTTTAAGGTACAATGACTACCTTATTTCCAGTATCCTCAGAATGGGAAGCACGTCTCTCAGACAGCAGTTTTAAGCAGCAACGACCATCTTGTTCCAGAAGTATCATGCTCCTAAGAACCAGAGAGCTAGTGAGGACAATTTGCACAAACAATGCCAAGATACTCAAGCTTATCTGAATGCATCAGTTATTCTATCAGCAAGCCATAACAAACATCCTCAAAGCATACTTTGGGATAAATGGAGCCTGTCCTATCCCAGAATTTTTCAAGTATAGCAAGGACAGTTTGGAGCACAGAGAAAAAAAACGCAACACATCAAAAAACATCTTCCATTCCAATCCAGCACACTTTTTTCTCAAAGAAAAGAAACAGAGTATGCAGACATTTGACATAAGAGAGATTCTATTGTAATGTTAATGTACATTGTATGTCCATGGTCAGTTTTCCCAGAGGTAGGCTTACATAGGCAGAAAACAGTTTTGCCAGCCTAAATCAGATTTTAAGTTCGGTTCCCAAGATATTAAAAAATTTGGGGTTTTTTGTGATCCACTTATAAAAAATACTACATTGAGTTGTCTCCGATTTTTGAACTTGAGTTTTGAATTTTTAAGCTTAATGCTTTAAAATGTTTTGTCCTAATTATCTAAAACATTTAGCAGAAAGTCATGGGAAATAATACTCCAAAACTTTCCTTTTAGAAATGCTGAAGCAATTTCAACAACTGGAAACATTAAAAAAACCCGCCAAAACAACAAAACCAAAACAACAAACAAAACAATTTGGGAGATTTACTGACCGTATTCACATCAACCATTTAGATCTTAAAATGTTATAATTTTCTCAGGGAAATAAGTAACTCATCAGGAAATCCCTAACCAGTTTTACAGTAACATCTGCTTCTTCTCTCCAAATAAATACCCAGGAGCTTATCTGTAAAACTATTTTGCTAGTATTTCAGATGACAGCTCCATTTAACATACCATTTCAGCCCCTAACACAATATTGATCCCAGATCCAGTGACATTTGCATTTCCAACTCTAGTGTGCTTTTACTTTCCGTCACAGTCTCTACATTTCTTCCCAAATTTAATTGCAATGTATTTACCAGTCTGGTTTTTTTGCACTTCCTTGGTTAATTTTTTTTTTAATGCTCTGCTTTTGAACCAAAGAACTTCCTCCTCAACAGCATCTGCTTCAGGAAAGAAGTTACAGGAGCATGCAGCTCACTTTAAACGTCATTTCAGTCTCTGAAAACAGTAGAAAGAAAAAATGGTTTCACTTTTGCAGACCTGTCTTTAATAAAGCATGTTTTGCTGCTTAGTAAGAATGCAAATACCACAGTCTGTACTCAACTGTAGAAACAGGAAAAGTTCATATATTCTTAACATAAAGAGATTTGGCTGAAAGTTCAGTGTTAAAATCTAGGTCTATATAAAGAAGATGTAAACCACATCCAGCTGCGAGAGCTACTCCTTGTAAAATTTGAGGCTTCTGCTCAAGTCTGTTAGTTGCAATGGACAATACATTATTTCCATTTCACAGATCATAATATAATGAAAAGTAACTTCTGGAAATATTGATCCACTGCCAACAGAAAAGATATATTGGATAATGCTGTCATCCATAATGCTTTTTTTGCAAGCATGTGACCAGCGCAGTAACATTGTTAATAACAATGAAAAAAATAAATCTAGTAGGGGGCAAAAGAAGTTATATTTAGCTAATTTTTTCAAATAGTGTCTGATAGAACCTAGGGGTTTATTTAAATATCTCACTGAAGCAATCATAAAATTATAAATATTTGCCTCTGAAGATTAGTAGACGAGTGAGAGACCGGAAGATTCAGAGTAGAAAAAAAAGTATTTAGGGCATTACTGATGTGTGAAAGTAGCCTAGAACAATACAAAAAATGTAAACACTGGAAGACAATAATAAAATCAGTATCGGGCCAGCACCGATTTGTTGTAAAAGACAAATCATGCCAAACTAATCAAATTTCACAGAATCATAGAATGTGTTGGGTTGGAAGGGACCTTTAAAGGTCATCTAGTCCAACCCCCCTGCAGTAAGCAGGGACACCTTTAACTAGATCAGGTTGCTCAGAGCCTCATCAAGCCTGGCCTTGAATGTTTCCAGGGATGGGGCCTCCGGCACCTCTCTGGGCAACCTGGTCCAGTGTCTCACCACCCTCATTGAAAAGAACTTCTTCCTAACGTCTAATCTAAACCTACCCTGCTCTAGTTTAAAACTATTACCCCTCATCCTATCACTACATGCCCTTGCAAACAGCCCCTCCCCAGCTTTCTTATAGGCCCCCTTCAGGTACTCCTCTTATTACAGAGCATAAGCAACAGGTGTGATGTATTCTGACTGATGAGGTTTTTGACAGTCTCATAAACCAGTCTTCTGAGCAAATAGAACAATTCAGGTTGGGAAGAAAATATTATAAAGTGGGCAAATAACTAGTTGGGTTATAATACCCCAAGAGTATGGGTGTGATGGAATTCCATGGGACTCTGTACTTCATCCTGTTTTGTTCAATCCTTCACTAATAACTTGAATAATGACTATACCTTTTAAACTTGTGGATTATTCAAAAAAGAGACAGACTGCAAATGCTGTGGAAGCATTTGTGATTCAAATTCAAATGATCTTGGCAAATTGCTGTAACAGCCTGGAAAAATACGATGGGTTTCTATACAGGTACGTGCAATGTAGGATGCTTGTGCAGGAATAATCAACTTCAGATATACAGAAATTCGAACAAAATAATTACTTAGCGGGAAGAGACCTGGAGCTTATAATGGACTGTGCTCTGGATGCAAGTCAATATGCCAAGAAGCTGGACTGTTTGAAAAAATGGCATTGGGATGCCTGATCAAAGCCGTAAGCCTAGAGGCATGTGCGTGGTTCAGGAATGTGTGAGATTAGGGGAACTGGTAGAATGCAAAAATGGGTATCAGCCTGATTCAGCAACAAAAACTGTCTTTGCCTACTTTAATATTTGATTTGTTGTTGTAGGCTGAAGGTGTAAATTTTCAAGTACAAAAAGATGTTGTTATCTTCATCAGCGGCTTGGAAAAGCCCCTCTTCCACAGGCTCCTGCTCTGCCTGGAACAGCCTATGGAGTCCAGCAGAGGTGAACAAGTGGAAGTGACCTATGGAACAAAGGGTTTATGTCAACTCACTTTCTTCCTGGACTACTTCTTCCTGCCTTCCTTCTGAGGTAGAAAAGATACATTTCCTTCAAGGGAGGAAAAAAGATGACTATCTTTACATCTTCGAATTCATGTGTGCTGTCACAGTTAACAAAATCTGCCTGTCTTTTTTGGATCCCACTAAGAGCATAATAAACAGCTAAAGGCAATTATCTTCCACTCTGACCTTGGGAAACACCGAAGTTACCGCTGTACTGAGCCCAAAAAGCTCGTGTGTGAGTAAACTCTCAGTCTAAATTTGAAAGCATTAAAAAAAGGTTATCTGTCACTTTCTTTGCATATTCATTCTAATGACTAATCATTTTCATGGTTAAATTTTGAGCTTTATTTCCAGTCTCACTTTCTAGCCAGCTTCCAGAGGCTGTTTCTTCTTACTGCTTTCTCTGCTTTAGTCCTATTCTTTTCTCCTTGCCAAGATATGCTATACTATTGAGTACACTGCCAAGCAACCTATTTTTCAAAATCCTGATCCTAGAATTAGATAGGATATTCCACTATCTGGCCCACAAAACCAGTAGTAATAATCTCATCATAATCACCTGTCTTCTGCTCTCTCCATAAGCACATTGGAACTAAATTTTAGGTCAACAACTTTGACCTAAAAACTAACACCACCTGTGTCAAAGAAACCGCCTCATAGAATATCTCCCTTGTTTAGGCATATCCTGCATTATTCTTTGCTAGGTATTTGTTGTTTTGTTTTGTTTTTTTTTTTTTTTGAATTAAAACATATCCAACATATAACTGCTTGTGTTAAAGAGCAGAAATTTAAATGGACAACCAGCTGTTCAAAAAGGACCAGTTACATCACAGACACAAAAAAGCAGAAAGCAGTAAAAACTTCACGAAGGGGATGTTTTATATCCCCAATGAACAGAACAGAGTTATGTCTATACTGTAGTAAGCTGAAAGAAAAGAAAGATATCAGTTTCAGAAAGGCATCTAAGTGGAGGGTCAAGCATGCAATCCATGAGAACATTGACAGAGCACTAGTCACCCTTCATGCTGTAGTAATACAGAGTAATTAGAAGGAACATTACAGCAACTGTACCTTGGGGGCAGCTGGGAGAGGTTTTCATAATGTGATGTTAGTGACATCCTGGGCTGACTGCCCTCTTCCTGTACGTAGCTACATGCATAAACTGTGCAGCCATGCGCAGCAAACTCATTTTTTTCACCCTGCAAGTTTGTGTGGCAGTTCATGGACTGCTTAATCGAGCTGTACAGGTGCAGTGAAACCACAGCTTCCAGCGGTTTTTACAACTGTGCATGTACAGATTGGTTCAACCAGGCATACACATTGTATGAGGTCACAGGAAAGAGAACGGGTTGCTGCGGACGGTCTTTTCTTCTCCCTGGCATCAGTGCAATAATTCTCCCATCTGGAAGGATCATGAAATAGATGACATTTCAGTCAGTACAAGAGGCCAGGTTGTACTCGGGATCACATCATGTGACTTCACTAAATCCTTTTATAAATAGCATTTGTATGTGGCTGGCTGACACAGCATTGAAGAAGTCCTGCCCCCATCTATTCAGATTACAAAGGTGTAGTCAGCATGGACGATACGCTAATCAAACAACTCGGGAACCTACAACTTGTTAAAAATACTGTAATCTTTCTTTTTGAAGAAAAACTTGTTACCACGTCTGCACAGAGGATGTGGATCTGTGGACGAGTCACAACCTATGAGCTCTATCACTAAATTTCACATAGATGAGAAAATCAAGGATATATAATTCTCAGCGTTGCTACTGCTACCTCTCCTCTTTGGTTATTTTAGGAGTTGCAAAAGAGTTGTAACACAGTGTATAGTAGCTAAGGTCATAAACAGCTGTCATTTTTCTACTCTTTCCCTTGAAAGTAAGTGTCAGCAAGTGACTCGTGAAATGCTCAATTATGTGACCCTGTAATTAAAGATGTCAAGAGCAGGAGAGAGGAGGACAACTCACCACCTCTATTGCCATCAGAACCACATCTGCTTTTGCTACAGTGAGCTGTAAGGAAGAAGCACTCAGAGTAGTTGATGACACTTATGACAATTTACTGCATTCAAGGATCACGTGAACAACGAAGCAAGGCTGCAGGATCTTCTAGTATGCTTCTTCCAATAGGAGAGAAGTAGAAACTACAGTGCTCAGAAAAAAATCTACCACCAGCTGGCTACCTGATGTGGCTCTGGCATTGCATTTGCATTTGAACTTAATGACAGCCATTCAGGGATGGACCTCACATGCCCTCCCTGCTGCAGATTCACAGCTAGACCTCACAGTTCTCCCATGCTGACTCCTGTATAGAAAAGCTGTCTGGGCCATGGGATCATAGGAAGCTTGCAGTAGTTATAATGCCTCAGCAGGCTTTGATCTGGCAGTATTAATGTACATGGTCCAAAATCAAGCAGCAAAACGTCTAGTATACGGGGAGCTGTTAGGAAACAGCCTGTCACAATACTAACCAGCACAGCCAGGGTACACTACTGTACTGGAACCAATTCATTCCTAAGGAAATACTGCATACAACAGCAAAATTAAGCATGATTTCCAACAGCAAAGCCAAAGAATATGGCTGAAGATGATTATTACTCTTCATGCAATAAGAAAAAGTAGTAAGCGGGACTAGTAATCATCTCATTTTAGAGGGGTGACATTTTCAGCAGATTTGGTAGTCTGCAGAAGATGGAAGTTAAAATGCAACGATTTCAAAAGAAAATTCACCAAAGAATAAATGCACTCAAAAATTATATAGACAGTAAGGTGCTCTGTGTGTGCAAATCCCAGGTGGGAAACAAGCTGACAATAGTAAAATTGATCCTAATAAGACAGCTGATCAAAATGAAACAACGCTGCAGCTGTACGTTTGGCCAAAAAAAGCAGTTTGTAAAGAAACAGGTTGTAAATTCGATCAACCACTGCACTCACAAATATACACTTAGTACCGCCATCCTTACAGGTGCCATATGCATAGCTTAAGAGTTTCTCTGTTCACGGTTCCATTGCCTTCACAGACTTCCCGGTGGAGGTTAGGGATGGACTCTTCAGACTGCCCGCCGTCCGTGCCGCTTGCGCGAAGGGACGAGGCTCGCACCGATCCCGGGCGCCGGGCAGAGACTGATCCTGGCTTTCGGTGTCAGGGGGCTCCTCCTCAGCATAGACCATACCCGACACTGGATGCTGTTTTAGGGAAGAGATGGGTGCGAGCTGCCCCTTCTTCCTTCCCCAAAACCTGCGGGGGCCGCCGGCGGAGGCGGCAAGGTGCCGGCCGGGGCCAGGCCGCGGCTCCCGCTCCCCTGGCGCTTCTTACCGCCCCGCGCGCGAGCGGCCAGCGCGCTGCCCGCCAGTGAGGGAAAACCCAGGCTCTCCTCAGGCTCTGCCTCCACCTGCGGCCCGGGAGGGCACAGACGACGAGGCGAGGCGGGATGAAGGCGGCTCTGAGGTACTGCCCGGCGGGGGTGGCCAGGGAAGGGGAGGCTCTCCTCTCCCCAGCACCGCCGCCCACTCACTGGGCTGGGTGGGGAGACCAGAGGCGGCTGAGGCGAAGCCCCGCCGTGGGGGGGTGGGGGACGGGGACCGGCCGTCCCCGCCTGGGCTGTGCGGCACCCGTCGGCCCCTGCCGCCTGCCGGGACGCGGCCGCCGTTTGGTGGCGGAGCGGAGCGGCGCGGCCAAGCCCGGCCCGGCCCAGCTGGGCGGCGGGCCCGTCCCGGCGGAGGGCGCGGCCCGTCCCGCCCCCGCACAGCGCCAACAGCCGGAGCGGCGACACCACCTCGGCGGCGCTGGGCCGGGCTCCCCCCCTCGCTCTGCGCGTTTGTCTCACCGCCTTTTCCTGTCTGCATCCTCCTCGGTCCTCCGCCTCCCCCTTCCCTTATCCCCCCCCTCCCCTCGCCATTTTCAATCCGGGAGGAGCTCGGCGGGGACTTCCCTGAAACTTCGCGGGGGAACTCGCCCGGCGCCTCCGGGGCGGCCGCAAACTTTTCGCCGCGGCGCCCGCCTCCCCCCTCCGTCCCTGACCCCCTCGGCTCCGGCGGCGGCTCCGGCGGGAAGTTTTCGATGAGCGCCCCTCCGCTGATCCGGCCGCCCAGCCCGCTGCCGCCGCTGGGGGCTGCTGCCGGCGGCGGCGTCGCCTTCCACCTCCAGATCGGGCTGAGCCGGGAGCCGGTGCTGCTGCTGCAGGACTCCTCGGGGGACTTCAGCCTCGCACACGTCCGGGAAATGGCTTGCTCCATCGTCGACCAGAAGGTAAGACGAAAACTTCCCCCCACCGAGTCCCCTCCCGCTGCCTGCCGGCGCTGACGGTGACTGTAAACTTTCCTCCTCCCGGAGAGCTAACGAGACCGATCGCAACTTTCCTGCGCCTCTGCTCCTCTGCCGCCGGCCCCGCTTCCCTCACCCCGGCCCCCCGCTCTTCTTCTGCTGCCACCCCCCGCCTCGACCCCCCCGGCCCCGCTGCCGAGGAGGCTCCGTGCGGGATGCTCGCATGCGAGCTTGACTTTTATTTTGTTGGCGATGGATGCAATTAACCCTACTAATAGCTGTTATTAAAAACAAACCCCAGCCGGATCTATCTGCCTGCTTTTTAATGCTGCGGAAAGGAAGGGGGGGTGTGTGGGGGGGAGGAAGGCAGAAACCTGTCAGCTGTGATGGCAGCGCGGCGCCCTGGGGCAGTGTGCGCGTTGTCCCGGCCTCTGCTGGGAGAGGAAACTTTCCACTGAAAAAAAAAAAAAAAAAAAGGCAAACAGCAACAAGGAAAAAAAAAAACCCAACCCCGAGAGCCCCAGGATTCAAAGCGGCGCCCAGCGCTTCGCACGCCTTCCCGCTGCCGGGCAGCCCGGCCGGGGCTCAGCGCTACGGGGCCCGAGTCGGGGGGCGAGGGGTCCGCGGTGTGGGGCGGCGCTGGCTGCCAGCCTTGGGAGCTGGGCAGGTGGCCGCGGGGCGAGAGGGGACCGGCTGGCAGCCTCCGGGCTGCGGGCGGCGGTGGGTCACTGGTCGGGAGGGCGGGGAGCCGCCGCCGCGCTGGCCCCGGCGACAACGGTGGTGGCGCCGCCTGCGGGGGTGGCACTCGCCGCCGCTCCTGGGACGCGGTAGCATCGCCGGGCGCAGTCCGCCAGCAGTCTGCTAAAATCGGCGCACCACGACGAAATCCACCTCGCTCTGCGTCTGTCCCTCCGCTGTCCTTTGCCTTTGTCTGTGTTTTGGCAGTCTTGGTGTTAAGCTAAAGTAAAGTTTTACTGTGTCAGTGGGTGCTGCGTGAGACCCACAGAAAAGTATCATAGTGATTGCAAAAAAAAAAAAAAAAAAAAAAAAAAGACGTTCAGGACGGTTGTAATGGAAAAAGTTGGGCTTCCCCTCCCCCCCCGCCCCGTTTTTATTAAGGTAAAATAATTTCAGGCAGGGGTTTATGTATTTATTTGTTTATTCAAGTTGATAGCTTTGCCTTATGCCTGTTTGTAGATCCCATCAGTCTGAACTTTACTACTAGTGAAATTCACTAATGTCACTAATAGTGGCATTTACTTTTTTTTGAAGAGCAACTAGTTAAGTGTTTTCAAAAGAAGTATGAAATACACACCTTCATTTCTAAATTTTGTATTTTTCTTAGTTTAAGAAATGGTTACCTGCTTTATTAAACTTAATTCTGAAGAAAGGCATACCCTTTTGTTTAGCCGTATTTGCTTTCAAAGCTAGGCCAACACTTGTAACTTGGTCACGTAGATGTCAGACACAACTTAAATACTTTTAATATTTCAGCAGGTGTAAGTTATTCTCCCAGCAATAATGGAAGCGTTAAGATTGTTACATGTATTTTTTTTTATATTTTTGTGTTTGATTAGTTTATTCATTTCATGGGTTTGCTATAAATTTAAGTGTAATCCTAATTTCCTACCTATGTACCGTTGTCTAAAGAAAACTAAAGGTGTTGGCTTGCGCTCAAAGAGTCAGAGTTAACTGAGTAAGTACTGACATAAAAATTTTGAATGCTTTAATTTGTTGCAGTTTCCTGATTACATAAAAGAAAGCATCATTTAGCTGCTCTGCAGAACACACTTGAATGAGGAATTTTCTTCTAGTCACAGTTTGTCAGAGCCCAAATACCTGCTTTTCCAAGGCTGTTGAGATGGAAGTGGCTCAAAGAAAGGGAAAACTGGAAGAAAGACAGGCTTTAGGTTTGTTTTATCTTTCTTTTCAGGTGGTGGCCTCTACCTCCCCTGCTTTACAGATTAATTTGTATGTTTAGTCTTCAGAATCTTTGTTTTAAGCTTAAACCTGCAAGTATGTCTGTATATGTGACTTTGTTGACATATGTCCTTTCTCGAAACATGATGGGATGGTAACAAAGTAACTTGGCATACTGGTAGAGACTCTCTTTTAAAGAAAAATTACATGGTATCTAGAACTGTTGTGAGGTAACTTTGTGGGTGTTGTAGATTCCTGTTTTTTTCTTGAAATGATTTGAAGCATTGCTTACTCGTGATTTTATGAGGAAGATGTATTTGCTCATCAAAACCAAGCAGGAGACTATACTATAAAGACTATTTTATGAAATCTAACACTGTTTTCAAGCTTCTTTGGGTCTGTAAAGTAGTGGCCTACCAGGTAACGGTTTTGTCCCAAAGTCTCCGGTTTGGATTGTTTAATCAGTATAAAAACATGAGACAATGTGATTTTGTTTTTCTCTTTGTCTGTTGTGTTAGACTGCTAAAATCAACTCTGTCTCTGTGGTGTGCTATTAAATATTTAAGCAGTCCTCTTGTACACAACTTTATTTTTAGGATTGTGCCAAATTCTCTTCAGCATCAGTGTCAGATGACCTGTTTATAGAGAGCCTCTGCCATGGTAATGTGGGTATACCTGAGTCAAGATATTTATGACCCTTATTCTGCACAGCTTTATACACCAACTTAATTTAGTGCTGCTCAAAATTTACGTTAAATTGAACTAAGCTTCTCAAAGTGTGCAGAGTGGACCATATTTAGGCTTGAGTACGTTGTTAACATAGAGGGGGTGTGTGTGTGTGTATAGTTGTATTTATGTATGCATGTGTGTTCATGTATAAAACCATCATATTTCTGTATCTTTATAAGTGGTTTTATATATAAATAATATATAATATACATTGCATGCACATATGTAAAACTGTTATTACTATGTGTAATTTGGAAGTTTAGATTTAGATATAAACATGTGTTTGCATATATTTATACTAGTGGACTTTAAACAGCATCTGAAGTGCAAAGGTTAGGTTTTTTTTAATTTTGGTAGAGAGTATAATTTCATTAATAATCTAATGCATATGATGTGAAAACTGGAATGAGCAAAGTGTGGTTTTTTTCTCCATTGTCCATGAGAGGACTTCTTTCAGGAATTTCATCCTGAGATAACGGTATGGAAATTTTCTTAACAAATCTTTAGATGATATGGTATGTACTGGTCTCAGGCAAAAATTCAAACACATTTAAATCTGTTAAGAACTGCTCTGAAGACAAAAAAATTTGATTCCTTTGAGTTTGTGTATTCTTAGAACCAGTGACATGAAAACCTTGAGACTTGTTCATGTGGGGTTATTTTTTCTTCAGTTGAAAAGGAATTTTAGTGTTTAAATGATGATGTGGTTGATGAGAAATGAGAATCAACTGCAAAATGTGTGTCAGTGTTTGACTTCTAGGCCAACTCCCCCACAAGAACAGTGGGAGGATATTGTAAAATACAATCGTTGTTTTCTGAAGATAAATAGTTTGAATTACTGCCCTTTTTGGGTTAGCTGCACACAATAGAACCACTTCTCCAGGGCAAAAGTGTAATGCAAAACTCACTAAGTAAGAACGTGGCATATTTTTAATTGTCTGGAAAGACTTTTTCTTTTTACTGGCAAAAGACAAAGGAAGGAATCTTTATACAAATTTTTATACAAATTCATACAATTTAAATTCAAAGGGGAAACTAATTATTATTTATATTTTCTGTTTACTGAAATTCTTTCTCATTGTTGTACCTCACATACGATGTGTTGGGCTACTATAGTGGCATTGCCAAGTTTTGAAAACGTTGAGTTCTCAAGTAAATATATGATGCAACGTTATTTGACTTGAGAATGTGGGTTTTATAAAATAGCCCTTAGGTCAGCTGTTAAGATCAGATGTTGGCTTGGCCTTCAGCATTTGAAGGCAGAGAAGTAGCGAGGAATAGGAAACACAGACAACAAATACAAGAAACAAAATTTGATCTGAAACAGAGGAAACAAAATTTGATCTGCATAGGCCATGTGTGGTTCAGACTGATTTATAAAAGTAGTGTTGTAGACGGTTCACTGGTTTGGATAATTCTGCAATTTCACTGTAGGGAAAAAAAAAGAAGTAATAAACAGAAAGTAGGCCATTTCGGGAAGGGGAAAGGGCAGAAAGAAAAGTAATGAAAAGGTGGTTCAAATGGCATACTGCAGCTGGAATACTGTGCCCAGATTCGTCTTTAACATATTCAGTGTTAAATTAGAAGAATTATCACAAATCAAACCAAGAACCTTTTAAAAATATTCCTGAGTATCGAACTAAACACGTTCAGAAACAGGTGGGCATCCACTTATGCTTCTGGTTGTCCTTGGTAAGAGAAATCTAACTTATTCTTAAATAAATAAAATAGGAAAACCAAAATAACCTTAGTTTTGTTTTCTCAGGCCAGAATTTCCAAACTTGTGGTCTGAGCGAAGAAAGGAGCTTTTCTAAAGCTTGACATGAAAATATGCTTAACCTTTTCTGCAAGGGTTTCAAGCAGCCATGGAAAACATATGGGGTTTGTTTATATGGATCATGTATTTATTTATTTTTTTCCCTCTTCCCCCTCTCCCCCCCCATCCCCCAATCTACAAACTCTCCTAAAATAAACAAGAGCCTGGTGGTAATGAAATCATTTCCTTTGGAGTGGGATAGGGACTCAGGGTAAATAGTATACTAGAAAGATTTTTAGCCTCAGGATAAACAAACTGTTGCAGGTTTCTACCACGCTGACCTAAACTCATATACCTTCAATCAAACACATGGGTGTAGGCATTTTATATATTCGCTACATTTTTTGGCTGTAGTCACAGACTTCATATGTTCTGGAAAAGTAAGTACAGATGTGCTGTTTATCTCTTAAAGTTACATTCTTATGGAGTCTTTAATTGGTGTACACTGGTAACAAAATGTTAAGCTTTCTTCCCTAAAGGGAGTCTTTCTCTGCATGGAATGCTTCCTTCTGCCTGTGTTGTGAAAACACCAAGTTGTTAAGTTTCATTTGAGGAATGCAAGGTGCCTTGTCATTATGCACATAAACATATTACAAAGTGAAAGTACTTTTCTACTGATCTCACTCTTATAAACTCAAGTGAGACTTTTGATATTTACTGTTTAATCTTTTATTGACTTTACATTTATTATTCTCTGCCCTGTAAACTGTAAGTCAGTGTATGTAACAGTAGTCTGTAGATTAGTTAAAATTGCTTTTGGAGCATATGTGAGAAAACACTAGGAAAAGCATAACTTTGATGAAAGGGAGTCAGTCTGAATTTGTTTAAAAAAAACTGTGGGTTTTTTAAGAAATGCTAACTTTGTTATCTATCCTGTCTGTGATCCGGGTGAGGAAAATTGGTCTATTGCCACAAACTTATCTAGAGCATTTGAGAAATTCCTTGCCAAAGATTAAAGGCTATCAAATGAATTCTTACAGAATAGGAAATAAGATGGTGCTTTGAATAGAGGACAGACTTGCAACAAAGCAGTTGACATTTTAATTTTTAACGGAATTGTAAAAGGAGCCTTGTGTTGATCTTGTGTTAGTTCTACTGATGGTTCCCCCAGGAAATATATTATTTCCATAATGGTTTTAAAACAGTAGAAGATGAATAAGCATACAAGATGCTTCTCTTATTGCCGATGAGATGAAGCTCTATTTCCAGAGAAAGGATGGAATTTATTAATGAAGTTGCAACATTTCCCAGACAGAAGTATATATGTGGACATCATATGACACATGCTCAGTGAGTTTGAAATACCTGAGGGCTGACTGTCTGATACAAGACATACTGGCCATAAACCACACGGTTGACCTGAGAACACACAGTAAGCCCGGCGCATCCTGAAGGTGTGGTGGGTTTACTGCTTCTAGGCAAGTGCTCTGTGCTGTGGGTTATGTGTGGAACACCCAGTATGTGTGAAACCCCTGCACGGATTTGTACAGACTTTGTCCACAGGTATTTTCCCATGATTTCTGGAAATCCCTCACAAACACCCAAAACTATTTGCTCTTGTTATCTAGATGTTTGGGTTTTTTTAACTTTTTTTTTTTTTTTAGTATGTTTAGAGAAATCTGGCTGTATGGTTACCTGCAAGGAAACAAGCACACTTCTTTAAGTCTGCACATTGTTACTTTTGGTTTCTTATTTTTACTGTATTTTGTATATGAAACTATTTTGATTAAAAACTTTTGCCAAATGTATGTTTGGGGGTGGGTTGTTTTTTTGATTTTTTTTTTTTTAGTGACTCTATGCTAGCAATTATTTTAAGGACATCTGTAGAATTTTTAAGATATGGCTATGTGAAATTAAAAATTCAACTGGTAAAGACAAATTAGGTACAGTGAGACCGAGGGTTGTCCATCTCAAGCAACCTGTGATAAGGACATGGATTGGTTGGTTGGTTGGTTGTTTTTTTTTAAATATCACTTCTGTACAATGCTACAGGCCATCACTAACTTCTTGACCTTGCCATCTGGTTGATACCAGACAAGTTTATGTTGATATTATGTAATATGGCTGCAGTCATACAGCTGCAATTAAGTATATAAATAAAACCTCTCTCTGAAGTTTTTATCCAAAGTGGAGGCGAATTCCTTTGAGCTATCCAGTGCAGATTTCTAAATGCTGTTGGGAAATGTTTTGGTTTTGCCTTTATATACAGAAGCATGTGCCACAGGTCGATCTATTCTCTAGAAATATTTGATTAGTCCTCCCCATACAACAGGGTCACAGAATATCTGTCTTCAGTCAGTGCTAGCTGACTGCTAGTTAGACTTATATTTGGCTCTTGCCACTTAGAGGAGGACTTCTCTTTCAAATTGTCCTCTGGAGCTTCTATATACTTCTCACATAATGTCGGATTGTCAGTTTTGGGATATATTTGAAATCTGCTTTAGGGTGTGTTTCAGTAAAATAATTGTTTCCTTTTTCAACGTCAGACTTCAGTGTCTCTTACACAGGGTCGTTGGCAGAGGTTCTGCTAGAAAGGCTAGCTGCGTTTTGTTGTCATGTCTCATTAACTCCAAAAAATGTGGGTTATATCAGAATAAAAAAATACATAAAAATCCCCATTTTGTTGAGATATTGTTTACCCCATCTTTGACAGGGATTTTCTTTCCATACGTGTTTACATTCATCGCGCTTTACCACTTTGTGAGAGGTGACTTTTGATGCAATGCCTTTCTGTGCTTGGCTGGTGGGGCACCCACTGGGGTAAGCTTGGATGCTCAGCATGAACTTAGTGCTCTGCCCGGACAACACCTCGTTTACGTTCTCCTGGCTTGCGGTGTCCCTGTGAACGTCCAGGGTTTCGCAGACCAAACCAGATTTCTTTGACTGGCTTTCAACTTTCTTCTTCCTCATACAAGACATTTAGTACTGCTAAATGATCTCTTGCTTTTGGGGACTTTTCTTTGCTTTTAAATATTTCTATCCATGTAACAGTCTAAGATGATGACAGACTTGATGTCACTCAAAAACTGTGTATAAGATTAAAATAACTTGTACATGTCTGTCTTGAACTTCTAAAGTGTAAAACCCTGAAGTATGCACTTCAAGTCAACTATCTCATAAAGCAGATTTTTGCTTTCTAAATCCTTTTCTAGTTTTATCTGCCAGAACAACATCTGAAGGTTAGAAAGGTAGTGTAGTGTCCACACTATTACCTCTACATTATAGTGTGATACATATTACAGTGGTACAGGCATAGACGTGAATTTCAGTGTATTTGGCTGTCCTTTACTTTCTCTTCCTCCATGTATTTGTGGGTTCCTTTTGCTTGTTCCTTGTAATTCTGTTTTCCTCTTCAGCCGTGGAAAACTTGGTCAAGACATATGCTTTCACTTCTCCCACCATGCTCAGTGTATAATGGTACTGTGATTGTCTCTCTCAGATAGCTTTAGTCTGCCGTCAGTGCCTCTTCTGCATTCAGAAACAGTGTAATGACATAGCTGGTTATTTTTATGAAAATTTATCAAATATTGAATTTTATTTTTTTTTTAAAAAGTAAGAAACACGAACATACTTCATCTAATCTGGATCTTGGCTGTTTTCTAAGACAAGAAAAGAGGCATTAAGAGGCTTTTATTAGCGTTGGCATAAAAAGGTCTTTCCAATGTAATTATAAGCACAAGATATGCAAAACTATACGAAGAGAAGGTGCAAACCATGACCACAGTTATCAGCTCTAAGCCTCTATCTTGTACACTTTAAAAGAACCGTATCTGAACATGTCCTGTGCAGTCTGAAAGCATGTTCTGTTTCTTCTCTCTTCAAGTTATAAAAAAAAGTCGACCTTGAGAAATGCATTTTTTTTTTAAAGTGTTAGAAATAGTTTTTGTTAGCATCTTGTCAGTTGCAAAAGCGCAGACAAGACACAGCTGGGACTGGGAGCAACATTCTGGCTAGGAGGCATTTTGCCTAAAAGATGCTTATCTTTAAAAACAGCATCTTTCATATTGCCTTATCTTTTTCCTACCACCTGAGAAATCCGTTTACATGAAAATTGAAATTACTAATGTATGTGGACAATAATGGTAAAGTATACCGTGGTCTCCCTCTTTGCAGCACCATATGTCCTTATGTACTGTATGGATGCTAGGCTAGGGCTGTATTCAGACTGAAACAGCACTGAAAACCCTGTAGATCCTTGGGCCACAAAGGCTTGTTTATGTGATATAAACTTTTTAAATTGTGGGTTTGATCCGTGGGATGAGGGCCTGTGGGGTGAAGGAAACCCCACTGATAAGGAGGACAGCATGAGTTATTGACACTGTTTTCAGTTAGCTGTAACAATTTTCACATTTTCCTCTGGAGTTCTGTCCCCCTCTGCATCAGCTTTATAGGGTTGCATTACAGGTTTGCTCTCTGTTTACATGACGTGACTCTAGATGTGCTGACCATGCTAGCTAATGTTGTAAGTGCTGATCTTATCTGCCTGAGGATTTCGCGTTGCCACCCAAAATTAACTACATCTAGGAAAATGTGAAAATTGTACACTAAAATCATAAAATGCAACCTTTGATATGTTTGCAGTATGTGTGAACTTATGCATTTGTTCTGGTACATTTATTATACCTACCTCTAAAAAGAAGACATGCAGCAAAATATGTAGAATATGAGTAGGAGTCTGTCCTGTTCCAAACCCATAGTTTTCACTGCAATTTTTCCCAAAGAATTGTCTGTCCTGTACAAAAAATATAGGAGGGGAAAAAAAAAAGTGGAGTGGAAATTGAAAGAATCTGGTTAGAGCCTGTGTGTGTGCTTGTGTGTGTATTAGATTAAGGGAGAGGATCTCTTGATACTAGACTATATGTTTTTATTTTCATTTCCCAAGCAAAATTAACCTTTGCTGTCTGTACGTTATGCCTGTCATGTATCAGTATGTTTGCTGGCCTGTTTGTCACAAGAAGCTTGATAAGTCATTGTAGCAGAAAGGGTTCAGGTAACAGATTGTTAGGCACAAAATATGGTAAAATCAACCGATTTGGAAAATAAATATTTGTGCTTTATATCTAGAAACATGTCTCTAGTCTATCTTCAATCTGTGTTTATGATCATGCTTTTGTTGTCATGCCATCTGTACTTGACCCAGAGAATAACACATTTTCAAACCTACAAACAAATGCCAGTGTTTTGACTTTCAGTTCTTAATCTAGGTTAAATGATCATCCAATGTAAACCTTCTCTTTCTTCCTTCTATTTGATTTCTTTTCTTTGGCAACTGTCACAGAACCGAGGAGGTTCTGAGCTGTATTCTGGGGCTGAATTAGTTCTTGATGTGAACTAAGTTCTTTAAGGGGAGTTACAGAGGTGATGGAGCTAAACTCTTGTAGCCAATGACAGAGGGTGAAACAAAGAGCAATGACTGCAAAGTATGGTTTGAAAGAGATTCAGATTGCACATTAGGAAAAAAACTTCTTTGCTAGGAGAGTAGTGCAGGACTGGAGCAGGTACCCAGAAAGGCTGTGGAAACTTCATCTTTCATTTTTGGACTTGGATTAACAAACCCTTGTGTTGGAGATAGTCCTGCTGTAAGTGAGAAGTCAGACTGGATAAATTCCAGAGCTTCCAGTGTTTCTGTGATTCTCAAAGTATGCAGTTCATCGTGGTCAATAATTAAACTAATATTCAAGTTACAGTAGCAGCATTCCCCTGTCAGACACAGCTAAAATTTTTTTTATCAGTTGACATAGCCTATATATGGTTTTAATTGATCTATTGTTTTTTTCATGCTTTATGTTGTATCTGTAGTCTCTCGTTTGTCTCCGATTTGAATATTTAAAAATGAAAAGTTATATCTGATAAAAATTAAAAGTTATATCTTATAGTTAAATATACCTACTAAAAAGGAGGTAGAAAAAAGCTGGAAAAAACTATTTCTAATAGTGCTTTTGAAGCTTTGTTTATGTACATTTGTTGCATTAATGCCTAATAGATATTAAGCAGCCTGTATTATGATAGAGCTTTATTATACGCTACATTATGTAGAGGGAAGAAGTCCTTCCCTTCAGTACTTTGCAGTCGAGGCATACTGGACAGCTGGTTATTACACCACATCTTACGCCATGTGGTATGAGATCTCAGCATTAAAACCAGCAGTTTATCAGCAGTATCTTTGAAGAAAACCCTAAGAGAAATCCATCTTAGGTTGTAGGCAAAAGCACAGAAATTCCTCATGGAAACCTGTGGTTAGTAAAAACCACCAGCCCTTTTGATATGAAATAAAGGCCTTGAATCTTATGGTTTAGAAATAAAAAAAAATGTTGTGTAGGGAAGGGGCCTCCTGAGTTACCTATCCTTCTGGAAAGGTGAAGGGTTGGTCTTTGCAGAGATGAAAGGAAGAAATGATAAAACGAAGTAATACACCCATCTGCTGCAAAGATTGCTTTAAGTGGAACAATGCCTAAATTTTCAAGTAAGGAAGACCATATACTGCTTGAGAAGTGAACTGATGAGGACGTGCTTGATTATCTGTCTTTGCAGGGAGGACATGTTCATGTTAGGGATGTTCCGCAGCAAAAAAGATGCATTATTTAGAGCCTACCTTGCTGTTAGGGCTTAGCGGGAAGGCCAAGGTGACAACAAGGCTGCAGTTAGTATTTGTCGTTTACTTCTTTTCCCTCCCCCTTTGCTCATTTTTCCTGTGCTTCTTAACAGGCTGTTATCAAATGGTCACACTATGTAACTTAGGGATCTAAAGTTAATATCCTGGACTGATAGAGAGTCACTGAGTAAAATAAGGACATACAATCTAAGCTAATATTTGGCCGCTGATTGTTCAACGTATCTTAATATGCTATGCATTCACAGACGGCACATAATTGTAGGTGCAATTGTATGTGTAAATTTAAGAATGTTAACAATTTGGTAATATTCAAAATACTGTATAGTTTGTGTATTGTTTCATGTGGTCACATAATTTTGTTAAGTATCTTGGTTTACCCAGAATTAAGTGCTTCATGTTGTTACAAAAGGAAAAACAAATTTGTGTCAGTTTTACTGACAGTTTGGCATGCTTCACTTTTTTGGGTATAACATAGATAAGAGAATAAGGATGAAATCCCTTTTGAAGACTGAAGTGCAAAACAAGAATTTCTGAACTTCTAAAGCTTCTGAAAATCAGACCTATTTGTTCCAAGATGGCCTAAGAACGAAGAACTTCATACGGTCAGTTTAAAAGGTTGGCAAATGTCTACTTCCTTATTTGAGAGGTAAATAATCAATATGTAAAACCTTGAAAAGTGTATTTGGAGATGCCTCAGGAAAAGATCTGAAGGAAAAAACGCCCTCATGGGTCTCCCTAAAATACTGTGTGTATCTTGTCCATTGTGGATGAGCGAAGCTGCATTGTTTACCTTTAATTTAGGAACCATATTTTTTCTATTAAGAAATCAATTTTTGAGTAATAACGTCACCATTTTTTTCCGCTATTGAGCAGTACAAGAGGGAGGTTCTGAAAACAACAAAAATCATTATATAGCAAGAGAGGCTTCACAAAGAGCAAGTCAAAAGCTTAATTACCATCTTTTGAATAGGAGTGCATAAAAATCTTTCACTGGTGTGGCTTGTTTGTTACCCCCTTCTTTTCCCAATGTGTTTCAATCAGAAATGAATGTTGAGTGTCACTTGCCATGTTGATACCAGGCTTATATTAGTACAAATAAACAGTAGGACAAGTTTAAAAAAAATTGAGGCTGAACATCATGATAATTACAAATACATCTGTAAAGATTAATACCTATTCCATTTCTTCTGATCCAAGACAGATGCAGATTCCAAAGTTTGCATTCAGATCTTCATGAATTAAGTAATCAATCAGCTCTGCAGCAATTTGAAAATACATGAAGCTTTAAATTAGAATAATCTGTATTTTTATTCTTTCTCTAGAGAAAAAAAATTGCTTAGGTATGTGAATGTAGCATTATGAGAGAACTTTTGATTTCTCTACACACACAGTATTTTGTCTGTATTGAGGAATGAATCCTTTGTATTAGAATTATAAACGTAAGCACTTTTGAAGGTCACATCTTCAGGTATATTGAAATCCATTGCTGTGCTGGCTTTATAAACTTTGGTATTAAGGGATACAGAAAATACTGAATCTGGGAAATGTGTATTTGATCATTTCTCTGACTCCTGCTGGCCATAGTTGCCACTGAACAAGTCACTTCCTTCCCTAACATATTAGTTTCCATTTCTGAATGGCATATCGATACCGAGGAGGACTAAATATGAGTAACGCAGGATTTTGACTGTGAGTAATCTAACAGAATTGTTTAGTCTGTAAAATACGTAAGGATTTCATATGCAAAAGTTTATAAGTAATTTTTGATGAATCTTAGAATTTACAGTACAAAGATGTGTGTATACAACCAGAAATATTCATGAATATTTATGGAATATATTGTTAGAATGTTTCTAAAATGTTAGGATATGATGATTGTTAGTGTATAGATATTTGCTAGTTGAAAATAACAAATAAGAAGGATTACAATGAATTATAGTAGTATAAACTACAGTGTTTATTAAGAATTGGTTTTAAATTGTGTGAGAAATTTGTATGGAGCATAAAATATGCTTCTAGATATCTTTCTGACCATGAAAATCTTGCTAGAATTCTGCTAATGAATTCTTGGTTTGAATACACATATTTTGTGTGCAAATTCTAGAGTTGGGTCTGTATTTATTATCATTTCTTCTGGTACAGAGAAGTTACCCTTCGTTCCAGTATATTGTTAAATTTTTCTGATTTATAATTTCTTAGCATTATTCTTCAGTAATTTCCCCAGACACAGATACACTGTGGGAGGGACTATTTTTTAATGCATTTTTTGTAAGGTAGAAAAATGTAACTAAAATGTCAACCAAGCAAATGTCAACCAAGTATATCTTACCCCTTTCAGGTGTTTTCAGAACACTTAGTTTTTCTTTTGAACTGAATATTATGTATATAGCACTTAAGCGTGCGTTTAACTTTTCCTCTATCAGTTATCTGATCCAGTTTACTGCTCAGGTGCTCTGAAATGTCAGTGGGGTAGTGGGCACAAATGAGAGGCGGCTGGAGTGGACACTAGAGAAAGAAACTAGATCTTGGTTTTCTAGGTCTAATAGTTTATAGGTTCGTTATTCTGTCATCTCTGACCTTCCACCCACCTGCCCCGTCACCCCCCCTTTCTTTTTTTCCCTCTTGGCTGGGTTCAGTTACATTTGATGGAAGACTAGAGGTATCAAAGAGAATTTAGTTCTTCTGTCTTTTCAAAGAGACCAACATCTGGGTGGAACAAGGAGCCAAATAACCTGACTGAAGGGAGGCTGCCCTGGAGCTCAGGCTTATTAGGTTGCAGAGAATTCATATGGGAGACAGACATCTCAACTGGCTTAGGCATAGAAAATTTTCCATTAGAATTTACAAACAATCGTGAGACAAATGCGTAGGAAATCAAGCTTTATTATTACTAGGTTAAATGGATGCAAATCATTGTGCATCCTTACATTCTCTGTTGCCTTCTAATTTGCCTCACCAGACAAAATTAAAGGAGTTGTTTGTAGGTTCCCTAGTTATATGTAAATTCTTAAATATTGATAGAATATTAATGAGCTTTCCTAAATTAGTTATTTATTCTAAATGTCTTTCATCACACTGTCTCTCCTAGCATGTCATGATCTGGGCTATGACTCTTATGGGACAGGCAGATCCTAACTAGCATTTTTCTTACATGAGTAAGACCACTTTTCTTACCCCTTCTCAGGACAGACTGATGTGTTGGCATCTTTTTGTATGTCCCAATATGCAATTTTAGATGGAAAACAATTTGTGTGGTTTTATTTTTTCTTCTTTTTTTAGAAAAGTCCCCCAAACCAAAAAGAAAACTTCAAAAGAACAGACCCCATTAAAACTCTGCTACAAGATATTGTTATCTTTGAGATTCGTAATGGCAAATTTGAATGAAGATATCCTATAAAGGACAGATGTGCATGTAAACATGAGTTTTCAAAAACCAAAAATATCTATGGCACTTTAAAGATGCTTTATAATAATTCATTCTTCCTACATGTATATATACAACCTCACCTGCTCCAGAAAACCATGGTTAGATTGGATTACAACTCACTTTATGTTTTTACACTTTTCTGGTATGAGCTTTTTATTAGGATTATTTTGGTAAATTAATTAAAACTTTGTTAATTTTAGAACATATTGTGTGTATAGCTTAGTTACACAAGAATAATACTTGTGTACTTCTGCTTCTCATTTTAAATTCTCTTATTTTGTGTTGTAAACTGATAGTTTTTTATTTTGTGCAATGTTATTTATGTATGAGGACAACTCTGTACAGATATTTATGTGGTTGGATTATACATTTGGGCTACTATGGATATTGTGCAGCCTCACTTTCTGCCCCCCCCCCCCCCAAACATACTGAAATTCATAGGACAACTGTCAGCTTTGTAAACATTACCTAGGTGGTTTCTTTGATATTTTTTCCAAGAGCTTAATGGAACTGCTTTTGAAATAAAATTTTTAAACTAGGATTTTTTTTTTTTGCCAATTTCCATTCTGGAATTAATTTTCTCTTATTGCTTGTAAAGTGGGAGTTTCAGTAATGGGAATGTAGGCAGGTACAGGGCTGACATACAGAAAGTGGGAGTGTACAATATTTTATAGAACGCTTCAGGCCAAAGAGTATTCATAATGAAAGGTCCGATTTCTGTTCTTGCAGTTTCATGTCAAGACACAGTGACAATTTACGCTTTTAAAAAAAAATCACACAAGAATGAATAGGTGAAGGAAAAAAATCTTCAAGTGAACGTTCCTCTAGAAAGTAAATACTGAAGGCTGTTCTACAGTGACTTGGGCCATGAAAGCTGGAGGAAAAATTGAAGGGCACCCAATGAAAAACTGCTATCAAAGTTATCTGTGTACATATATTTTTGTTTGGAATCCGTATAATAACAAAAACATGGCCTGAAGCGTATGCTAGACACATTCTTTTACCTGAATGGTCATTAAACCACTTATATCGTTAATGAAACATGAAAATATGCGTTCTTAAAGATGACCTTTACGTGTTTTTTTTAAAGTTAGTGTGACACGATTGCTAGAAGAAATTGCCAATGACTTCCCGCTATTCTAAATTTTCATTGCATAAGTTTGATTTACTAAGATTGGCTAAAAGATTGTTAGAACAAGGGACAGAATATAGTAAAAATGCATGTGGAAAAACTTTTGGAATGCTTTGAAAGTGCATAACTTACCACTGATGTTATTTGTGCATTTTAAAGCTATGTTAACATAGGTTTCTTCTATGCTAGGCTGGGAATCATTCCCAGCTTCAGATGTAGGTGAGTGCTATGGCTGCGTTCTTGGGGGCCTGGGGATACAGGCTACCTTGGAGCACACCTGCCCCACAAAATATAAACTGAGTATGATGTCTGTTACATAGACTAATGCAGCTCTATGAAAAAGTGACTGATATCGCTGAGACAATGAATTTGGGATATCTCACTTGGAGACCATGAAAAATGAAGTTGCTTTGCTGTCTTTTGCTGTGCACTTTTGACTTTTTAAAATTTTAACTGTAACATCCACAATAGTATAGAAGATCCAGCAGAAACAATTTTTTTACGGTCAAAGAAATAATTCAAATATCCTTTCCAGTAGCTTTACTTGGTAAAGAAGAACAAGCATGACCACATTTCTGTCTTTGTGGTGTTTTTTTTGTTGCTCATGGATGTTTGTAAAAATAGAACTTCAAGTAAGGACATACATTTTATTTTTACAAGTTAGTTTACATCACAAATAAAAGCCAGTTTTAGCCTAATGAAATGGCTGCAACTAAACCTAGCTGCAGGTAGCAGTTCCACCTAGCTGCTTAGTTTGTGTTTTGAATAGTACAGTTTCATTTGTGTTGGTGCCAAAGATACTAATTTTTTTTTAAGTTTTAGGGAAAATACTTTTATTTTCTTGTATACTTTATTTTACCAGAATCACACAGAATCCCTGAGATTGGACACAAATTTTTTTAGCTGACATACCACCTTTTGATATGAGATTCTTGCGGTTGCTTGTTGAAGACACTTGACAAATGGATTATATCTGCTCTTTTGTGAGGTAGCAGCTGATAAGCTAGGTGCCAGGACAAATGTCTTGCAAGACATGGATTTAAACAATTGATAGAATACAAGAAAACAAATTTTTCATGGGGGCTTCTGTTTTCTGGGTTTTTTTTTGGTTCGTTTGTTTTTTGGTTTTGTTTTTTTTTTTTTTTTTTTAAATGAATTTAAAAAAAGACAACAAACAACCTAACACTTGACTTCTAGGAATAATTTGTTACTAATACTTGTACATTCCCAAGGAAATATATATGCCTGTGATAAGAAGAGGGTTTGGTTAGTGATGTGCTATACTTGAGCTCACAAAAATACCATTTTAAAAAACATGAATATACTTTTGATTACCTAGTATATATCTGTCAGGTGGAACTGTTCTTCTAGGGTGTGAGATAGCAAGGGAGAGATTTACAGTGCTGTATGAAATGGAACTTTTTTTATACGATGAAATATTTTTGATCATGCAAAATCTAACTAGATGTAATCAGTCTATATATTGAATAAATCGGGTATTTTTACAGAGTTGGTGATATCTTCCCTGGCACCCCAAGTCCTAATCTACGAACTAACTCTGCGTATTTGGCAGGTAAATGAAACAAAGGCCAAAACTGAGATGAAATCAACTGACTTTTATAATGCTCTCAGCTGCTAAGAGGAAGTTAATAAATTCTAAAGGTACCCATTTCCATGTAAAATTTTCATCTGTGTAATTTGGTTTTGCCAGTCTGCTGCTGAGTACAGGACTAAGATCTTTGTTAAACAAGCCTATGTGAATAAGGTAACATAATAGTTGCCCTCCAGACGTGAGCCTGCATCTATTTCTTTCATGATTCTTTTAGAGGTGGAATGAGATGTCAAGAAATGGTTTTTGGAGAAGCAGCATCAGTTTTCCTACCATTATTCTTGTTCTTTTCAAAATTTATGTGTTCATTCATATTCAACATGTAACCCCTTAATCCTTTTCTGAAGAAGTGCTAGTTAACCAGTTGTTCTGCATGCTTACTTTTCTCAAACTGTTTCTCCAGTAACACATCCCTGTAAAACTTCATCCTCTTTTCTTCAAGTCACTTCTCCTTTTTTTTTTTTGAGATGTTTATGAATTCTAATCCTGTCTCTTAATGCACTTGCTGTGTGTTTCAGTTTCATATAGTGTGAAGATTTGCGAAGAATTTTCTCTGGCCCTTCATCCAGATAGTCAATGAAATCATTGTAAAGAACTGAACCAAGCTCAGGTTCCACTTTGGAACTTGCCCTTTCCGGCCCTCTTCAGCATGTCCTTGCTTTCTGACAGTGCTAAGTACTCCATCTGGGTCTAGTTATCCCATCAATTTTGTCTCTGTTTTAAGACAGTTTCGGATAAGTAATGTGAAATTTACTTCTAAGAAGGTCATGTCAAACAATATTTGAAGACACATTGAAATTAAAATACATAGCTTCGGCTGCTTCCCCTTTAACTCTACAGCTCACATTATCCTATCAGAGAAGCTAGATTTGGTTTGCATTAATTTATTCTTAGCATATTTAGATAGTTTGCCATCTCACTCCTATCTATCTTCCAGGTTCATATAAGTAATCTGATAATCAGGAGCCAGTACTTCTAGGATGAAAGTTTAGTTGACCAGTCTGTAATTCCCGAATTCCTCTCTTTCCCCCTGATTTTATATCTAATGGTCATTCATTAAGTCCTACCTTACTGCATTCATCAATGAGTTTTCAAATGCAATTGCCAAGGGTATTAAAAATGCATTGAAATGTTTTATAAAATGCTAAATGAACATCTACTTTGCATTTGTACTCCGATTTCTTTTTCTTTGGCCTGGGTTAGTCATCTTTGTTCTGATGATGTTTTAACTGAAGCTTGATGAAGAAAAACATTTGAAAATGTTTTTGATATCAAAAAGATATCGCCAATCTCTCCACAGAGTAGTAGGCAAACTGGTTATATGTCTAAGACTATACAACTGAAGTCAAATTATTACTTGCTACTGCTAATACTTTTTACTAATGCAGTCTCTTGTGCCTTTTTTTTTTCCTTCTGTCTGGCCTTAAATGTTTATACTGTTCCTTTGTACTCAACTTTCTTAATTATACTAAGTTTCCACTTTCTGAATGTTGTCTTTTTATGTTTGAGGTCAATCAAAACCGCATGATTTACCTAGGTCAGTCCTTTAGTACACTTACTGTTTTTTCTTCAGCCTGTTTAATTTTTTTAATGGAACTGCAGGTCTGGGTTCCTCCTTAGACTTTTCTCAACTCTGAGATTATGGAGGACTGCAAGGCCATTGCTTTCATTTTATTCTTCTCATTCCTACCTTCTCTGAGGAATGTGAACTCTCTTATCCTGTAGCTGCTCTTTGCCAAAGTGCTTGTCACTTTCTCATTTGTATTGGTTGTATTCAGAATTTGAAGAGCCTTTTACTACTTTTTTCACCTTTTAATAATATTTACCAATGCATTCCAAGAACTTGAGGGACAGTCTGGTGCCTTAGTGACTAGTAAAATGCAAAGAGAAAGGAACCAGGATTTTATTTGTGCAGTCTGTTACACATCTAGGAGCATATGTTCGCATGGCATATTTATCACCTGTGGGAAATTTGCACCAGGTGTTGGTCCTAGGTGTGTACCACACGTCGGTGTGATGTAAAGCAGACTTCTTTACAGATTTGTGTGCATGCACAGGGAGCAGCATACTGCTTGGGGAGCTTTGGGAAGATACGCTTTCATTCTGGTATAGTAGGTACCTTTTGTCTGCCATCCATGTGCAGTGCTGTTATGCACAACTTCAACTTTGGTTCCACCAGAGGGGAAGATGTACTGAAAAGGCCTCAAGTTGTGCCAGAGGAGGTTTAGACTGGATATTAGGAACAATTTTTACACTGAAAGGGTTATTAAGCGTTGGAACAGGATGCCCAGGGAAGTGGTTGAGGCACCATCCCTGGAGGTATTTAAAAGACAGGTAGACATAGTGCTTAGAGATATGGTTTTGTGATGGTTTTTGTCAGAGTTCGGTTGATGGTTGGCCTAGATGATCTGAAAGGTCCCTTCCAACCTAGGCAATTCTATGATTCTATGAACGCACCAGTGATGTGTTTTGCTGTGTGCTGTGTAGATCCAACAATGAATGCAAGGCACGTTTGCACCTGAAAGAATCCCATCAGGAGACCAACCACTAACCTAGGTATGTCCCTCTGTCCTGCTGTACTTTTCTCAAATCCCAAAGAAATTAAAGTTGTGTGCTTTGAATTAGTCTGCTGGCTATTTAGAAGACTGGTACAGCTCGTTTTTAAGAGTTATACGAGCCATTTCACCAGCTAATAAAGTCTTAATTATGCATTAGGACATCCATGTCCTCTGGTTTATTCTCCATGTTTATGTATTAAGCTGTTTTGTGTGAGGTCTCTAAGTTGTTTTCCTCCTGTAATGTTCCTATGAGTAGCCATCTCTCTATCCTATTTCATACAAAGCATGTTTTGTACATGTTTTTGTGTTTAATCTTTATTGTGGAGTTTAGTTACTACTTCCCTATTTATTTTTTTTAATAAACAAAAATGAGCCAGCAATGTGCCCCTGCGACATAGGCAGCGAATGGTATCCTGAGCCGCATTAGACAAAGCATTGCCAGCAGGTGAAGGGAGGTGATCCTTCTCTCTACTCAGTACTGGTGAGGCCACACTTGGAGTACTGTCTCCAGTTCTGGGCTTCCCAATACAAAAGAGACATGGAGCTACTGTAGAGAGTCCAGTGAAGGGCCACTAAGATGCTTAAGGGACTGGAACATCTCTCCTGTGAAGAAGGGCTGAGAGAGCTGGGACTGTTCGGCCTGGAGAAGAGAATGCCCAGGGGATCTTACCAAGGTATATGAATACCTGAAGGGAAGTCAGAGCCAGGCTCTTTTCAGTGGTTCCCAGTGCCAGGACCAGAGGGAATGGGCACAAACTGAAACACAGGATGTGCCATCTGAAGATCAGGAAACAGTCTCTTTATTGTGAGGGTGACTGAGCACTGGCACAGGTTGCCCAGAGGGGTTGTGGAGTCTCCCTCCTTGGAGATACTCAAAAACTGTCTGGACATGATCCTGGGCAGCTGACTTTAGATGGCTGAGCAGAGGGGATGGACCAGAAGACCTTCAGAGGACCTTCCAACCTCAACCATTCTGTGAAATAAGGTAATGAACAGGAATAGAAAACTGTGGCTTCTGCCATCCTAGACTGTGTCAACTGTTGAAGTAAAGTCAGACTCCTGGAAATTTAACCATTTTGCCTGGACTCCTGTCCTGAGAATTTTTAGAGTGTTTCAGTGAGCGATTTGTGTGAGGTATCCACAAATCTAATGGACTAATTTGATTTATTGTCGTGGGATCAAAAATGTTTGGAGTGGCATTTGCTTGTCTGCTTGTACTGTGATTTACTAGCCTTTTTTACAAACTCTTCCTAATCCTGTCAAAGAGAATTGTCTAAAAAATAATTCTGGGCCACGCTACTGAGGGACCATGCTGCTACTGTGCCCAGCATTGCATATTTAGTCATCTTGTAGACTGGCTCTGTGAACAGTACACTGATACATAGATGAAAAATAACTTCTTGCAGCTTTCAATAGAGTTTTTGAGCTTTCTTGTGATACATGCAATATTTGAAAGTATAATTCTGAAATTAATTTATACCAATTGGAGGTATAGAAAGAACAGTTTATCAAATTAATAAACCACCTAAAAAGAAACTAATACAGTAAATATGCAGCATGTAGTCTTGACTCTCAATAACTTTATCAGTTCACCAAAAGAAACATAGCTGAAGGCAACGTATTTTTTTTTCTACCTGTGGTTGCACTTCAGTAAACATTTGTAAGTGTTTTTAATAGTTATACCGGGAAAGCTCTGCTTTCTATCAGAAACGAGATTTTACTTACTTATGTTTGCAGAAACAATTTTGAATTTTATTAACTGTGTTTCCAGATACACACCCAGGGAAATGATTTACTAAAGACCTAATTAGTAGTTTACTAAAGATCTAATATGCAAGGGAGAGTAACAGAGAGGCGCAAACCCCATTAAATGTCACTTACAAAAGTATAAACACTCTACTTGTGCATTTTGAGTGCATTAAGGAAAACATGCTGTTCTACAGTTAAAGTTGTGTCATTTTTTTGACTTTAGTCCAAGTTAAGGTTGCAGAAACATAGGTGTCCGCTTTGTGAAATAATAAAAAAAAAAAAGACTTAAAGTTCTTTTCCTCACTTGACATTCCTTCTCTGGTCTCTTGTCTTTTGTGTAAATATGCTGTGCAACATTTTCAGTTGGTACAGTCTTACTTTTAGACTTTTTTTCCCCTACTCGTGCATTTGATGTCTACAGTCTGATGTTCGCTAAGTTTTGATTATTCGGGGTTACGTGTGATGTCAAGGATTCCTGAGTGGTTCTCAAGTACCAGGTCCAGGGCTTCCAAGTGCAAATGAGGTGTGGTGCGGTCAGCCCAGGAAGGCTGTGGGCAGCAGTTGCAAGGAGGAAGATAAATGATTGTTGAAGACTTCCCTAACTAGCTGTGTTACTAAAAGTGAACAGCATATTGGCAACTGTTTTTAGGTAATGATCAACTAATAATGTTTGTTAAATACAAGAAGGAAACAAAAAGCCATTTAGGTAAGTAAAAAACCGGTTTTGTATTTCTTGGTTGAATTTTTGTTTAAAAAAAAAAAGTGCAACACATCTGTTCTTCATTGAATAGATGTGTTTGCTGTATGTCTTCAATTATGTGCCAGTTTGTGGTACAGCCACGTAAGTGAGCCACTATTGCTACAAAGACTAATTTCAGCTAGGAGCTGTAGAAACAAGAACGTGACTTGGAAGGGGTTATTTGTCTTTGTGGATATTTGTTCTCTTCTGCCAGGGAAAAAAGTGAAAAAGTAAATATCTCTTTCCACTACTTTACCTGTATTTATTGTCACATTTCTGTTTCCTTGTGTGCAGACTCGCTTATGTACCAGAGTTTCAGACTCTGTTTATCTTCCACCCACTGCTTTAAGAAACTACATTAATGTGCCTCAGCTGTCTTTGCTTCTGTCAAATCCATAACTAATGACAAAATGGTTCTTTAAAAATTAATCAGACTGTTTCTGGGGGAATGAAAGAGTGATCTGCATGTAATCACTTTATCCAGAGAGGAGAAAAATATTCAAACATGTAAATTCATAGGATGTAAAAAAGCATAAGGCTTAGAAATGTGTGCACTGCTGTATTTTGTTAAAGGTTCCTACAGCTCCTCAACTCATTCTCCAACCCATTTTTAAAACGGACTGCTACAAGTGAATCAAATGTGACTCATAAATCTGAAGGCATCTTGGGTGTGGTTATGTTAGAATATTCAAAAATGTTTTTAAATTCAAATAATGAACTTCAAAGTGTTTATAAACTTATGTAGCATCGTGACTTTCAAAATGAAATTTTCTCTTTTTCCACTTTTCTTAGTCCCACTTAAAGATTTGAAAATTACATGTATGTTTTCCTTTTTACCAGCAAGCACCAGCTTGCTACTGGTAGGAAATAAAGAAGTAGTTTATCTTGCATTATATTTACTACTGAATATATGTTACAGTTTTTTAAACTGTCACAATGGCCTTGCTAAGGCCCTATTCTTAAAAAAATAAAAAAAGCTATATTTCAACCCTAGTTGACCAAGAATCTAAGAAATTTAAGAAAATATGAAGATGATGAATTTTATATTTATCCACATGAGTTTCCACTACTTGGTTTTATATTATGGATTTGAGTGAAGTTATGGATCATCTGAAACAGTAGATTATCTTGTCTGGATTATGTGGACATCAGCTGTAGTTTCGCTGAAGGATGTCTGTACCTTACAGAGTATTTTCACTAAGCTCTGACAGAATTCTTTCTGTATTACCCAAACATGAAAACATGCTATTTTTGCATATTTTTGCAATGGTAATTTGTAAAAACTCTATAAAGAAGTATTTTTTTAATAGATGGATGTAATTAGTATTTATCAATAGAAATCCATACATATATATAAAAATTAAAAGGTGATCCTTCCTCTCCAAAATCAAAAAGTGTAAATCAGTTTTACGAACCTGTGAATTTCAGGACGACATGAAGACATTTGAGTGACAATTTTTAATCCATCAATAATATTCTCTGTAGGAACTCTGAAGTAAACAGGATGGTTGTGGAACAATGCCTACTCAGGCAGCTTGACATCTGCATCCTAAAATTGTCAAATGTGTCTCTTGGTGATTCTAAGTGGTCTCCTTTTTCCTATCGGACAAGATGCAGGAAAGTTCAGCCATAATTTTTGCTGAACTATTTATGAAGTCTCCAAGATGAATAAAACTTGTTGGGTTAGGTTTAGCAGTAAAGCAGCAGGCGCAGAGATATTGCACATTGGAAGAAATACTGTATTTCAGTTGAAAATGTAGAATTAAATTTTCAGTATTTGTGAGGTTGCTTGTTCAAAGGTTGAAAAATCCTGGTTGAAAGCAGCAAGATACTGGAATGGTTTTCTAGTACCTTCTGATCTAAATAGATCGGCATGTCTGAAAATATGGCAATTTTCTGCACATTTTAATAGGATAAATTGGCCCATGTTTTCAGTATCTTGGACACCTTACGATACAGCAGTAGCAGTAGAATGTAAATTTAAGACTCTTTGTCATGTTATTTGTGCTTATAATGGCAAATCTGTTGAACAAAAACCAGATACTCTGAAGTTGTCTTCAAGTCTAGCATTTTGTTTTTATGATATTAGTATGCATGAATGCCTGTGAAAAGGAGCTGCAGCTGAAGGGGTGTGCTTCTCCCCATCATACACTAAACCTAATTTGGTCTTTCTTTGTCTCATGAAATGTGGAGGGAATCTGAACTAGGGTTCTAATCATTTCTGATTGCACCCATTTTTTTTCTCTCTGCAATCAAAAAAAGAGTTACAATTTTCATGACCTTCTTGGGGTAACAGTGAAGCAGAAGCTGTGTTGCCGTGAAAGGAGAAATCAGTCAGTTGAGTAAGCAGTGACCGATACAATGGGAATAGCTAACTTAAGAGGAAGAAGAAGGGAGCTGGATGAGAAAAAAATAGCTGTGGATGTATGTATATTTTGAGAATATTTATTTTTACAACTGAGAACAAGGGTAATTTTTTAAACTACAGAAATATGGGTCTAGTTTAGATGTAGAATTTTGGAGCATATTGGTTTGTCTGCATTGTAGTCTTTATGAAGAAGGGACTGTAGAAGAAAGATTCTGCAACAAAATTAAAGATTCAGTTTATTAAATCAGGTTAAGTCAAGAAACCTTTAAAACTCAAGGAGACTAAAAGAAGAACAGAAGAATATCAGTTACATTTTTATTTACAACTCTTTTTGTTAAGAGGGTGTAATTTACTCCCATAGAGAAGTGTAAATATTAAGTTTCCTGGAATGTACAAGGTATAATTAAGCTCAGAGATAGTATGCTAAAAAATGTGCAAGAAAATGCACAGTTTTAGTTCAGAATGTATGTAATGTATGTTGTGTTTTAATCTTGACTGCATTTTTCCATAGAGAACAAATTTGGTTTAAGCTGATTTAGAAAATACTGCACTTATACCTTGGTTAGAGTTTGAAGCTAAAAAAAGTTTTCTGTGGTTTGACTCTTAAGAATATAATTATTTTTAGAACAATTCTTTTGGTGATTATAAACAAGCTAACTAACTTCCTTAGTGCTCTTTGTAACTGGCATAGATTTTCTACGTTTCTGTCAGGATGAGGAGAGTCTCCTGCATTCCTTAAAATAAGTTAAGCAACAATAAAATAAATACTTGAGACCGGATGGAAGTGGTCATTTAGATCTGATCTCCAAGCCTGGAGAAATAGTTGTCTGTGAACTTTTTAATTTGACACACACTTCCAACGTTAGGCTATTCTGTGTTTGTTTTTCCATCAACTGTGTGGGGTGTTTGCACATGCATGCTTCTTGCATAGCTCCCTGAATGTCAGCCAGCACTTGAGGGCACTTCAGATTGTGTATCCACAAAAGGAATCCGTTTCCTGGGGAACCTGGTACTTCTGCTTCTTTTACCTGTAGGAGTCTTTTCAAGGAAGCCCAACAGTTCTTTCAGAGCTGTAGAAATACTTGGATGATCAGTTTTAGGAGGCATAAGTAACAGGAGAGTCAGATTTTTGGAGAGCTTTGTTCCATGGCTAATAAAACCTGACCTCTCCCTGGCATTTGATGAGTGACTAGGATTTTTTGAGATGAACCTAGGGAACAAGAACATGGTGGAATTTACTGACTGAAATCAAACATGAAGAGGTGTAGGCAACCTTTTTTTTTTTTTTAATAAAAAAATATATTTTTTTTTAACCTGAGGATGATATATTCTATAAAATACACAATCTGAGATTGACCTTTATAAAAGCAGAAAACACGATTAGGGCGGAGCTGTAAAACTGCTGACATCTGGTTCTCTATGCAACCTCTGTATCTGCAACCACTTATATGCTATGTCCTAATTTATTTGCAATATTAAAGCAGGAAATCATGTTTGTGCAGCTCACTGCACAAGTACCTTGAAGAAGTGAAGATCTAGTAGATCTAAAGCAATAGATCCATGCCAGCTGTTCCGCTGGTAGAGAAAGCATTTCCTATTTCTTTTTTTCTAATGAACAGAAGATGAGCAGAAATGTCGCCAGGAGAGAAATACCACATACCTCCATACTAAACTAAACCAAAACTCAGAATGCACCCAGAGGAATACATATGTGTTTGAACTTTTGGGCTATAGCTCTGGGGTTGAACTGGGACTGAACAGTGAAGGAGGCTGTTGCCAACATAGAATCATCTTCATTTGTTGCAAATTTTAAAGTATATGTGTGAAAGTATATGTATAAAGTATATGAATGAGGCAGGAAAAAAGTGGAAAAAGAGATGGGTTAATGGCAGAGTTTATAAAGTTGGATGCCATTTTGGGGGATTGTGTTCATCCCCTTGCCTGCTGCTAACTGCCTTTGTGGAGCACCTCAAGTAACTTTTCACTGCTACTGCACCATCACTTCCTGTGTATCCAATCTCAAACCATGAGACCTGGCTTGTAGAAGTGTAGGAGCTTGCAGCTGCAACTACACGAAGTGTGTTATTTTGAATGAACTGAACACCATGTAACAAATACAGATTTATTTTGGGTGTAAGGAAGGAGCAAAAGGGAGGCAACTATTGGAAGCTTTATCTTCTCAATTACTCTTCATCACCTGAAAAGTGTGATATAGGTGAAAAGTATCTTCTCCTACTTTTTATGCTGTGGCTCCAACCACATTCCTTCCGTATAATTTGCAACACAGAGGATGTGCCACCTTCATTTCTGGGTTTGCATTATACGTATCAGGCACATGTAATGGGAAGTACTTTGGGAAACAGTCAAACGAACAGATATGTGTAAATTTGAACTAGGCATAGACAGCTGCCTTCTGCTTTCTCTCCCTTTGGCCAAGTTCCTGATAATTCAAACAGACCTAATGATGTTTCTTATTTCACATGACTGTTGTCATAATAATATTTTTGAATGATTAATATATTATAGCAGTGAGTATCATACAAAAGTAATTGAGACAATTTATTCAAACATTATTTACAAAAAATATCAGCATCTTAAAATAAGTTGCTCCAAAATAAGTATCTGAACAGCAAGGAGAAAACAAATCATTTAATCCCAGGCATGGAGTGGCGGAGGCCTCAGAAGTACTACGATTACAAGTGTAACGACTATCAGTATTAAGGTCCTGCGAAGCAGATGAAATTTTCATAGGCAGTCTTAATTTCAGCACTTCTGAATTTTAAAATGTCTGGCTTTGCAAACTTAAAAATAATTTTGTATATGTTTAAGATGTATAATGTACTACTTCAAAAACATACAAAGGGAATGGAAGTTATTTGTACTGATGTCTATGTGCTTTATCATTAGGCTTGGAAACCTTAAACCCTTCTTAACGTTTTGCCAATTGACCTAATACTCTAGGCAAATGTGTATAATGTTTCTGTTTTCATCCTGCAGCTTGTCATGTCATTACATCTAGTGATGAAATATTGTATGTTTAGAAAATATTTGTAAACATTTCTCATTTAGAAAATTTCTGAGATAGTGCTATAATTAAATATTTTTGCCAAACTGGTTTTGGGTAAGTAGTTCAGGTGATCAAAGTTTCTGTTTCTGTTTTCCTGGGTCATTTGTTGAACAGTATAGCAGAAGAAAATCACAGCCAGGACAAAGACTTTGCAATTAAGTCATATGGTTCTTATGAATCTTTTTACATTAATCAGATTCATATTCAGAAATGGTTCTAATTTGTATACTCACATCCTCTAATTTAAAAATACATTGTATGCATTGCGTTTAAGAGCACTAGTATCTTAAATGAAAGCATTTTATATATGGGAGAAAATTATATATGTTAACTAATGCTAATGAGCAGCCTAGTAAATTGAATTCAACCCCATAATCTCACATCAAGTCCATTCATCACTCTTCCAGTCCAATGGTCTGGAACTTCATGGTGCAATTAACTTTACTTCTAGGCAGCTAAATGTGTTGTCCCTTCTGCAAATATATGCAGGGCTTGGAAGTTTCGTTTATTTGGTTCCCCTGAGGCAAGCACTTTCTGTACAGGGCAGAAAGTTTGAAAAATCACCTGCCTCATGAAGGACATAAAAAGTGCATGCCATTACCGACATTCTTCTGCTTAAAACAAAATTTCTACCTGCAGTAGAAATTCTATTTCCTTTCTCCTCAGTTGCCATCACTTGTTTCTGCTTAAGAGAGGAATGTAGGAAAGGGATTAAAATGGCCATAGCATTTGTAGCCCTTGTGGTGAACAATTAAAAGTTTTGGTGTTTTTTTTTACATTTTATAAAATAATACTTGATTTTTCTTCTGGTCTCCGTACTGCACGAATCTGTGTCTTGGACATGAGTACTTCAGCACATCAAAAATCTCATGAGTTAGACCAGTTGTTTGCCTAGCCAAGTACTCCTGTCTCCAGCAGTAGTAGTTAGGAAAAGCTCTTTAAAGGAGGCCACTCAAGCCTGTCCCCTCTTATGAACTTATTTCCTATGCTGCCGCCCAATTCCCTATCATTGATTAGGGATTTTAGAGGGCACGTACATTCTTATTTTAGGATTTGTTTTGGACTGTGGTCCACTTATTGTCTTAAGCCTTTTTGATCCAGTTACTTCTGCTTCCACATTTTCCTGCCATAAATTCCAGAAGATCGCTATGTGCTATATAAAACACGAGCGTACACGTTTTCTTTAAGTCTGTGTACTCAATGCATGAGGAACCTCAGGTATTTCTTGCTAGAGTGGTATTTCCGTTTCCAGGGAAAGGGTTGTCTGTGCTTAGCAGTTGGAACATGCTGAGGGCTGTGCGTGTAAATCTCATTCTCTCATCAGGGGTAATTTTCTTATATCTTGTCGTCATCTTTTTTATCCGGTGGTCTGAGAATACACCAAAAGGTTTTGGAACTATGGACCTGAGTAAAGTGAGTGATGAATGTGGCCAAATCAGTTGTTTTGGTACATTGTAAGTGTGCCTTGCACCCTCTTTCATGAGATCCTTGCAGCTACTCAACAGTCGCATGTACAGTTCTCATGTGGGGGAAAAATGCAGTCATCCTCTGCCTCATGATGGACACTACTGGTAGGGTAAGATGACGGACATAGGTATGTGAGTATTAGATACCGCTTACTTTAAGTCTGCTTAGGTTGATTTAGTATGAGGTAGCTGGAGCATGGACAGATAATGAAGCATGGTTAAATTATTTTCGTCATATTTGATGCTGCAACTGATCCTTCAGTGTATTTTTAGTCCATCCTAATTGCAAACTAAAACATGTTGTTTAAGCCATAATGTAAACATTGATCATTTGGTTATCCATCAATCAAAATTCATCATGACTTGGGTTCTTTGGGCCTGAATTGCATATTGCAAGAATACTAGATTTTTTTCAGAGTTTTTACCAGGAAGCTTGAAAAACTCAGTACTTGGCATTCCTCACTGTGATGACGTATATAAAAGTCCCCTGTATATTTACTGTAATTGTTGCTTCTGAACAGATTATGAGAAGCCTCCTTACATTTTTGGCTAGCTGGGAGTATCTGTTGTACGGAAAAACAATAGTTTACAATTCAGTATGTATAATGACTTTTTTCTGAGATTAAATTAATATATTGAACTCAGTAATACGTTATTTCTTTCACTTTGTATTTCCTCTGGCAGACTAACAGAAAATTTCTCTAAATGCTGGTGTTTTATTTATGCATCCTAATTCAGAAGGAGAGGAAGAAATAGGTACACATGAACATAAACAATAGCAAACATCCTTGCTTAAAAATTAAATTTATTAGTGTATGTAAAGAATAGACACTAAATGGCTCAGGAAGAAAAGTTAGGATGCAACAACAATTTGCAACCTTTTTTACATCCTACTATATTTCAAGTTTGCATAATTTTTCCAACTCAGCTGATCACCTATCAAAAAAAGAGTGACTTGGACAATTGCAGCTCTTTCAGAGGAGGAAATACAGAAAGGTATGTCTCCTCTGCGGTAAGGTAGGGATTTGCCTTCTGAAGGCCAGTGAGGGTATTGTGTGCTCACGAGGTGGTAGGATGCCAGTCACTGTGGAGCATTTCACTCGAAATGGCACTGGGCAGGCTGTCAGGAAGAGGATTTTTATGCGTTTCTCTTTGTCCCTGCCCCCTAAGATGATCACCGATAATCACTGCATCTGTCTTACCAGACTGAATACTCAGTGACATGTGCTTTACAAATATGAATCCACAGCTGAAAAAGACAATCTGGCAGGTTTTTTTGGTTTTCAGCTGTTTAACTAATTGCTACGTGTGTGAAAACCAGTAAGTGGAAATAGAAATAGACCATATGAATTTTTGTTATCATAAAATTCAAACCCCTACTCAAACCCTGTTCTAAAAAAAAATAAAATAAAATAGTGGCTTTATCTGCAGATAGAGGGTGGTATTTGTTTTTCATTGTGTAGATTACATTCTTACTTAGTATATTTAATGTAGAATTAGTGTCCTGTGATGACCTTTCATGTTTTGAATCACTATTTGCTTGAAAAGTAATTGTTCTTAAGAAGTTTGGCTATGTAGCAGTGAGGCATTATAATATGAAGTTATTGTATCCTTTGTTATCTCTTTTGGCTGTTGCATCTTATTGTCATCAAAACATGTACTGTTTTCTATTGAGTCTTTAAAAAAAGTTTTGCTTCCTGATTAATATTTTTTTTTCTTATTACCCCCACCCCTTGCTTTGATAAAAAAGGATTTATTTTGTATACTATGTTTTAGGAAACTGCTTAGGAAACTTCCTCAACTGTTTCCTAAAGATTTCATTTTGATGAGGAAGGGAATATACACACGCTTCTTCTGTGTGTGTGTGGATAATATGTTTAAAAGTGTGTCTAAAACCTGCAAAAATTTTAAAACATAAGCCATTCTCCCCTAAGTCTTTGATCTCTGTGTTTTGACGTATTGCTGTAGATAGAACAGACCTTATGTATGGACTGTGGTGTGAAATGTGGTATGAAAGTGCTGACATTAATTTATTATTACTTTCAATATTTTGTCTCTGTTGTGAAAGTTTTACTCTTTGACACTTTCATGTAAGTGACTGAGTCATTACATCACTCTGCCTTTATTTTTTCACCTTTAAAAAGGACAAGTATATTTCACTCTTTCTGCAGTGGTGTGCTTTGAGATCAGTGGGCCATGCTTACAGAAGTGCTACTGGTAACAGTAGTACTATCTAACTATTTTAAAACTTTATTCAGAATAAAAATAGGTGATTAATAAAGTAGGAAAAACTAGTGCTATGAGGGCAAAGCTTATTTGTGGGAAATGCGTGTTTTAAAGATGTATTTAATCATCGTTATACGAATAAAATTAATTTCTTTTATAATGGTGCTAATCAGGAAAAGAAAATTATTTTGAATTTTAGTTCGTATCAGTTCTCAAATCGTAAAAGGGAAAGACTGCTGCTTTAAACATTTCTATACTGTAAAGAAGTAACATTTCTGTGTGTGCTAGTATGCCTCTATTGTCATTATAGGTTATATACCTGACACTTCGCATTCACACCTCTTTCAGTGACGCACATTTAGTGTTTATGTAAATTCAACCGGGGGCCAATGTCACTGTTTCTGCGACTTTCATATGGTGTATTGCTAAGCAACATGTGCACGAACGACAGTGTTTGCTTTCATTTTATCTCTTTCTTGTCCCCCTTCAGCCCCCCCTTCCCTAAAAAGTGACACAAGTTTGAAAGGTGAGTATTAGCTCGTCAGGCAAAACAGTATTTTTAGTTCATACCCTATGAATGATGGAAGATGCAGGAGGTAGTGAGGATTTTGGATGTTCTTCAGTTTCATTACTTAAATATTGATGATGTTCCCAGCAATTTTTTTTTTTCTTGCAAACGCTATTATTTTCTTTAGGAAGCAATGATTCATTAGTACTTTATTACACCTCCTGGGCTGTATTCACCCTGGAAAATAGTTTTGGAATACTGTTTTTATTATGTACACATCTATTGTATTGTACCTATACAAGGTATGGGTAAATTATAGATCTGAGTATCCGTTTCAGGCATTGCTGAAGACCTGTCATCATGCTATCTAGATTCCTGAAGTGTAAAAGTATAAAGATAAAACATTATACAAATGTATATAGATACACACACACACATATATATATATATAGAGAGAGAGTGAGAGCGAAAGATAGGATTTCCTATAACTGGAGTATATAGGGTGTGTGACTTTTTTACATTCATATACAGCAAGCCAAATTCTGGTTTAAATTCTGGGGAGAAATAGGAAAAGGATAAGAGTCCTGGAGTCCTAGTCTCTTAATGAATTTAAGCAAAGGAATTACTGTGTCAATACAAGAACTTGTCTGTTGACTTCCTTAAGCTTAAATACATGAAATAAATATGCAAGCCCTTTTTTATGTCTGGTCCAGATGGATCTTCTTAGTTCAATGAAGGTATAGGAATAGCAGGTCTATTTTTTGGAGGTACATTAATGGGCACACCAGAACTTGAAGAGAACCTCAATATTCAACCAAGTTTGTGTGGAAAAAATAGAAGTAAAATGCACTTTTTCCAGCCTGAACTGCCACTAATACCAAAACTCAGGAAGGAGGTATGTATGTATTCAGCCACATTTTATCAATTTCAGTTTTATTTTTCAGACAATAGACTTTGTTTTTCAATATTAATTTTACTTGTACAGTGCAAACTTTCCTGTCTATGAAAAGATTTTCCAGGATGTTTCACTGGGTTTTTTATGCTGTGGAAACTTCCCAAAGCCGGCTTACGTTTTGCTGGGTCTTTATGTGGTGGTGTGTTCTGGATACCTTGTCTTGTCTTTCTACTTTTCTAGAAGGAATAGTCTGAGAAACTTGGGATATGAGCCATCGTTGCTTGTCCTGCTAGATTTGGACTTGGACCAATTGAGTATACTGTTTACTGATAGGTTGCCTTGTAAATATCCTGCATTTTAAATCTGTTACTCAAAATCTCAACTGCTTTCTCAGATTTTTACCATGAAAATTAAATGTATTTTACAGAACTTAAATTTTGTACCCATTTGATTTTATCGTTTGCAAAGAACGTATAGCTAAAAGTGATCAGCAGTAAATTTACTCAATTTTCTTTTTTTTTACTTACATTGGCAGACTGATGGTAGCCTTATTCCTATGTTGCCTTTCCTTTTTTTTCCATTTTTGAGGAGAAAAAGAATGTCTTTCCCAGAATGTTTGATTACACAAAGGTGAACTCCATTATTTTTCTCGTTTGCTATTCATCAATTTGCATATTAATGTTTTCGATGGAAACTAAATATGCTAATTTCACAGCTTCTTAGCAGATACCTTAATCATGAGGATATTTGTATGTTTAAAAAGAAATGAGGGTAAACTGCAGCATTGGTTCATAAAATTATACTACGGGTCAACCTGAAAATCATGTCTGTTTCAGGGGCCTCATCTCCATAGGGAATACAACGAGCTGCCACTGAAGTTGAAGTTAACCCATAAATAAAGAGATTTGTGTTCTGGGTTGGCTGGTTGATCCCTCTGCCTTTTACCCCTGGTTTCTGTAAACAGTCAAGCAAACATTCAATCAGGCAGTCAGTCAGCAGGCCTACTAATCTTTTTGTAAATGCTCTTTAAAAATGTGTTTGTACACATATTAAATATAGGTAGCCTCTTTACCCTCAATTATGACTAGATGGATAAAGACTTCAATGCTTTTTTCTACTGTAACATGGAGTTAGTGTGATGAAAGCCAAGAACCACTGTTTTATTATCAAAATACACAGGAGAAACTAAAAAGGAGTTCCTGAGACTTGCAAAACGATGGTTGCTGCTCTTCTGAGGTTAATTTAATTTTTTTCTGAGTGCGAAGTTTATTCCTTCCGTGTCTGCAGAGATCATATTATAATGTCAAGTCGAAACAAGCTAAAATACGTATAAGCGATAGTACAATTAACAGGTTTTCTATCCCAGTGGCATAGAAATGTAGCACTGTAAGGAGGCCAGTTGCAGGGTTGGGGCAATATCCAAGACAGATGCTTAAACCCACCTGTGCTCTTCTTCTATAGCGATGGGGGAAGTAAGCTTAAGAGCCATGCAATTTAGAGCACCTAAATGAGGGCTTGCCCTGATCGCCTGTACGACCTCTAAGTAGGCACATTCCTGGGGTGGTGATGGGGCTGAGTCCATCAAATTACTAGGAACTCTCTTAAATATTTTGAGAAATCTTTCAATAAATGTTAGTTCATAGAGCACTTTAGTTTGTACTGTTTGCAGAGTATTATTTGTAGCACTTGCTGGATGCCGTTTGTACCATGCTGTCCTTGTATTTAAACTTGATTAATATATCTTCTCACTTCGCTTTCTTATACTGTATGGTAGATGCTGAATAATTACGTCTGTAAGTTCAAGCAGTTTAGAGCTTAGTCATTACATTTCATAGTCAAATTTTACAATTGTCATCCAAATGTCCTCATTTAAATGATATGCATCTCATGAGGCTGCCCCAGTGAGCAAAATTTAAATAAAACGCATGTCATCTTGTCATTATGAACTCTCTGAAGAGATCATTCTCTCAGCTGTATTTCAGTGTTAACCCAATTCTTCATAGTAATTTCAGTAACATTGTCACTTAAAATGAATAAAACATTACATTATACATTTTTTTCCATAAAAAAACCACCCCAACAACCTTAAAACAATCTACCCATAATGTGTTGTTATTATTACAATAATAACAGTACTTAAAACTAGTTGAACCTTAACTATAGGTTAATGCCTGGAAATTAATATTTTGGTGCCACTCAGATGGCATCTAATTCAAATGTTGCACAAAGACATTACCAAGACAGACTGATACCGTATGATGTCTGGGAGCTAAATTAATATTTAAGAATCACATTTCCTAAATAGTTACTTAACAGGAATAATTTAAATTTTCAGTAAGTTAATTTGATGAGGTAAATGTCCTTTTCCAGACCGGATTTCAATTAAGCCTAGGCAAAATCAATACTTTTTAAAAAACATATTTAGCAGAAATAAGTACAGTTTGTGATATATACTGTTTCAAGCCATTTTTATGAACCGATCTAAGATTTTTATTCTCTAATCACATGTTTAGGGGATTGGCTATTTAGTAGATTTTTAGCTTTCCAGATGCTCAAACAATGCACTTTAAGTACAGTATCCATAGATTATCCACAGAATGCTGTAGATTAGCTATTTTAAGATGTGAATTGTGAATAAAAGCTGGAGAAAAAGCAATAGCAGTTGCAAATGTGTTGTCTCAATTAGCTCATTTAAAATGTATTTACAAGTGAAAGAGACAAAGTAGGCAATGCCTGCGTGTAACACTGTTACTTCATTAATATTTTATATACATATGTGTGTGTCTATAAATAAAAGCTTTATGTGAATTCTGTCAACAGCAAAGAGTATCCAAATCAGAGGCCTTTTTTGTTTGTTTATTTCACTAGGAGGGCAGTACAAGTTGTTATCACCAAGGACTGATTAACGAATTTTGGACAATAATGAATGTAGTTAAATTTTAAGTAGAACTTCTTTCTGTTTAGATATGCAGAATTTTACAGTTTTGGCAGAAAGGTTGCTTCATTGCCAGTTGGAACAGTATTTTTAATTTGCTTTAATTTAGTAATTGTAACTCTTACAAATATATCTTTTTATTGAATAAATTGTAACATGTAATTGTTAGCCTTTAAAAATAAGGATAAAATATGTCTATTTTAGTTTCAAATAATTGCCTTAAAACGCTTTTATTATCAACAGTTAGTACTTGTTGGATCTCTGTCTTGTTCTGTTACCTGATTTAGCTAACTTAAACCAAGTTCAAAGCTGTGTGCTTTTCTTCTTCAAATATTTGCGTTGAAGAAATACTTGAGTTTATTAAATGGCTTTTCTTGATAAAAGGCATGTGCCTCCAACCAAATAAGTAAGTTGCACAGATACTTTAATGAGAAGTCAATAAAGAGTTCTAGTAAATACTATACACAGGTTAAAGCTAACCAAACCACGTTTTCTTTATGGCTGATGTCCGAGTTGCTGACAGTGCCAAGTGATGCAGATCTTACTTTCATTGTAGGAGCTATCTGTACTGCAGTTGAGTATGTTACAAAATATTTTTTAAAATCAAGAATGACAGACCATTTAGTAATGGTATAATTTTCCGACTTACTTTGGTTGAATAAAAACTGTATCTCCGCGTACCTCTCCTCTATCAGACATGGTCAAAGGAGCCTGCATATGTTACTACGTTATTACAGCCTTGCTGAACAGAAGTAGACTTTGTGTGGGTTCCTGCAGAACATGATGATTCCAGGGTGTTTCAGACTGATGGAGGAGAGCTACAGAGCAGACTTGCAGGCAGAACAGAACCAGTGTAACTGAACCCAAAAGAGTAATCAAGTAACCTGTTTGTTAAAATTTTATCCTACTCCAGTGACAAAGAAAATAAGAAAAATTGCTTTATTTGTTAATTTGATTTAACTGATCACATGATTTAAAAGTCATTGTTGGTTGTTTATAAGCAGTACTGACAAAATTTTGTTTATATTATTTTATTCTCTTTTTCTGATGGCCAGATTTTTATATAATAGAATCATAGATCAGCCCAGGTTGGAAGGGACCTTGAGAGATCATCTGGTCCAGCCTTTCATGGGAAAGGGAGCCCAGATGCCATTATCTAGCACCCTGTCCAGTTGCATCTCAACAAACCTCCAGTGATGGGGTCTCTACCATGTCCCTGAGGAGGTTGTTCCATTGATTGATTGCTCTCACTGTATAAAATTTCTTTCTTATATTGGGGTGAAACATCTCCTGGTACAACTTGTACCTGTTTCCACCTGTCTTTTCCACGTGGCTTATTGTGGAGGGAAGAGGGAGCCCCTGTGCTCTTTGTAGCCACACTTTTAAGTACTGGAACATGCTGATGTACTGGAGAGTAATTATATATTAGTATGAAATTGTTAGTACTCTTAACATTTTTGTCTGTATTGGTTTCTTAGGAGAAGTGTCACCTAGGTATCCGGAATACTGCAAAATATTTTTTTAAAACATTGAAATCCCTGAATCAAAAAAAAAAAAAAAGGTGAATAAGAAATTTTTCACACTGCCTCCAACTGAGATTGTAATGTCAGCATCCTGGAAACTAAGCTTTTCTGTTTGTTGGGCACTCCAGTATTTTCATGGCTGCAGTTATTGGAACTGATTGTACAGATATATCAAATTTGTGTAGTCAACCTATAAAGCAAGTGTCTTAGTAACGTAGTTGCAGGCTTCTGATGGCTAAAATTTCACATCCAGCACAGGTGATAAATTATAGGCACAGGGGAATTGCAGGCAATGAAGTATCAGTGGACCACTGATACCCACCTGAAGAATAAAAAAACCCCCAAAGTGTTATTTTATTCCATATCTCCCATTTCTCTACTATGAAAACATTTTTCTGCTCTCTGTTGTTTGCTTAGAGTAACTGTGTACCCACTGCTGGGCATATACCACCATCCTTGTTGCAGACAACTCACTTAAAATGCACATGGATTGATTAAACTACTGAAGTGCCTTGAGCGCTGACTTCCAACTGTGCGTGTTCTGATTGCTGCTTGCAGTGTACGCTGGGAACTTCGCTCATGGAGAACAGGCAGAAATTTGGTATCGCACTGCTCCATACTAATTGGGTAACAAAAGTAGTAATGGAGAAGAATCTTCTTAATCTTCTCAGGTGCGAAAGGGCTTTTGAAGAAAAAGGAAAAACCTAGCATTGATGCATAGGTAATAGCGCAGATGTTCAGTTTTTGTATGCTTTCGGTATAAGCACTAGCCCTATAACTGATAACACACACTAGATAGTTTACTGAATCCTGTTGTCATGGCTAAATTTTTCCTTGTTTTTGCCTACTGAGGGTAACTTTTTTTGTAAAATCTTGTAAGTTGTTTTTTGGTTTTTTTTAGTGGAATGGTCTTATTCACAGTCTTACTTGTTTACTGAAGGATTATCAACATGACAGCAGTTTCTAAAGGAGGAGCATTAGTTATTTTTAAAATCAATTATTACAATGAAATTAGAAATTACAGAACGAATCCTGTTATAGATTATCATATTTTCCTATTAAGGTGGAACTATGTGACTGGTATTTAATTTGGATAGACGACTGTCAATAAATGATGCCAGATCACAGTCTTAAACTTAGGGGGATAAAAAGACAGTGTTAATAAAGCCACTGTGTTAGCTGTTGAAATTACAAATTTGATCTGCTGCTGACTGAGCTCTTCATCTTGAGTGTAATGAATACTTTGTGTTAAACAACTCTGCATTATTTATTCAAATCTTTCATCCAGAAAACTAGATTGCTTTCTGTGCTGATGGGAGAAAAGTGACTGTGAGTATAATCTGTGAGCTAGATGCTGGTAGATGTAGAGTCAAGGAATTACCAGTCCTTAAATGTACAAAGAATTGGATTCACTGAGTTGGTTTGCAGCACTGGTTCACGGTTACTGATTACAAGTATGGACATTTTGTATAAATATAGATTATGACACTAAATTGGTGTGAGTTGTGGGTGGAGAAAACTAAGAGTAGTTCTTTATTCTACAGTATATTTCTTTATATTTATAGATGTGGCTTGCCTCCAGATCAGAATTTTCTGCTTCTTATTTTTTATAGTACATACATATTTCAGATTTTACACTGCAAAGAGAGAAATTCTATGCAAACTGAATAGGCTTTTTTTTCTTCAAGAAAATCTAGCTATTGGCTAGAGTCACTGCTTTGAAATGTGAAAGATTTCTCACCAGCATTGGGTTTGATTTTTCATTTAAGTAAGGTTCTCAATGTTATTACTGAATGAATAGTAAACTTAGGATCTAAAATCTGATAACTATTCCATGACCATTTTAACTTATACATGTATTTAACTTTGAAGTTAAAGTAATTAAAATTAGCATTTATGTTCAATTCGAGAACTGTTTTGCCAACCCTCTTGCTAGCAAATGTCTGGCAGTGTAGCTCAGCTCTTTTTATTAGCTCTTAAGGAAATCAGATTGCAAATGAACAAAACCCCAAACGTCTCCTATCGTATTTGCAATGGCTTAAAATTCCTGTACCTAAAATGAGTATGAGTCTTCAGTAAAATTGCTTGCAGTTTCCTCATTAGTAAATGAACTTACTGGAGGAGATCAGCACTTACTATTGTTTCTAGTAGGCCTAAAACTGCAGAATGAAAGATGGCTCTGATTTCACTAAAGCTTCGCTATCATACCTTTCATCTTTCGAGCCTGCCAGTGCGTGTGATAGAAGCCATCAAAATGTGTGAAAAATGACCCAAAAGCAGAACTGTTATTTGCAGTTATCAATACAAACTGTTATTGTGCCATAATTGACAGATGGTTTTTCACTCTAATATCTGTTTTTAAGGATATTTTTACACTGATTTAGACAGAGTTGTGCTGTGGGTTGTGGGTGTGTTTTTTTGGTGGTTTGTTTTTTTTTTTTTTTTTTAAAGCAAAATCAGAAGGCCAGGAATTAATGGTGTTCAACAAGGAGGAATTGCACTGTAGAAAAAGTGGGGAATATAGTAACAAGTTTCAATTTGTTATTTGAGTTGGGGAGCTCTAGGGCCAAAACACAAACTCTCTAACTCCCTGAAAGTGTGCTGATGAGTAGCTGTTGGCTGTTTTGGTGTGATACGTATTTTTCTTTCTGTGAAACTCTGTAAGAACTGAGGTTTATTCTGCTGCAGAGAGAGAGAATATTTGAGAATTCATGAAGCTGGATAGAGTGAAAACTGCTTTCTTTCTGGCTTCATTGGAGAACTTACGTGGCTAGAGCAGTGTCAGAGTTTGATGTTAAAGTGACTTCACCCAGGTCTTCCCTCCTGTCAGTCGTTTGCTAGGAGTGAATTAATGTTGATGGTAACTGTAGCTCTGCCTGAACACTGGCATTAAAATTAATGTGTTCTTAGAAAGTTCTTGTTTTCATACAAGTCGCATCTGGCTCTCCATAGGTGTACAACTTCAAGACTAGCGTCTGGACTAAGCATAGATTTCTCTCTAATTTGATACAATTTCCACCTGATGTTTCTCAGAACATTAAACCCTATGTTTTTAAACTAAACTAGATTTTCTTTATTAAAAATCAACAGGTTACAGTTCCTTGCTTGAGAACAGCTGTAGCCAGATGTTTGCAATATAGAAAAGATCTGCAGTTAATAGGAAGGTGTATGGTAAGATAGGCTGGCCCTGTTATGAAAACTGTTGTGTTTCAGGCGACTATGTTGTTATTGGGGGAACTGTATAAAAACTGCATCATTTGCAGTTATATTATCTTAGAAAAAGTTTTGTGACTTTCATTGTGCTCCTTGGATAGACTAATATGTGATCTCCCTTCTTACTCAAGCCTTAACTGTTGCTGGATAAGAGGATAGCATAATCAATAGACAATGTTTCTGCAATACCATAATATTTCTGTAGCTGCTTTTCTTGTATTAATTACAGCAGGATTCTCCTATGAGAAGAATTTGCGTGGCTGACTTGAAGCATCTTCGATCTAATTATCAGCAAGGCTCCCTTGTAATGATTAATTCTGCAAAGTGGAAATGCAGGAAGCTACCGTGGCTGTGGAAGCTGAGGGGGTGCTGCAGTGCTCTCTGGTGAAATGGTGATGGGATTAAAGAACATGGTGATAGTCTGAGGACCAACTTGCATCTGGAGGTTGGCGGTTCCACCTGCCATAGTCTTTTTGTGGAGAACAGAAGAAAATTGATCTCCAGAGACATTAAGTAAGGTAAAATGATAGGAACCGGGTCAGGGAGGGCAACTGTTTGAAAGAAATTTGAGAAGTGAAGTAGAGGCAGAAAGGAAGAGAGTTGTGTAAGATGAGAATAAGATGGTGAGGAATATTAAGCTAGAGTACAACTACATGCAGTACAAACAAATGAAGAGCTCTAAAAATAAATGTTTGATTATTGTCTGGGAAACAAGCCATATTAGGTGTTGGAGGGGGGAACAGAAGTAGAGGGGGATAAGAAGCATGAAGGCAAACCAATTGGAAACACTGACTTGTGCCCCTTTCCTTCCGTGCTCCACGTACTCACAGCTCTCTTTTTTCCTAATGAGGCCTTCCTGGATAATTACTGGTCCAAAGTTGTATATATGTAGGTCTCTCCTCAGGCACTGCTGTGTGCCAGTACAACCGTTTCTGGAATTAGAAAGTGTAGGAAACTAAATTCTAAATACATTCATCCATATGTCCATATTATAAATCTGGAGATTTGCTTACTCCCAGTGGGTTTTAGGGAATTTCCTTGGCATTTGTTGAAGGTAAATGTAAAGAGTGTATCCGTGGCAAGTGCATGGAACACGTTCATGGCACCCACCTTTAAGCACCAACTTGAAGTTGTTACATACAACTTTGCCTGAAATTAAACAGAAACTGTCACCAATGATGCTTAGTGTTTTTATATATACACACACACATATATAATTATTCTCTTTGTATTTTTATTGCCTTGAACCCATTGAAGAGTTAATACTTGGTGCTGTCACAGCAGGTTGTGTTGTCTCCTGTCTGTTGCTATAAATATTTCTGTCATAATCTTAATGACAATCTGAAGTGATACAAAATTTGCCAGTTTGCGAGAGTATTCTCAGAGCTTCAGCTGAGGGCTAACGCTGAAAAGAGAGAAGAACGACCCCCAGAATAACTTGCTTGTGATCCTTGTGTGCATGGATGTTTTTATACTGTGGATTGAGGTTTTTTTTTTTCTCCTCTGTTTTATGTACCTGCTGGGAAACTACGGGAGCCTTTCTACAGGGATTAAAAAAGTGATAAAAACAAAAGTCAAATATGTCACTGCTTTATGTAAACCAGACTTTTAATATGATGAGCAGCAACACCTAGCCGTTAGGCATGAATGTTCAGCTGCTGAGAGCTTCAGCATCAAGTACTAATGTGGGCATTCATCCCCACTGCCCTTTCCCATAGTGATTCCATGTAACTTATTTACTTTATTAAAGACACCGACTCTAATCTGACAGCATTTGCAATCTGCCAAAGTGTAAAACTGTCACAAGATACATTTACATTTATAGCAGAATTTGCATAACTGTACAGGAGGTGAAAATAAGTCAATATAAACCTATGTCAGTGAAGATGGGATTTTGTGTACAAAATCTGGCAAAACAGTTTATCAAATTTTGGGCTGTCCTTGGTGCCAGATGAGAAATGGAAAATTTTATGAGGAAACAAATGACAAAATTTTGAGTCAGTTTATTACAGGACAAAGTACAGGCAGTAAGCTAGCCACTCCACGTTGAAAGCGCACAGTACATTGTTATTAAACACTGCCTGGAACATGTTGCTAAATTGTCATTCTCGTTTGGAGGCTTGCTGTATTTTTTTCATGGTTGGACCCCGTTTTTCTTCCTATCTTTGACTTTATTTTAAAGTTTTGCTGTCTTGATATAATTGTGGAGACACTTGAAGAAGAAAAAAACCAAACCACTGAAAAATCCCAAACAATTTTATGAAATATAAACATCAGGTTTGTGGTTTAGGTGTTTGGTCTTTTTTTTAAAACTTTTGGGTATGTTTAGTTTTGTGGGTTTTTTCTTTTTTCTGATACCTTTACTAAAGATGAAACCTGGATTTTTGTCACATGCAGTAATAAATGAGTTAAATAATTTGTAATGCATGTACTTCAAAATATAGATTAATATATTTAAAAGCATTTTCTAAAATATGGTCTTGGGACCAAGAAGTTGAGGGCATCTGAAATGCATGCGGTGTTGTGTCCCTTTTTGCAATATAAGAGCCAAATCTCAGGCAGTTTTTTTCTATTTCCAACTGTTGTTATTTGCTCCATGTGGGCTTCTGCTGCCCGTGGATCAGCGAAGATGGAAGAGCTGTAGTGTGGGTTTTAGTGCTTCTTCTCTGTGCTTGCACTTGGAAAGCTGCTACCCTTCAATATTAGTTTATGTCCTCCTGAAATATTCCACTGATACTCATAATATGGGTTGGTAACCCGAAGATAACTGAAACTTAAACCTTGGGAAAGTAAGAAATAAAACATAATGGTTATATATTGCATGGCTGTATATCGTTTTTGGAAAGTAGTGCAGAAACTGCTTGGTAAAACCTTCAGTTGGTCGAGGCACATAGTAGCAGTAGTCCTGGGGGATCCCAGCAGGGAGGAAGATATGGTCTTGTCTCAATGATACAAGCTATGAAGATGAGGGCTCTTGTGGTCAACTGTTATTAGAATGCAACATATGATGCTAAATCGGCATGGAGCAGCTCTGCCTAATTGTTAACGAATCGGTAATGGGCTAGTAAGAAGGAAAACATTGGGGAAGGTGCAAGCAGTGGCCTGATGTTGCAGGCCAGAAAATGGAAGATGAAACATAGGTTTCCTCTCACATATTTAAAATTGTGAACGCTATGCAATAAAATGCTTCAGATATTAGAATACAGAGCATGTCTGTGAATCCTCCATCTGGTAACATTAGCAAATATAAACTGGACGTTGCACTGTGGGGCCATAAATCCAAATCCATTGTGGTAAATTATCCTGGATGAGGGAGTAACAGGTGGGAATTACGTTGCAGGATGGCAGGTTTTTAAATGCAAACTTTTTGAAACAACTAACAAAATCATAATCAGTTGCTAAAACCAGTGATTCTGTTAAAAGATGTTTAATTCACTGGTAATTTCTTGTCAATGTATTTTTTGGTTAGATAGGATTGTGAGTCTTTGCGGAAGGTGCAGGGACAGGAAACCGAAACTTCGGAAACGGGGAGATAAAGCATTAACCACCATGCTGACACAGGATGGTCAAACCCTTAATTTACCCACAGTTAGCTTTACTTAGAAGATTGAAATAAATGTGCTTTATATTGTAATGAGAATTTATGTAAATTTGTTCCAGGCTCACTAATTAAGTACCACTTGAAATTAATGATTGTTTTATGCTGAAAGCATATTTATGTTTTTTCTTTTTGTTGTGGCAGGGAATAGTCCAACATGAATATTTATTAAAACTTTTCAAGTTACTTAACATTTTACACAGTGCTTCTTAATGTCTTTTAGTAATTTGTTTTTCTCTGATTGGTTTTAGAGCAGGAATGCAAGATAACATTTTTTAATACAGTACTTAGATTGTTTGATCAAAAACTTTAAACCATAGGTCCCTGAGAAAACAGGGTGGTGTTGGGTTTTTTTGGTTTAGTTTTCTTTTTTTTTCATTTTAAGATCTATAGATTACCTGTGTAGTCTTGTGGAGTAGGTTTTTGTTTGTGTTTTTTGGTTTTTGGTTTTTCTTTCCTCAGCCTCTGATGTTAGACCATGGATGTTGAAAACATCTGTGTTTTTTTGATGTATGGCTAGATAATATGTCGTGTGTTCACACTTTTGAATTAGCAGTATTTAACCTCTCAGTTTGTAATCCATTTTATAACAAGAGAAATTTAATGATATCTGTGTTGCACATGGGGATTATGAGTGTACATTTTCAAGTGTACTCTGTCTTTGCATTAAAACGCTCAGAAATCACTGTTCATTTTTCCATAACAGGTATCTAAGGAGTGGGGTGGCTGATGATAAAACATTCCTGTTTAGTATACGGACACCTTAAATTTAATAAACCTCCTGAAAATTTAAGCAAGTTCTAGATTTGGTAGTGTAATATATTTCTCAAGAGAGTACAGGGTTTTTTTCAAGACTGTTACAGAGAAAAGATATATTTTAATCTCTGTCCGTTACTTGGGAGTAAAGATCTTTCTGATATTTTCAATGACTTGATATTGTTAGAATACTAGGTTAAAATCTGTAAGGAAAGAATACAGTGGGACAGATTACAGGGGAGTTAGTCAATGTAATGCATAATTTGGGTTGGACTGCGCTTTTAAAAACAAAAGGAAAACACTTTATCATTTAAACACTTTATCATTTGTCAGACCGTTGAGAGGGGACTTCAGCAAGTGAAGGAAATCAGGAAATTCTGTCCAAAGTATCCAAAGTATTTACACTGTGTTGCCCATGTATTCAGCTTTCAAAGCCTGTGATTTGAAAGTCCATGTTTTCTGCTATTGGCTAATAGAAGCGACGGTATTCTTCCAAGCTATTTCATACTGTTGTGAGACTTGAGATCTTTTTTGCTGCTGAAGTGTATAATCTATATCACTCACACAAAAAAAGGGTTTAAGAAATGCATTCCGCAGCTACCAATGCAAACAGAAATGTTAAAATGGAACAATGACTTAGAGTGAAATCTAATATTATGCAAATAGGTCATTGTCTTATCTTAACAAAATGCATATTAAAAAGGTGCTAGATTTTTATTTAAAAATTCTCTGAATGTAGGGTAACATGTGGTTCTTGTCTTCTTGTACTTTTACATAGAACCTTTATAAAGTAAATATGTATTTAATGTGAATAAAGTTTAGAAGTGTTCATTGATGTAATTAGGCAGAGAAATGATAGGAGTATGTATATTTGATAGAAAGTATAGTTACTATAGGGCTCAGGAGTAGTAAAGGATGAAGCTGGGAATATATGGTGAATATTTACACTTTCCATTGTTATTTTTGCTCGTAACATAACTACTCAGCGAACTGATGCATGCAGTCATTAATTAGCCCCCTGTATTGCTGCAGCTGTCTGTGAATCAAAATAAGGAAAAATATTTTCAGGCAGTATTTTAGTACTACTGGTCAATCAGGTGCGTATATTGAAACCATTTTGTGTTTATGAGGGTCTTCAAAGCTCCTAAATACACCATTTTCCTGTAAGCATCATGGTTCAAACCCCAGTTGGAATGGATTCTTAATAAAGACAGTTTGTAGGTACATTTTTTTTTAATGTGGAAAAATGTTTGTATATCACTTGCAGTTGTCCTCATTGGGGTAGCAGATGTAATTTCTTCTTCACATTACTGCACATTTCAGGTGCAGTAATGAATGAACATTTTTCATAAAAGATGGTTTACCAAAGGAAAATATTAGTCCTGTGATACTGTCATTCATCCCTCGCTGCGTACAAATGTTAAGCACTGGTTTATTTTTATTGTGTGCACACATACATTTTAAAGAAATATAAATATACATATAGCCACACATTTGCCTTTTTTCAGCCACAAGAGAGGGCTGAAGGGAGTGAAGTTAAAATTTACTGCAAATATTCTGCTGGGAATGTTTGCTGTTAACTAAAGTCAAGACTGCCTGTGCGTGGTGCACCCACTGTGTGTTTAGCTCTGTGAAGCAAAAGCATGTAGTCACTAAAGTTCTGATTAAATCATTTTTACTTTTCCTAAAGCTCTTGGTGTCTGCAGATATTTAAATTACTAGATAGAGTGTTGTCGGACTCCGTTCTGCAATGGCATGCATTGATCGGTTAACTGCTGTGTAGAAGTTCACGTCTTGCTGTGGTTCTGAGGAGCAGGAGACAAGAACAGGGAGGACTTTGCATAGCAGTGGTTTCCTGGTGATGCCGACTATACCAATACCAACACAAATTGAATACTCCTTAAACTGCACCAGTGATGTACTAGCCATCATATTCATTTAAAAGATAAATGGGAAATTCGACTAGAAATTCATGCTCTGGATTTTGGTTTTTAATTTCTTAGACTTAAACGCAACACTGCTTTGCCTTTTGCTTGTGTAAAGATTGAAGTTCCCATGGTGAGGAATTTCTGGCAACAAGTGATTAGGTATTGTGTTGGGTAGATTTAGCAGGCAAATACACCGTTCAATCAGAAGGCAATCAAAAACTATGTGATTTTACTGCATCCACTTTAGCTTGAGGTGCTTAAAACCCAAAGTAGTAAATGACTTTCCAAAAAGAAGCTTAAAAACAGAAAAAATGTTGTTTTTTTGCTGCTCAACTTGTGGCACAATGCTGCTTGCTTTCTAGGCATTGCTATTGCTAAACACTTCTATGTGCATTAGTTGTTGCATAAGTGCAGGATGTTAGTGCTGCTGTAACCTCTTCCTATAAGTTTGGGTTGACTGGTTTTGAAGGCAATGACTAAGATAATATAAATTCAGAAAGTGCCTTTTAAAAATGAACACTAGATCATTCTTCAACAACGTGTGCATTTTTTTCAAGTATAAAGTTAAGACCTGATTCTGCAAATTCATATGACCAAATGTGGTGATGCATCCCTGTCAGCCCTCAGTCCCGATGACATTGCTTTCTATTGATTTACTTTGATTCTTTTCAAAGTTGATAAGCTTATGGGAGGAGTTGTCAGAGGACTTGCTGGAGGTGCAAGATATGCAGTTGTGAAAACAGTTACTTAGAAATAAATTATTTTTTAAAGTATAAATAAATGGAAATTATAAAAATGATAAATTATTAAAAATATAAGTAAAATAAACTATTACAATAACTAAAATTGTATAAGCAGATGAAATAACTCACATATGAAGAATGCAGAAGAGCAAAGAGAGGATTAATCACAGTGTCTTGTAGCAATTGCCTATAAGCATGGGAAATTGCAATATCCAGCCCCTTGAAAAAGACGTAAGACTAAAGCACCGTCAAACTAGAAGAGTATAAAACTTAATGCAGGAGATAATGACAATTTGGATGGTAATTGAAACATCACAGAAGGTACGGAAGCCAGTGGTAGCAATGAAGCTTTATTGGAAAGAAATACTTAGGCCTGGTGAGGGTGGCCTCTGCTGTAGGGGTGGCTGAAGGCAGAATGTGTAATGTGAAATGGAAAGAATTCCAAAGCATGAGGAAAGATTTATAGTCTGTTTCATTATAAATTCAAAAACAAGACAAAACATTTATAACTGTAGTCTTTGACTTCTGTGGTAGGAAGAGGTAACATTTTTTTTGTGTTAACTGGCATGTTTGGAAAAATCATGCCAGCCCTTCTTTAGGGCTAAAGTAGAAGTGGTGGCTCTGCAACTAAGTACGGTTGAGAACAGTTCTGAGCTTTTCATAGTTATGTTAATTCCTGTTACAGTTTCAGTGAAAAGGAAGTTGGAACCTGCGTGACAGAGAGAAATATTAGCCAAGGGAGTGGTAATAAGTTTGTTAGCCTCCATAAGAAAGACAGGTAGTTATTGCTTGTGCAACACTGAGGATTGTTTGTATTCCTACATCATCCCAGCAGCAACAGTACTTTATTTTTTTTCCCCTCCTTTTGCTCATTTCTTTTTTGTAATTTTTTTTACCTGCCAGCAGGTAGGTCAGTCTAGACTGTACCTGTGAGGCAGCACCTCAGAAATAGATCTTCTGTGTACAGAAAACCTCATTTGGACATTTAACATCAACAGAAGTAGCTTGTTATGAAAATATCTGAAGTAAATTTTCATAATGGATATAGATAGTAGAACAACAGAGAGCCTTTGTAGTAATACAGTTAGGTATATTATATAGGAAAAGGTTACAAAAAATTCTCAGGTCAATAGGAGGAAAACTGGGCTGATGAAAACAGAATTAATGAGTTTGGTTTCATATTTCTAATCTTAAGGAACTTTCTGGAGGAAAACTTGCATTATTTGAATTATTTTTCATATGTATTAAATTATATATGCACATTAGTAAAAGTTAATGCCTTCTACACTATTTCTTTACCACAAGGTAGTATAAAACACTGAAAATTTGTCTCTGGGAGATTTCTGCATGTTTCAGCTTTAATATTGACTTGGTTCAAAAGATTTTGCGTTGCGTTGGCAGCTTATTCATTATGCCTACTTGTAAGAGGATAAAACTGATTAACAGATTAGTAATAATTTAGTATTTTGGTAAGATTAGTATCAACATGGACATGTGTTTTTTCCTTTACATTCAAATAGGTTTCTAGGGCTGAAAAGGATCTCCTGTATTATCGTCTGCTGGTGCAGACAATGGTATCATTTAACTTGTGTCATGAAATTGTCAAACTTGACTTTTAAGAAGATTTGGCTTTCTGCCCCTGGGGCTTTAGTTGGAAGAGCTATCCAAAAGATAAGTTTCTTTGAAGCTAAGGAATCCTCTTTAAATATGCAGCCTGACTCTCTCTCTAGTCACCTGATACTCATGTCTGTCAGGCTCTATCTTGGTTTTGCTTGTTCTTTTCCGTCTGTTCTAGATCTTGATATATGTGTAGGCTACTAGTATTTTCTCTTTCACATTCATTGAGACAGATTAACCAAAAAAAGCTTAGTCTCATCCCATATGATACACTACCCATTTCCTTCATCATATGAGTTTTATCTTCTTTCCATCTAATCAATTTGATTATTGATTGATTGATTGACAGTGGAGTGTAGGGATTATGCATCATACCCACACTGAAGTCGTACCAGTGCTTTGTACTATGGCCCCTCTCTATTGAATATGCCTAGAACCTAAAATATAGATTCTTTTAGGGGCACACCTCCATTTTTGTACTCTAGGGTGTATGCCTTGTTAAGATTAAATGCAACATTGTACTTCTTGGTAAAAGTCTGTAAAGTTTTAACATCAAAGTGAATACCAGACCTTGTGTCCTCATATGACATGTCTTGAAAGAGGTGTTTCTGTCTGGGCTATAAATTAGCACAAGTCTTTTGATTTCCGTACAAAGCATCTTTGTTAATTGACTTCTAAGATCTAGTTCAAAACGTTCTTTTATGATCCAGTTTCTGTTGAACGTGAGGTCAGCCTGCCATTGTTTAACGAGGTAACAGCATGTTTCCGCCGGATATGATGAGGCAGAGTGTTAATGTCTAGTTTAGTAAGAAATTGTGAACACAGGAGTTGTTTCTGGAGGAGTTTATGGTGAGTTCAAAAGAGGGTGAAAAAGGTTTCTCGACATGATATGCTCCTCTTTTCTGAGTTGCCAGTCTAAATGTATTTGCCTTCAGTATTTTACAACTTCTGTTTGACCTGAAAGAGGGGGCAGGAGTGTCTCTGGATTGTACTGGTGACGCACCTGAAGTATATGAAATGACAGTAAGAATCTCATGAAACCTGGTTTTCCACTGCATGTCACAAAAAAAAATTTACAAAAATTAAAAAATTGTAGTAGAAAGAGAAGTTGTGGATGGCTTGTAGGCTTCTCTCAGACATCAGGGTCCAGGTGCTGGAAAGTGTCTGTCCTGTTTTCTAGCCTACAACACCACTAGATTGTCTTGCACTTTTCTGTCTCCCCCATTCCTATGATACTTGCAGTACTTTGTAGTTGCTAAAAGCCGCATAAAAGATACCATTGCCTAGCCAGGTCTGGTGTGCTAGGATATTACCAGTATATTAAAAAAATAAATAAATGTGTTTTTTAGTGCCAAAGGGATATATTATCTGTTATACTAGGTAGCAATGCATAAAGGAAGTCACTGATATTTAAAAAAAGCATGACATATATGAAACTGGTAAATATAAGTAACAACCTAAGAGGTATTTGAATTTGAGCTGCTAGCAGTGGCCTTTGATTATCCTGTAATTGTGGATATAAATGTGATGTACACGTCCTTTTTCACTCTCAGGCCTTGCAAAGAATGCTGGTTGGGAGACAGTCTAAAATGCTCCTTTCTGCTCTCCTTTAGGAGGAGGAGAGATTGAAGTAGTTGTAGGGTATGAGACCCAGATCCTCCTTCATTGTAATTCTGGACTCAGTGTTCAAGGAATTTTTGCCCTGTTCTCTTCTCATCACGCTCATTCACTGGCCTTGGCCAAACTTACTGTTCTTGTTTTTTAAATTCATCCTTCATATTCCCTCCTTATTCTTTTTCCTCTAATCATAGTTGTGAAAGTTAAACAATTAGAATCAATTAGTAAAAATAATCTATGTAGCAAGTTTGCTGTTTTTGTCATTAGGGAAAAAAGCCTTCCGACCTGATGATCTACCCAAGCCACTGTAAAGAGCTGCATTGTATGCAAGTGTAAAGACATAAGCTCATCTTTTTCAGTCAAGAAAAAATAGTTGTCAAAAGGTATGGATTTTAAAGTGTTCTCATTTAATTTCAGTGATCAATTTGCTATATACATTTTTACTTATTTCCAGATCTTGAGGGAAGGCATTCATGTACAATGACAGTGATACATGGTGAGTTATTTAGCCATTGCGGTTGGCAGGCGTGGGACTCTGTGGTTTAGTGGCTTCTTATATCTTTGTGCAGGCACAGCCTTTGGAGGAAGGAGAAGGGGGGTAGGGAGAGGTGCATTTGTTTCCTGATGATTATGTTTTTATTCAAAATACAGTTGATAAGTTTTTTCCACTAATTTGCTTCTTGCTATTTTGAAATTTTCTTAAAGACCCTGTTTCAGAGATGACTGCTGCATTTGAAATACAGGATTGGATGTCTTTTTGAAATGCCATTCTGTTTAGAAAAACACCTACCATTTAAGTGAAATTATAGTGCTCCGAAAGCAAAAAAATAGTCTTTTGTCACTGCTGTATATTTATGCATATTTCATTTTAACCAGGAGGACTTTTTTCCAGTTTGGCAGAAGTAATCACTGGAAGAATGATTTTTTTATTTTTTTTAAATACCAGTGCGAAGAGTTCTCTTTCTGTTTAAAAATTCCTCTTAACATCATAGTTCGGTGGGGGGTGGGGATGAGGGACGGGGGGACGGGGAGGGGGGAGATTGTTTGTTTGTTTTCTTTCAACTCTTTCATAAATACAACCAGTTCCATTCAGGATCAGGTGATTCCATTGTTCTGGTGTGGGCTTTTGGGTGAGTGCTTTTCTCTCAAAGCCAGCTGTAGTTCCAGGGGGAAGGGAGGAGGAGGCTGCTGTGGTGTGGGAAAGCTGCCATGGGCTCTTTGGTTCTTAAACCCAGTATGCAGACAGAGCTACTGGTGATTTGTCCTCACACAGACTATTTTTTCTGAGACAACCACTGCAGAATGGTCATTTTCTTCCACTTTTGTGGCTGTAAAAAATTCAGGGCAAAAAAAGGAACTGGCCTGGATTTAAGACAAGAGGTTTAGCAAAATGTAGGCAAGTTTGCAACTTGGAATGATTTTGAGAGATGTTGAAGAACGATGGATGTATTATCGTTGCACTAGAGAGCGTTAAACATTTTCTTTTCTTCCCTTCACAAGACAATAAAACCAAACAGTTGCAAAGAAGATTTCTAGACTACTCCTTATTTAATTACCTTTTAAGTGGTTGAGATTAGAAGCCCTACCTTGCGTATCTGTATTTCATGCTCTGTCATGAGAAATAATCAGTTGTTATGGCTTTTCTGAAATGTAACTTTTTCAGAGTAGTGAATTTTTTGGCTTTCTGAAGGAGATTATCTGCACAGACTTCTACAGGCTGTAAACAGAGGTTCTTGCTACAACCAGGTTTGTGGTTGTGGGCTGAGATGATCTGCAGTCTCTAATCAGATAGGTCCAAAGAAGGACCAGTGGGCGGGAATGGGAATGGTCAGAAACCAATATGCACAATGTAAACTTGCGCATAATTTGAATGTACACCTGTTTTTGGATATGAAATCTGCATCTGCATGCAGAACTGTTTCTGGCCCCAGTATAATTTGGTCTATATTCAGATTTGACTCTGCATAATAATACAGACTTTTTTTTCTGCTTCATTAAGCTTTCTTTTTGCTACTTGTTGATTTTCTTGTTCTCATTTTACTGGATTTCAAGTTTGTTTGTGAATAATAAAAACCCCCTTTTTCTTCTGTGCATAGGTGACACAATGGTGGAAATGATGTTACTAGTGAATCATTTGGTGAGGAAAATATAACTGATTGTACAGAACAGAATTCTTTTTGCATGCATCCTCGTAACAGAGAGTTACGTATTTCATTATTTCCATTTTAATTTTGAAGCTTTCTTAATACGTTGTAGGTTTTACTGTGGCGTACAGGTTGCAAATGGTCAGCACAACAGTAAGAAATGAATGTGAACCAAGAGAGTCTAGTGCCTAAAAGTCAATTTTAACTTGCCGTCCATAAAAGTAATTACAGATGCTTTTAAAAACCATGGCCTCGGTCATTTTAGCCTGTTGAAAATTCCAAAAAGTCAGATTGATCTGCATTATATCCGGTTTCAAGTGCCTATTTACCTTGTTGGAGCATAGCAATTAATGATCAACGTATGCTTCTAATGGTACATTGCGTAACATGAATCAAAGGTGACATGACCCATGAGGCATTCGTTGGTGATTGCTTTAGGCTTCTGAAATGCCATTTGTTATTGTTGAAGCCATACATATTGGCAGCTCAGATAGCATGCTGGATCACTGTACTCAGATCAGTGCTTATTTGAAATGTTTATAGCTTTGTTCTCACACAGTTGTGCACTCGCCGGTTTTAGAGGCAAGAAATAATTGAGGTGAAATTACCTGCTGCTAATACATAATTAGTTGAGTAAAAGTATTCGTTGCTGTGAGGAAAAAAGAGAAGCCATTCAAGAAGCACAAATTTTATCTCTAAAGTACTTTCATAAACATTGCAAGGGAAAAAACCCTAAATTTTCTCTTTGCAGTTGCAAAGGATCTGATGCAAGAGAGGGATGTATTTGTCATAATCTTAATAGCACATTATTTCATGATTTAGTGACGCATAGTAAGAATGCTGCTATTTGTAGAGAATCAAAACAGTTGAACATACCATGGGAAAATACTTCGATTTATGTTTCTAAATTATCATTAATTGTTCTTATGATCACAGTGACCCCCTTAGTGCCTGAGGAGTGGGTAAAAATGTTGGGAGCTGGGTGGAGCGAAGGATGTTAGGTTGCCTGTGGGTAGTGAGGATGTAGATGTTTGTGTATGGAGCACCTTGAGCATTCAATACTGGGCATGGGAAATGCTGGGGAAGTATCACGCGTAAAGGATATAGAGCAGAAGCCCCTGCTGCAGCTGATCTGTCTTGGTTTGGCCTCTGGCATATTCTCTGAATCCTGAACCAGCCAGGAGTCTGTTCTTGGTGGTGCACACTGAGAATTTGTGGCTCGCTGCAGCACTCAAGAAAAATGAATGCGGTCAGAGCTAAATGGATTAAGCACCACTGGATTTGAATGAAAAAATGGAATTATTCATTTTTAGTTACATGTCACTTTACTTGCCTCTTTCTTTTGCTGTGTAAGGAAAGAGGGGGAGTGGGGCAGGGAGAGGATTTGAAGGTTCAACCAACAAAACTCAAAAGTTTTTTTGTCTTTAGCAATGAGCAGAAAATTCAAACAGCTTAACTGAGTTACTAGGTTTTAAAATGGTGATGTATGCGGCCGTCCATGTCATTCCCTCTATTTTCCTTTCATTAGAAGTTAGTCTCCTAGCGTTTTTACTCCACATTTGTAGGGTCATGCAGTTTACATGACATAAAGGTTTTTGCCCTCTTTGGTTAGGAACTTTCTGCCTGCCTTCCTGCTTCTGATCTATCGCAAAAGACTAAGGCGTGTATTCCTCTGTATTCTGTGTATTCCTCTGTAATATCTGAGGTCTTGTTCACTCAGCTGCTGGTAATACAATCTCCTGCTCCCTGCAGACTTCTAGTTGCTAGGAACTTTGTGTATTAAGTGTCTGGCTCTTCACCCCCGGCTGGCTGGATGCCAAATGGCTGAGACTTCAAGCAAATGAGATTATTTTACAATGACTCGTTTGTTATTAGAACTTAGAAGGGTTTCTTTACATGCTAGATGAAGGTCTGAAAAGTTTTCTTAGTTTAACGTGACAGCTGCCTTTCCCCTGGCAGGAACAGAATTTTGACTTTGCTTGTAGTGCTCTTCAAAATATTGTGGCTTGTGCCAAAGACTTCAGTTTCTTTATAAAAGGCAGGAAGCCATAATTTCTTTTCTGTAAGCCATATATTTTTAATATGGTATTCTATATGAAATTACCTGGTGAACCAGTAGATTCAAGGAGCTGATTTACCTTTTTTGTTCTCAGTATAAGTGTATTTTCTGCTGCATTTATAATTTAACAGTTCTGACTTGAAATAAGAAAAAAAATATCATAATCTTATATCTTTATTTTATGGCCATGTTTAAGCCATTGTTAAGAAGATGACTCAAATAAAAACCCCACCCACCATGTTTTCTTAAAATTCCAGCATCAATTGTGGAACATGGTTCTGCAACTGAAAATTGTAGCACTGCACAATGAATAAAAAGTACATTAAAGAAGAGTTTTTAAAAATACATTGAATGATACTGGTTTTGCAAGCAGGCAGGAGACAGCACCTGAAATTAAATTTTCAGAAGCATGATGAAGTCGATATGTATTCACAAAAGGATTTACAATGTGTTTAGCACCAGGAGCATCAGAGGGACAGAGCCAGAGAAGAGTTTCAGTCACTTTTTGGCCCTGAGAACAATACTGCTGAATATCGATCCCATTGTATGAGAACAGATGAGATTTAGTGAGTGTTAAATTCTGTACTGGAAAAATTAAACAGGTATTGGGAGATGAGAGTGGAGAGTTGAAGATGGGCAAACCCATGCAGGAATTTAGGGTTGACAGTGTGTTCATTTCATCTGTTAGATGATTTCTAAGATGTACATCCCAAATATATTAAACTCTAAGGCAACTTTTGTCTTCATTTTTAAAAATATTCTTGAGGCAGATAGGTCTGACTGAAATTAAACTGTCAAATAAACTGTCAGTGGGGGTGGACATGTATTCACCCACACTGAGATGCAAAAACTTCCCTTGTGAAATGTGGCAGCTTTGTAATGTTGCAGAGGAGCTCTACACAACAGTTCAGAATAAAAAATGGGGAAGTATTTATCCAGCTGAACTTACAATGGGAATTTCAGATAATCAGAAAGGAAAGTCACAGGAATGTGACTTAGAGAAAGGAACGTTAAACTGTAGGAATGTGCCTTGTATAGTTTATTTTTCTTACTCTAAACTGCAAGCAATTTTTTTTTTGTGTCTTTCAGAAGACGGAAGTTGTAGACACAGGGGTAGAAAGACCCAAAAGGCCTTCCTCCTCTCCAAGTCCAGATCAGCTCTATCTGTAACCTTCTCTGTTTAACCTGTTCTGAGAACCTCCAGTGCCGGAGATGCCACAGCCACCCCAAAAAGTCATTGCCAGTTTTTAAACTAGCCTTAATTAATATTTAAGTTAAATTCCCTTTGTATCCTTGCTGCGTAACTATGAGAACTAAAGACTGTCAAAGACTTTGATCTATCTTCTTTCCCATAATCATTGCTTAGCTCTTCAACTCTTTCCTTTTACATGACTTTTTACAGAACTCTTTCTCTGGTGCTGTCCTTGGACTATCTCTAAGCATCCAGAACTAGATAAGAGTGTTACATTAGAGGTCTTGCCAATGCCAAAATCGAGTGGTAGGATAGTGTCGGATAGCTGAGGTATTAGATACCTGTTTTGTCATCCTGCAACTAAACAAAAAAGAAAAAGATGCTTTGAGAAGAGTCACAAGAAAGCTGTTAGCCTGACTGGGAGTGTTGCAGCTGATTAAGAGAGTATGGCATTACGGTAATTTGTTCTATTTTTTTGGGTAAGAAAGGCCATAGGAGCTGTCGGAATTAATTCCTTTTCAAACGGAGCGTCTCTTTTAGAAACAACAATCCAATAATGTGGAAATAGCACTACCATATTTGTTTTTCAGTGAGCACTTGTTTTAGCTACTTCAAATAAGCAAAAAAAAAAAAAAAAGAAATTGGATCAGCAAAATGATTGTTGCGTAGTCTAATTCTACATAACCTCACCTGTCAGAAATTGGAACTTTCTGTTTCTTTGTCTGCAAGGCAGATGAATCAATAGATAATCAGATTTCACTTTCTCGTACTGATGTTTATCAAAAATTATCAAATCTCATCCTGACCTTCCTTTAGAAGTTAAACTGTTTAATCCCCTCCTGCCACTTACAGGAGAGCATGTCTTTCATTTCCTTAATTATTCTATCATTCTTCCACGAATCCTTTCTCTGGTGTCCTAGTCTTTTTGAATTTTAAATGCTAGGTATGAGGACAGAATTCCAGTTGCAGTTGTATCAGTGCCAAAAGCAGAGGTAATAAATCCGTATGCTTCTTTGATATTCCCCAGGTTATGGCAAATGCAATTCACTAAGAGTGCATGTTCATCTAATTACCCACTACGTTAGCTAAATTTCATCATTGCTTTTCAGGATAGAGTCCCTGTTATATCAGAGCACCTTGCATTCTTGTTTCCAGGGGCCAGCCAATATTTTGCAAAGTCTGACTCTGTGTTGCTGTTAAGTTATGCTTGTGCAGTCCCCTCCTTACATTGCCAAGTTATCTAGTTCTTCCATAAGACAAGGTGGTAGTGAAATGGTAGTACTGTCCTTCATATTTTCATTTGTTGAACCATGTATCTTTTGTTCCATTATTTTGAAAAGTCTACAGTTATGCAGGTAGCTCTGTTTCCCCTTTTAAAAAGCAGCACGTTAGTTTTCCTCCTTTTGATTGCTCCGGAACCCAACCATTGACTTTACAGCTCTTTCAATTTTGCTTTTAAGTTTTTTGATGTGCCAGTATAAGTGTGCAGCTTCAGTGAGTCCTCTTCAACATCCAAACAAACTGGTGTTAGAATAGAAAATGTTTCATTTTTAATACCTAGTACTGCCTTTTCCCAAAATGGGGGTTAGGGCTGGGGGGTCGGTGGAAGGAAAGTGATTGATAAATATTTATCGATGGTAGAATTGTTACAGTTCTCTTTGTTCCTAACGTAGTAGCAAAACTTTTAACGTGCCTTAAGTGTGCTGACAGTAATACTTCCGCATATCTTCTGGCTTTCCTTAGTGGTTTTCTACAACTCTTAAGTTTCTATTTATATCTGTTGCTATCAACTTTATGTTTTGAACATTATTTTTCTGTATGTATGAGACATATACTTTAAAGCTCCATTTGCAACCCAGCAATTTCTGTGTTAAGTGCATTTACTTTTTGAAATCGATTAAAAAAATTAACTAAGCTTAAGGTTTATTCATGTGCTTCTCTATAAATGATTTTCCTAGTTCTGCGAAAGTGTTCCTAGATTCACAGAAAACTTAAACATACGTTAAATCTTTATGCCTGAGTGTGCTGAGCAATTTTTTTTCCTTCAGTGCCTAAGTGTTACTAAAGAACATACTGCATGCAAATGGAAACACAACAGCTACAAGCACTTTTGTTAAGAAACAATATTGCTGACAAGATGTTTGGGGAGGGGAATCTTAATTTAGACCTTTGCTCCCAGGAGGATTTTTTAGTTTTAATCTCTTAGGTGTCCAGTTTCTGTTGAGTGCCAATTACAGAGACAGGAACTTTGTTGTGATCTGTTTGTGATCCCGTACACCTTTCAGTGGTTTCTGTTTCTTTGGTGATTTTGTCCTAGCCTAATGATTAGGACTCTGTTTGAAAAATTGTACAGTCCAGCTTTGAAACTTTCAGGTAGGAAGGCCTAGAAACCCAAATGGCCTCTTCCTGAGTGGCTTGCTATCTAGAAGTCTCTATATATATCTCTAGTACTATATAAATATAAAGCTGGAATTTCTTATGTCATGTTAAAAAAAAATAAAATCGTGCTGTCTTCCTATCCCCAAACAGGTATTTGGCAAGGAAAATCCTTTTGGGTGTTGTGGACAATGAATCCCAAACCTCCCATCACATACGTTACTGTGATCTGCAGAGATGCTAAATTTACATAAAACAATCGTTTACAGACATTTCTGTCCTAATGTTCTTTACTGGCTGTTCTGAACAGTTTCCTCTTACTATTTTGGCTTTTCTAAGATACATTTTGAATGGGGAATTAACGTGTATAACATGATACTATAAGTTCTTGTTGGTAAGTTAGTCATCTGACTCCCTGTGCAGGCCTTGTTCTAGGTTTGTGTGCTCATGCTGAACTGGTGTCCAAAATAAGCGCCTTCAGCCTTTTCTCCTGCTATAATCTCCTCCTGATTATATTCATTAAAGGATTAGGGAGCCCAGTAATCCTGTTATTTGGTGTTGTCTCTTTATCCTTTATTAATAAGGATCCCAGTTATTAACAAATGGAAGTAAAATAGGCAACTGACCAAGGAGCAAACTAGTTGTTAGTACTAAAAGTTGAACCAACATGCCTCTAACAGTTAAAACAACATTCACATTTCTATCAAATTCGGTAGAAGAGAGCCCTTTACAAGTATTTTTCAAATGGCTCTTGCTGTATTTCCTGGAATATAGAATTAATGTTGTGAGTGAATAAAAGAATAAGTAATTTTCAGAACTTGTAAACATAAGGGAGTTCTGCTTTTTCACGAGGAAACCACATATTTGGGAACGTTTTAATTAAAACAGTAGAGCTGTTTAGTTTTCTGTTTCTTTGCAAAAAAAAAAAAAAAAGTTTTAAGTTAATGTTTAAGCAATTACCTAAACTGACATCTATCTTGAAGGAAATGAAGTGCATTTTGGAAGAAGAGTAGAGGTATTAACAAGTGAGAATGATCTCTAGATCTCTTAACTTTATTAGATCTGTCTAGATCTCTTACCTCATACACAGAAACTTTGACTGCATGTAAGTAGTTTACATGTTGTGCAATCTGTAAAAAGACACTTGTTCTATGCCTGTGTAGTCTCTTGAGTTAAGTACCTGACTGAGTCTCCTGAATGGATGTAATGCTTGCTCAGAGATAGCTGGAGCACATCTGGTGGTAGACTGTCACAGAAATGGGGGAGGTTGGGGTTTGTTTGTTTCTTTGTTTGTTTCTTTGTTGTTTTTTTTTCCCCCCAATAAAGTGTAGAATTGGCTCTTGAATTGGTTTCTTTTCATCTTTCTTAAATTAGGAGTTTATTTTCCCACTACATGTGGGAAATGTGTAGGGCATAAAATTAGTAAGACTTCAGCTTCAGAAACAGTGAATGCTTGTGAGCAAGGGACTCTTTAGTCACTATCTTTAATCCTTTTTTGATTAATAACTAGGAAAAATACTTGATTTTGTTAGGGATTCATCATCTTCTTTCTGCCTGTTCCCTGGAGGGCATGAAAATTTCTGCACCAGCTCTCAACCCCTTTGGTGAGAACTGCAATCTGTTTGTGAAGCATCTACATAAATGGATGCCTGTCAACAAACTGACACGGTTGTTGTCACGTTCTTCTCCTAAACGTTTCACAGGAAACTCCATAATTCTGTACTGGGGTGGACAGTGTTGGGCTGCACAAAGAACGTATATGGGAACTATGAGAGCCTTTCTGCTGAGGTCCTCGAGTTGCCTTGGAAAGAGAAATGTGGCATTAATCATAGAATCATAGAATTGCCTAGGTTGGAAGCGACCTTTCAGATCATCTAGTCCAACCATAAGCCTAACACTGACAAAAACCATGAGTAAACCGTATGGCTAAGCCCTAAGTCTACCCATCTTTTAAATACCTCCAGGGATGGTGACTCAACCACTTCCCTGGGTAGCCTGGGATCGATGTTAGCAGAACAGTGGTCCCAAACTCAGTGTCTTGAGTTTTGTAAGTGAGTTAATAATGACTGCCACATTTAAGCGAGAATTTAGGCAGTCCTCTTGGCCAAAAATTCTCTGCTTCTCAGTATCGTGAATTTGCAGTGTTATAACCTCTGTAGAGAAAGGAAATCCTGACTTCTAAAAATAAAATGCATTGTTATTTATTTTGAAACAGTTGTATTAATGTAAGACTATTTATTTATTTATTTTTAAACATGTTAGGATTAGGTCAACAACCTTGTTTAGGTTGGGTCAACCTAACCTGTGTTTTAGCACGTTAGGTTAGGTCAGCAAACATTGAGTGTGACTAAACTTCTCCCCACACTGTGAAGACATTGTTTAGCCCACAGTCCTGCGTGTGGTGGAGTGTTATCTGTGTGCTGTCAAAGACTTCCAGGTTTTCTCAAGGTTCTTGTTGCTGTTATGGTAATCACCAAGACTTCTGTTAGAGGAAGGCTTGCAAAAATCTAACTAGTTTAGAAGGAAAAAATAGTTATCACTAAAAAAGACATAGTTCAATTTAATATGAAGAAAAAAGTCAATGAGGACTGAAAAAATTAAAAAGAACTCTCATTACTTCCTAGAATAAAGCAACAGAAACTATCCCTTACAGGAAATGTGCAAAATTGTAGTACAGCAACACACTTTTTCAACTATTGGATTACATTAGTAATTGCACTGAAACCAATATCGGTGTTTAGAGGATGCGTTTTCCAGCTCTTCCAGATATTTATCAGTTTTTCACTTGAGATATCTACTGTGCTAATCTTCCACACACATGATTATTAAAACAAACTGGTGAGAGAGTTGTCTCACTTTAGATAATCTCACCTTTCATTTTAGTTAATTTCTATTAGAAATTGTGCTTTACTACGGCAAAGAGGAAGGCCAGATACTTTCTCCATCAAATAACTATGTATATGATTAATTATTATTAATTATTGAAAGCTTCCCAGTTCATATTGGAAAATACATTACAATTTAGGTGTATCAGGTCTTTGAAAATTCTGTTTCTTTAAGAGTAAAACCATTTGATTGTCACAGTAGTTGGACACATTTTTAAATACCACCAATTTTTTTTTCAGCAGTTTGTCTTTGATCCTTGTATTGAGAACAATTGTTAGTACAGTTATGGACATACGTAGTTCAGCTTGTGTTTGCACGTGCATCGACACATGCCATTAAAATTATTGACTGATACAATGGATAATGGATTAAATGAATTACTGAATACTTAGAATTACATGTTCTAGTTAGTGAAATTTAATATGAGTCTGCAATATTTTTTCTAGTATCACTTGAAGTCTTTTTAAATGAAAACCCAGAATTTGCATAATCATTTGGCTTCAGTACAGTTATTGGTGAAATATTTTGGTGGATTTTCTTGAGATGTTTACAGTTGCTAAGGATAAAAACACTTCAATGATTGCTTCTGCTTTGATATCTGCTGGGGAAAGGTTAATGCCGAGCCTCCTTTTGCCCTGTGTTTTATAGATAATCTGCTGCCATAGTGCCTGCAACCTGAGAAGTACCAAATTATTACTTGAGATCCTGACCAGCAGTTTTTTTCATCTGAAAAAGCATTTTTTTTTTTAATATATATATATATACACTTAATTTTTTTCCAAGTCTTATGGGTAGATAACGGTTACGTGATATTTTCAGGAAATGAAAGAAGCACATAACTTCAGTCTGCTTATGGGTGGCTTCAAATGCTAGTAGTGTTTCCTGTTTTTTACCATAAAAGCTGCTACAATATCATATGAAACATGTTTTATATGAATGTTTAGACAGCAGGTTTCTAAGGCTCAGTGTTTAGAAGAAAAGTCTTGTTATGCTTTTCCCAAATAATACACTTATATTGTGGTAATATTACAGTACATTTAAAAAGAAGCTATTGGTGTAATATGAGACCAGCATGGTTGAAAATTCAAGAGTGGGAATACTGAAAACTGACATTCAGGTCTTTGTTGTTGAAATTTTTAGAAGTGAACCTTGGGGTAATCACACCCCTTGAAGTGTGTATATACATTTTATTCCTTGTGGAGATGTGATTGATTAAAGTAGTACTAAAGTGGTATTCACAGTCTGTGAATGATCGTTGCACATACATTCAGTAAATATTAATAGTTTTAAAGCTAATAAGCTAACAAATTTAAATCACTGTTAGCCAACAGTAAACGCATTGTATTTAGAATTGTAATAAGTTTGTAATCACTACAAGCAACAGTAATGAACACTGTCTTGTTAATAGAATATTTCAATTTTTCTTTTTAAGGTGGACAAGTAAGAAATAATTTGCAGCTTGATCCAGAAATATCATCTTGCTAAAACTTCAATCGCCTTCTGCCACCCTTGAAAGTTGATTTTAAGGGGAGATGATCTCTAAATTACAAGTTTTCCTAATCAAGCTGCCTGAAATGAATTTGACTCTACTGTGACATAATTGTTTGTCTACATGAATGCTATTTTACACTAATGACTGAAACCTTTTATCCTGCAAACTTATATGTATGTGCTTTATAAATAGTTGCGCTGATCAGTAGTAGTTAAATTGTAAGTCAACTCAGTGCAGCCTTGTAAAGGGCACAGAATCCAGATCTTCTTTGAAATTCTAAGCCTGGTAAACAGTCAGTTTATTTACTGTGAGAATTTTGTTTCTTCGTGAGAGTAATTAATTTTTTAAAAATGTCATTGTCAGTATGATGAACAACAGTATATTGCATTTCCTTTCTAGCAGAAGAGGATGTTATAGAGTAGATAATAGTTTGCTTTGAGAGTGGTAGTAGTTTATATGTGATGCAGCCTTCACAATAGTTTTCCCGTAGTGGACTACGATATCGCTGTGGTACATTACAGGCTGTTTACCAGTAATATAGAATGGGGGAACGATACAGTGCTATTGCGCTGATATAAACATAATAATGAATGGCATCTACATAGCGAGGCTGGACAACATTAACTGCTCTTACAGCAAAGCTAGTACTCGTACATCATCTTGGGATAATTTATATTTTAATTTTTCAAAAATCTTTCTCCTATTAAATTACCTTTGATTTAGTAAATTAATGAACAAAACCTGTGGATCTATAATGCAGTTTCCTCTGTATGATAATGACAGTTTTATCAAGAAGAGTCGTGCTACGTCATGCATTTTTTTGACCTAATATGACTGTGGATAGGCACATGCAAAATTTAGCATTGCTTGCGGACAGAGACTTGTACTTAATAAGTAAGTAAATAAATACTATAAAAATTAGTAATACACATTTAGGCATACATTTTAATCAAAACTGTCCCCATTTGTACTAGATGTTCAGCATCATGATCGTTGGGTCATACGAGGTTATCTACTTTATCCTTCTATCCCAACATAAAAAGATCAGCTCTCAGATTCCTGACATTTGTTGATTTTTGTTGTGTTAAAAACCCCTCCAGTAATAGACCTTCACTTTCTTAGGCAAACAATAAGATCTTTTTTAAAATTCTTACCCTTGCAAAGCTTTCCTTGTCCCCAGTCTAATTCCCTGTATTGTACACCTTCCTGTATTTAAGATTTGCTAATCCTTAATGTTCCGTGCAGAGGAGAAACAAATTGTTCCCTTGTTATCGGCATCAGTCTTTTATTTATTTTAAGACTGCAACCATTTATGCCCGGATCCCAGACAGGGACTGTGTGTGTCTAGGCTAAAGAACCTTCCTTTTTATGACGGATATATCTAACATGATATATCTTCCTAATGGTCTTACACATCCCTCATAAATTGAACTTAAGTAACAAAGTTGAAAGTACAAGTTTGGAAAATTTATTAAAAAGTACTCTCAGCTTTTCCAGAACTTCAATGTCTATGGCAAACCATATTTTCAACTTCTCTTCAGATGTGCTGTACTTTTCATTCCTACACCAAATATATTTTGTAGTTTCAGGTGTCTTAAAAGCATGCTGTCCAGTATTTCTTGTCTTTATACTGGAAATTATCTAATAAATAACAACATCAAGACTGTGGATAGACATATTAATAAAGAAATTTTGCTAAATGCCTGATCTGGAACACAAAATTGTTTGTAAGTGATGTAAATCATGTTAGAGGGCTGATCTTGAAAATATGCAAACTAAAATACATAACTAAGCTGTGGCAGTTTAACAAGTTATTATGCTGTAAAGGTAATTTGTCCTGTTTCAGTTGTAAACTAATGTACCTTCGATTAAACCACACTGAAAGCAGTTTAAGAAGATGTATTTTATTCCACACTTGGAGTAGGCAACCAGGGTGTTGGTTGGACAGTTGTCTTAATGACTATTGATGCCTTGTTAAGCATCCAGAAATAGATTCTTTTTCTGAACCCCATGTAAACAATTTTCCACTCTTCTGATTCCTACAGAAATATTCTATTTCCTTATTATAGGAATTACAATGACCGTTTTACTCCCGGTAGTTCCACTTTATGTAGCTATTATACCAAAACAAGGGCTTTTATTAGTGTTGGGAATTTAGATCCAATGCCATTCTTGTTAATTAGTTTTTAGTTAGCTTAGCTTTAGTTAGCTTTTAAGTAGCTCGACATATATGGATTTCCTGTTTTGCCCTGTATTTGGCAAAAATAAATGCTATTTATAGTGTTGCAGTACGAAGCAATGTGGCTGCTTTTTATTTACTTTTGTTTGTGCATATCAACATTATTGTTGGCAGGAATAAGCTTAGCTGAGGGAATATTTTTGTCACTGTTGCAACAGTTGGTCCTTACACAATGTTGTATTTGGAGAATCACACCATCAAAATGGCTTTCTTGGCATGAGAGTAGTTTATCTGGGGAAAACTAACTCGAACCCAGAAGATAACTCTTGTATATAATTTACCAAAAAATGTTGTGATTGAATTTATTTTTCTCTACAGAATATAATAAAGGATATCTCAAAGTACATGTTTATACATGTAATATAGCAAATACTTTTAAAGGTAGAAAAAATTGAGCTAATTTGAAAAGAGCAAATGGAATGGGAATATAAAGAGAGAACAAACAATTTAAGTCATAGTGAGTTTAGAGGGAAATGCCTGTACTATCTCTGAAATCCAGCGAAACGAGAAAATTCTTTCAGTGTTTGAAAAAGACCAGCAGTGCCCATTTTGAAAGATATTTTAAATTTTTCACTGTTTCTGTAAAAGGAAATTCTCTCTCTTATGACATGTCATAAGGCTTGCATACTGTATCAAGGTAGGAATCTGCTTAATTAAAATTATAATCCCACTGGGATTACTTTCTCATGCGTGTTCTAAATTTAAAATGTTTGAGAAGAGTGAATTTGCCCGCTGCCAGCTCAAGGGCTGGAGTGAGGGAAGAAGAGCTTCTCCAGCCATGGAGATCCACGACGCAGGCGTCGGAATGGCTCCAGCAGGCTTTTAGGTTCAGCTCAGCGCTGCTGGGTTAGACGAGTCTGTAGGACACTCAGGTGTCCATTAGTGCCTGTGTCATCTCCTTTTCTATTACCTAGGCCATGCTAGCACACCTATGGATGAAGAGGATAACTGCAGTTCCGATTACATCTCTCGAAATCTTTGATTCACTCACACTTAGGTTTAATGTAAAGCAAATTTCTTTAAAAGCTAGAGTAACTATTTCACATCTAAGCCACAAAATTAATTCATTCTTGAACTAGAAAAATCCTTTTGGCACTAGGTTGAATAATTTATTGTTTTAATGAGATTTGGAAACAAATTGAGAATTAAGGTCCTTCAACATCATTTTGCTTATTTTTATAGTTTTAATCCTTAATATTTACTGCATCTTAAGTATGTGATACTTGAAGTATTTACCTTCACATTTGGGACTGTGGGAGAAAATGTCATCTAGGTTATGCTGTCTTTATGCAAAATTAAGAATATTCCATGATACTTTTTTTTTTTTTTTTTTTTAGGATTTTCACTGTTTCTCAGAAATTCTTCCCTTAGGTGAACATTACTGTTGTTGCTCTATTTAGGAGTTGATTTCAATTATACTGGAACTCCAAGTCTCTTCTTCCTCTTCCCCTTCAGTTAAGATGATAGAGGATATTACTTTAGCATTAAAATATAGCCATAGAGTAACAGGAAGACAAAACAACACGTGGATTCGCGTTCTTGGGTAATGAAAATCAGTTTTGTCTAAATTTCCTTTCCAAAACTCTGCCGTTTTACCTTCTTCGTAAACTTTTAACATAACTTAAAGCTAATATGATTCCTTCATATAACGTGTCTTCTGGTAATTGAATAAACATTGAATGGTTTTGATGTGTAGGCACCAATAATATTGCCTGTGTATGATCAAGAATGATTCCTTGCTTCATAGGAAAAGGCACTTTTCTAAGGAGAGTATGAAGCAAGTAGAAGGTGCCTGCACAGTGGAATTGTCCAAATAGGGCAGCATTTCATTACTTCACTGGTTATTTCATGAGAAAACGTGACTTTTGGCTGGCTAACAACTCCATTAGAAGTGTGGCCTATATGACAGTTTTATTTTAAATAAACAAAAATTTGGTATCCATCTTTACTAATTTCATTCCACCTGGTGTTGCTTCTGTAAGTTTTGACTATGGTAATGCATATCTTTTACAGAACTAGGTTATTTAGTGTTCATTATTTTACAGAGGAACATGAAAATAGAAAACACCATTTTTGCTCCTCTTAACAAGAATAAACCCACGCATAACAGTTTTAGAAGGCAACAGACCAAGCTTTTAGAGAGCAGGTTTTTGGTACACATAGAGTTGGTAATCATCAGTGAGAAATATTTTGGAAACTTGAACATGACATACTAAGCCGTTTTCAGCTTTATGAACATGGTAAAGTACACCTTGCTGTTACTGTGACTCTTCATTTGACTGAGATTGTGAATATGAATGGTTAACTGATTACTAGAGAAGTTTACAAATATATATCTCTTATATATGTAATTGTGATGCCTGTTCAGAAGTACACGTGCTGATGTTGGTGCGAACCTTCTCAAACTTTGGTAATAGATTGCCAGTTCTTTCAGTTCCTAATTAGTAGATGATAAAGGTGCTCAAGGAAATGTGGTTTTATGTGTGTAGTAACTTACGGTAGTAGGTGTCTAGTAACTTTAGTCTCAAGAAATAGGTTTTTCCCAATGAGCTATCATTTAGGCATTGCATCTTAGACAGAGCTGAAATCTGTTTCTTCCGGCCTCCTTTTTGTCACTAATCTGGGGAGAGATCATGGAATCATGGAATAATATAGACTAGAAGGGACATCCGTAGGACATCTGGTCCAAACACCTGCTCCAGGAGGGTCTAATTAGATCACCTTGCTTAGGAACTTGTCTTTGAAAAGTTATCAGCAGTGGCTAAGGGATGCGCTTATTTCTCTCTCGTTTCCTAGTAGATACCACATTGCTCACAGAGGACAAGGAAGGCAAATGATCTTACTTGCTTGGGGGGAAAACTTTTTCAGAATATAGTGATAAATATTGTCATATATGAAAATATATATGTTCTGTTTGGTACTAGTCTGAGGCATGGACTACTCTGCCCTTAAAATTAATTATATTAATTGTATTTTACAGTGTAGTAAATTCTCATGGGTTTGTATTTGCAGTTTCCAGAATGTGGTTTCTACGGAATGTACGACAAAATTCTGCTCTTCCGCCATGACCCTACGTCTGAAAACATTCTCCAGTTGGTGAAATCAGCTGCAGATATTCAAGAAGGAGACCTAGTTGAAGTTGTCTTGTCAGGTAACTAAAAAACAGTGAAAATTACTGTCAAGCTTTTGCAATCAAAAAGTTCTACAGTATTTTTGTTCCAGTTAGGATTCAAGAAAAAGAAGATTTTGTTTGTATGGACTTTCACCTACGTTGTCAAAATTTTTCGCAGACGTATACGGGCATATTATGCCTATTAATTCCTTTTATTTTTTCCTATTGCACTGTATACTTTTTAACAGCCTTTATTTTGTCCATGTTACTAGTTAAGCAACAGGTTAATAAGTCATTTGAAATATGTATAATCTACATATTATAAATCCTGCACTTGGGTCACAACAACCCCATGCAGCGCTACAGGATTGGGGCAGAGTGGCTCGAAAGCAGCCTGACAGAAAAGGACTTGGGAGTGTTGGTTGACAGCCGGCTGAATATGAGCCAGCAGTGTGCCCAGGTGGCCAAGGCGGCCAGCAGCATCCTAGCCTTTATCAGGAGTAGTGTGGTGAGCCGGACTAGGGAAGTGATCATCCCCCTGTACTCGGCAGTGGTGAGGCCCCACCTCGAGTACTGCGTTCAGTTTTGGGCCCCTCGCTACAAGAGGGACATTGAGGTGTTGGAGCGTGTCCAGAGAAGGGCTACAAAGCTGGTGAGGGGTCTGGAGGACAAACCTTATGAAGAACGACTGAGGGAGCTGGGGTTGTTTAGCCTGGAGAAGAGGAGGCTGAGGGGAGACCTTATCACCCTCTACAACTACCTGAAAGGAGGTTGTAGAGAGATGGGGGCTGACCTCTTCTCCCTGGTGACAAGTGATAGGACGAGGGGAAACGGGTTCAAGTTACGTCAGGGGAGGTTTAGATTAGATATTAGGAGACACTTTTTCACTGAAAGGGTTATTAAACATTGGAATAGGCTGCCCAGGGAGGTGGTGGATTCACCATCCCTGGAGGTGTTTAAAAAAAGGGTAGATGGGGCACTTGGGGACATGGTTTAGAAGTGGCTCTTGTCAGGGTAGGCTAAAGGTTGGACTTGATGATCTTAAAGGTCCCTTCCAACCTCAACAATTCTATGATTCTATGAAAAAATCATCCTGTGTGGCAGCACAACCCTTTTCAAAGAAGCACGTTAGAAGCAAAATGTTAAGTAACAATGAAATCAACAAAATACAACAGATATTTTAACATTTACTTAATTAACGGACTAGCTTGAAAATTAGAATTGGTCTTCACGTATCTTACATGAAGTATCAACAGTTTAATATTTAATTGGATAGAGTATACTTTTTTATATTAGTTGATGCAGTCAGTTCATAATTACCTGTGGAGAAATTGTGAAGATCATTCTTGCTAACGGTGACCTAGCTCCTTTTAAAGTAAGGATTTCTAGCTTTTATGAAGTGCCATAAAAATGTCCATTGGAAATAGAGTAACTGCTTTTTCAAAGCCTTGCGTAACAGTGCCTGCCAGGGCTGCTCTCACTCCTTACGTGGTTTATTTTTAAAATTGTTTAGGAAAGGAAGGGGAAAACTTAAATTCTAGGTGGGGAAGTAAATAAAATTCTAGAAATATATATTATTTATTGATGGTTGTCCGAGAGAAGTGCTAGTTGCTTCTTGTACAGGGCTATTGATTGTGTGACAGGTATAAATGATGGTGTGGAAGGTGAAAAAGTAGAACAAAAGAAAATAACTATTTAGATCCTAGGAAGTACAAAAGGACTCAGAGGAGATAAGTTGAGAATATAAGTGCAAAAACAGACAATGAAAGTTATAGTCTGAAGGTGACTAGCAGGTGAAGGGTTGTAAGAAGAGGTGTAGTCTGAGTGAATCATGAGGTGAAAGACCAAATTTTGGAGGCAATGGAATAATAAATGGATTTAAGGAACATGCTTGGTCAGCAGAGTGACTATAAAGAGTGGATTACTCTAATTGAAGTAGGAAATGAGCAGAAATTATGTGACTGGAATATAGATGAAGTCTGGGGATGCCGCTAGGTGTCAATAGGACTTGTCAAAACCTTAGATGTAAGAAGGGATGAGGTATGTGACTAGGAATGGTGCAAAGTTTACAAGGGTACGCAGTAGAGTGAGTGCTGGAATTGTAAAGACATAAAGGTAGTATTTCATAAATAAAACCTAGAAGATTCTGAAGCACTTCATTTTTGCAGTTGGAACATGCAGTTAGAGCCTCTGGAAAGATGCTTAAAAATAGGGAGATGCGTAAGTCATATAAAGGTAGAAGTTGAATCTATAGAAGAGTGTAGGATTAGTGAAGATAAAGCCAGAGTCCTAATGGATGTTGAAAAGAGTGGGGGCAAGAGTTAGGACACATAATCTAAGCCAACTGAGTTTTTTAAATACTGTTTTCTTGTATACTACCCTTTTTGATACTCTTTGATTAGAGTAGGAAGAAGTACCATAAGGAATAATGCACGTCATTCCTGTAGGTCATCATTCATCTTTTCCACATCAGGAAACAAATTTTTCCCTTTTGAAAAGATATCAGTAATCTCTATTTCATATTTCCCACAGAAAATAATCACTCCAGATCAGTAAATCAGATGTGGTGGAAAAAAATCAGGAAGGAATTTGTTGCTTTATTTGATGTACTGCTTATGTGCTTTTGAAATGGAGACCATGTATCTTCCAGTTGGCTAAAACTGGGCAAGTAGCTGTTTAAGTCTTTAAGAGCAGCACTTCATGCAGTACTTGCAAGTGATAAAGGAGAACTAAGTTGTTTAAGAGAATTAGGGGATTTATGGTTTTATTTTTTAGGTGAAGCATCTCTCCACAGAAGTGGTGAAGCATAAGCAACTCTGCAATATTTAGAGGAAAGATATTAAACCAGCGCTGTGTCAACCTGTGGCTGGTACCTACAATTGCCAAGGATCTGTATATTTTTTTCCTCTTGCCCTCCAAATTAGCGTATACATTGATGGCTGAAGGCCTGGAATTTTTAATATCGCAAAGTACTGTTGTATCGTGTTCTAGTAACCAAATTTTAGCTAAAGGTAAATCCTCAGAGTGCACTATTATATGCTCCCTAATACTTCTGTTATACAGTTGTTGACAGTATTGATGAGCTGTATCATTTTATGTGGTTCTAATTATGATGAACACCTGAAAGAAATTTATATGTGTTTATTATCTTCTTGTTATTGATTTATACCATTTCTGTGATGGACTGTTTTTCTTTTGCAATTCACCAAGTGCATCGACTGTATAAAAAATTGTGCAACTGTAGCAGTGTGTCATGATGGGATAAAAAAAATAAAAAGAAAATAGAGAATTTAAGGCATCCAAATCTTTTAGAAAGTCATTTTAATACAGGAAATTCACAGATTAAGAAAATTGTTGTATCTTGAATAAATTGAATAAATAATCCAAAAATTATATGGGGCTTCATGTAGAACGACTGGTGAAGCATCTAGTTCACATAGTTCTGGAGTTGAGGTCTTTTTTTGTCTCCCCAGTTACAATGGTGTGAGTTCAGCAAGAAGTATCATTTCATTCCTCATACCTCTTCATGTGACTTACCTTTGTAGGTTACAAATGCCTCTTTGCTAGTACAGTTGCACACAGGGAGTTTTAAAGTGATGTAGTTAATTGATGCAAGCTGCTTCTTAGACCCACTGTGGTGATTTTTTAATAAAACACTGAAATCAGCTATTAAAAAACAAACAAACAAAAAACCCCAACCAAAATCAAACACAAACAAACCAAACAAAAAGCTCCAGACAAAACCAGTTGTTACCTACCTAGCCATGTAAAGAGATCTTATTATGAAACCTTGGCAACAACATGAGGTTTGCCAGAGGAGGAGGAGTGGAGACCCCTCAGTCATCAGTTGGTGATACCTCAAGGAGTTTAACAGCTGAAAACCGAGAAAAGGGGTGGGTCAGGTGTTTGCACCTTTTCAGTTGCACTGTCATACCAGATTCCTCAGTGTGATTTCCTGAAGCTGGAATCCCAGCTTTCATCAACTTGTGTCTGCTTTCAATCTTCAATCTTTCAGTCCTGTCCTACTGCAGGAGTTCCCAGTGAAGAATAATTGCTAAGACGTGTTTTCTATATTGACATGCTGTATTATCAGCTCCTAAACACTACAGCAAAAGTAGATGATCAGCCACACAGTACCTTTTCTAATAGTAAAGCATTGGGAATGGTTTCCTTCCCCAGTTGCACAGGAACTTTAACATTGCAGAAATTGCTGGATTTAGTTCGACTCATCTGTTTTTCACTGCGCTCAGAAGACTTCCTTTCTCTCTAAATGCAGAGGACAGCAAATGAAGCTTGTAATACGTCATGGCCTGACTGACTTTTACAAATGAAAGCCTTCAGTCAGGTGTCTCAAGTCGTACAAGAAATTAAATGCATTTCCTCCATAAATGCTCAAGCGCATCAGTGTCCTCCCATAGATAAGCCTTAACTAAAAGCAGCAATTCATTTCCGCAGTGTTAAAACTCCTGTGTCATGGAGGGAAGGAAAGTATGCCCAGTTCTGCAACACCGGAGAACAGAAAAAAACTGTATAAACAGTCTGTCATATTTGGGGAAGTATTCGAACTAATGCAGGCAGTTTTTTATTGACATATATTCAGACATAGTTTCAAATTATTATAGATTTTGGCAATAGTGCGTCACAAATTAACAGAAGGTGGGTTATCGCTCCTTTTTAATTAAAAAGAAAAAGGCTACCTAAATACAGAGCCATAGATTATTTTTTTTTTCATGATACTTAATAATTTAGAAATGCCTTGAAAAGTTATTTTGAAGGGAGGAAAAACCCATCTGAAAACAGGAGAGATTGGCCTTGAGCCAATCACGGTTGGTGATATTGAGCATTTGAGCAGTGGGGAGGACAAAAAAAAAAAGCAATATATGTTCAGATGCTAACATTGAACTGGCTGAAGTGTTTTATTTTTAGCTTACATTACAAATATCTGAACAGAATATACATTCTAAAGGTCTGTAAATTCAAGGTATATTACAGCAATTGTTTTTCAATGGTATGTCTGAAAGAGGCAGTAGAACAAAGTGTTACTGCTACAGCTCTGATGCTGAAAACTCCACGTGCTGTGGGTAAGCATCCCCTGAGGCACTGATATCTGATGTCAAATGCTATACTGATCTGCTGCATTCATTTTTTATTGCACATGTCGATACTGGTCAGGGTAGACAAAGCTGAACTGTCAGTGCTAGTGCTATGGGGTTATACAATGAGTTCCTGTCCTAACACTATGCGTTTTCTAATTTTCGTTGTAGTTTACTTAATTACAAGGTCTTTTATAAAGGCTGGACAACCTGTGATGAATATTTTTTTTTTCTTACTGTACTGTTCTTGACAGTTTAAGGAATAATAAATTTGATCATCTTCTGGTTTAGAGCTCCTATTACAGGTCCTCGAAAAATAAGAAAAATTATCTAGAAGAATTTATAGTTGACAGGAGTTGCTCATTGTAGCTGAAGCACTTTAGTCCATTTTAGGGAAGAAAATTGTACCTGCAGATGTCATACAATATAAGTGAAACAGTTTGTGGTAGAGCTAGAGGTTTCTGGTGAAACACAAGAAATCTAATCAGCTCAGAATGGAGCACCTGCTCTGCTTTTATATTCATAAGGAACACTATTACTTCCATTTTGCATTGGTGCGTTATGCAGTAGGGTTTTAATGGAGTGTAAGAATTGCGTAACTCGCTGAACAAATGTTGTGTGTCTGTCTGCCGACTGCTCCAGAGGAGATAAGCACAGGCAATTGCAGTCAGCCAGAGGAATTGCCGTTCAGTGCCAATATAGATTCTGGTATTTTGGAACTGGAAAGTCAGGCGTTATTATGAGAGTGGAAGCAAAAGGGTGTGCTGAGTTACAGATTCAGTCAATCGCACATTAAAAGAGGAAAAGGGAACTTTCATTATGAGCATTAGTAGCCCTCATAAATACAGTTTTATTTTCACCTCTTACACGGTTTCTTCCTTTTATGTAGTCTTTTAAATATTACCTGTTTTAATACTTTATTTCCATTGACTACATGGGATTGTGATAGTGCTTGTATAGGAGATACAGGGGTATGTCAGAAATGTATTACTTAAAACCACAAATTTGTATGTTGAACCCAGTTGACTTATTAGCCTATACTCCTGGGTGTTCATTGAACACTGTCACTAATACCATTCTGTCAGTAACGTATCGCTTGCCATGTTGCCGTTTTCTTAACTATGCATATTCTATTTCGTTTCTTCTTCAAAATATTAGAAGAAACGGTCTCCTGATGAGCAGAAGAGTAAAGTCCTTTACTAGTGCCGTGGAAATCTCCACTAAGGAGTTCAATGAACCTGACATTTACTTGGTTAAATTGCATTTCAGATTGCCACAGGATCTGAATCTTTGGAGAAAGGATTTTTATCATGTTCTATTCGTAGGAAGGGTTCCCTTTGATTAGAATACTCTCAAAAATTAGCAGGCAGCCCAAACCAGGAAGCAAGGTACAGAAGTTGCAGTCAAAGCTATAATCAAAGGTGGCTTGAAATGAGCAGCCAGTCAGTCGTAAACACTGAAAGGAAGAGGAACCGAAAGTTGCATCTTTGAAGGTCTCTCTCTAAGATGCAGTCTTAACTGTTTGCTCAGGAAAAGGAAGTAAATTTTATGTAAGGTGAGCTTAAGTTGAAAAGTGTTCTTCCGTCTTGATGTGATTAAGACGGGCTACAAGCTTCAACTGGATCTGTGCAAAGGTAAGTTTCATGTTCCACTCATGAAATGAAGGATGCAAATGCGAATCACCAAAAAAATATAATATAAAATTCACAGTAGATTTGAACATGTGCTTGCTCTGATAAGCTAGCTTCTTTAAGCTTAACTTATAGTTTTTGAAGCTGTTTGTTATTCTTTTGACTAGCCTTTAAAAATTATTTATTTCAACTGCTATTAGTTAACACCAATGTAGAGATACTAAGAATCGAGAGGTACAGTCCTTCATACGCTGACTCTGTAGAACAAGCTGACAAATGAGAGTTGCTGTGGCTCTATACTTCTGTACTCTGACTCTTTTTGTCTTGTTTTTTGAGGCCTTGAAGGAAACAATTACTTTGGATACCTCCAGGCTTTTGTTCTTGACAACATAATTCATGTCCTATGCTCTACGTTGTTCATGAAAGTTTATTAAAAACTTCTATGTAAATTTGCTAAGTCTTTTTATGTTATATAGAGCAAAACGCAATTTTATATTTAGAGTTTTTATATGAGTTTGCTTATAAAAATTCTGTCTATTTTGGGCAAAATTACATTGGGATGCAAGAGATCTTTCCCAGCCACTGGAAGGCAGATGATGAAATGTAAGCATCTTGTGCAAATTAGTGGAATGTACTTCATCTGCTTGCTGTGAACAGTTGTGCTCAGCTTGGCAGGATTCCTGAAGCAAGAAAGTCAAATAGCAGCTATTTTGCGTTCTCTTGCTGAGCTGATGAGGGCGGGAATTGATCCACTGCTTTTGTTAAGAGGCTGTTTCTGTTTTAATATCACATACAGAGTACACCATCTGATCATTAGATGCTGGCATTTTATTTGGATTCAGTGCAGCTTATACTGTCTTGTATATGATAAAATATATTGAACTGAGTAAAAGCCTTGGATAACTACGCAGTTATAGTAAATGCTATATATCAACATATAACTGGATTGTAATGTTAGCTTGACTGCCCGCTCCTTCAGACTTCCAGCTCCTGATGATGTTGTATCGTTGAACATCATTTTATAGTGCTTATGTAGTTGTTCATAGTTTGTGACTTTGCTTTGTTGTGATTGAAAAACATCATTCTCTTGGTGTCTTCATGGCTACCTTAACACCCTCTTTTTCTGGTGTCTTTGAGAAATACTCCTGTCTTTTCTCTACCCTGTCCAAGATGATACCTTTTAAAATTACTCTTCCTCTATGTCCTTTGAATTGTTTCTAGCTGTCATCTTTTTTCTTATTTCTGTAGAAGTAAGGCTCACTGCTGGTTAGGTTAGTGGCTTGATTTTGTATCCCCTGCTGTTCATTTGCCTACGTCGTTCTTGCATCATGAATTTCAGATAGATGACTTTGTGTTTGAAGTTCTTAAGATTTTAAAATTCTTTCCTTCTTTGTTTATGTTTTGTCTGCTTGATTGTCTTTTCTTCAGCTCGTAAGTGTTAAAACGTTGTTACCTTCTGGATACAGACTTCAAGATTCGTATTTGTAATCTTTTTGAACTCCTCGCCTGTCCTTGCCCTTCCATTCCTTTCTTTCTGATGCAGGAAGGAGTAGGTAAAACTAGGATGAAAAAAATAGATATCCTATCTCAACATCATCACTTCCTTATATTCTCTGGCTGCATCATCAACAGTACACACTAAGTAAAATGATATGCGACAGGAAAATGTTAGTAGGGAAAGCAGGTAATGTGCCAACTTTGCTTCTAGCGCTCTTACAGAAATACAGACCATGCTAGTTATTCTTCCTTGTGTCTTTCTATATGTTTTTTGTATTTAATTATTATTTCAGCAGATGAAAATCTGAAATAATTGCAAGATTTTGTGAATGTGGATTTGCAAGAAAGCAAGCAGTGTATTTGTTCATAGGAACAAAATTACCTTCATGCTTTTAAGCTTTTTGAACATGAGTAATTTCTCTCATGTCAATATTTTAGATGTCATTTTAAAGCTTGATTAATTGGTAATCATAAACAAAGTCGTCTTGTATTTATAAAAAAATTAAATCACATTTTGGGAAGAAGTCTATTGGTAAGGAAGATGAGTTTTCTCATGTGTACAAATACACACACATCCTTCTCTCAGGGCAGGACCTGTTTATGAGGTCTCACTGTTCCACCTCTAGCTAATAGATTGGACCTCTTACATTGTACACCTTTAATTGTCCAGTTTTCAGAGATAATATATTTTGAGTTTAGTGGTGTGCTATTTAATGAAAATATCAAGTTTTCTGTTCAGTTGTGATAGTGTACTTGGTTTTCCAGAAGTCCTACAAACACTTTCTTTTCCAAAGGCTCCTAAAGAAACTATGCTTTCATGAAAGAAGAGGATAGATGCTCAAATGGATAGATAACTATTTATGACTTAGGAAACAAAGAGTAGAAATATATGCTGTTTTCACAGTGGAAGCAGGTCACTAGCAGAGGTTCCTACGTCTGTGCTGTTAAATATATTCATAAATGATCTGGAAAGCATGATCAGTAAAGCGTCAGTGTCACCAGAGATGAAATTCAGTATAGATCAATATAAAGTGTCAGGGGAATTTCTTGCTTTTTTTTATACGTAACAAGGGGCTTAGAGTTAGCTGATACTACCAAAAATAGAGAAGTTCAAGTTATAATATGAAAATCTTATCTTAGTGCTCAATACCAGTCAAGAAAAGCAAGTTACAGGTCTTGGAATTCTTAGGAAAGGAATACAGACAAAACAGCAAACGCTTGTAATGTCACTGTGTCATCTGTCTTGGTCACCTCCTCTCTGCTTCAGCGAATGTTTCATCTCCAAAGCGTGGGAATCTGAGGTGGTGGTCTGGGGAAATATCACCAGATGCTGATGCTGCTTTAGGAACTTCTCTTTGAAAGGCAGGATTCCAGGCTTCGTAGATTATGCCTATCAGTTTCTGAGGTAGATCTAATTAATTCTTAATGTTCATTTTATGTTATATATTAGGTAAGTATGTTAAATCCTCTGAACTACAAACCCCCTTATTTTCCTTAAAATATCTTATTTTCACTTGGATGAGGCATTTTTCCCCCCTTTCTTATTCATTTTTACTGATTTTTTTTTTAACATATTACGCATTACATTTATCCTTCTTTGAAAGGTTTGAGATATTCTCATTTTGACTGAGTCTAACACAACCCACTTAGTAACAGTAGCTCAGCAGATTATTCAAGTGTTATACTTCAGGCCCTACTTCAGCTGACCGTTTCTCAAATGACTTGAGGTGGTGAATGAAACTTGGAGTCTGTAGTACATTGTCCTATATTTTAATGGATATTTCTATGGTCATTTGGACTTTTAATGTGGTGTTTTCATCTGCTTAGCATTCTGAATCAATATGAAATGCTTATAATTAGAAAGGCATTGATGGAGAAAACAGAAGTGCGTGTTTATAGAAAACATATTTCCATCAAACGATGAATCAACTCTGTTTACTGTTTTACAAATCTCTTTAATCTACTTAGTCTTTCCTTACTCTGTGGTGTGTGAAACTTGGACATGGCTATGAATTATTTCACAGGATGTGTCTTTAATAGCACTTGAGCTTTTCTTAAAGGTAGAGTGACAAAGTCCTATAGATCAATGGTCTCCAAAGTTTTTTATTGTGCAGCCTATCACTAAAAATTTTTTGAGCATACACCCCTAATATATGTATCTTTATTTATTTATAACTTACATTTGTTGCTGATGTTCTAATATTTTTGTCCTGCACCCTAATGGATTGTCTCGTGCACACTTGGGAGTGTGGGCACCCAACTTTGGAGACCACTGCTATAGGTTCACTTAAAGATGTATTTTAGAAAAATAATTGTTCACCTCTTCAAAAAATTTAAATATTTTTTTGATTATGTGAATAAGGAAACTTCAATTAAATTTTCTTTCTCATTTTCTCAATTTTTCATATTCTTTCAGTTGTTTCTGCTACTAACACAGATTGTAATCATAAAACTGCCAAAACTTGAAGATTTCTCTTTTCCTGATCAGACTCCATCCTCTTCCATCAACTACCTCTCCCACTTCATTTTCACTAGCTACAACATGTAATGAGGAACAAGCCTTGCTTAGGCTAAGCAGAAAACTCTTTGATTTGTCATAAAGGTTTTTATTTGATATGTTTGTTTGACACTTTCTTTGGCCAATATGTGCTTGACCAAACATTTGTATTATTGTGTTTGTTAATTGACAGTAGTGAGTCTTGAATGCAGAGTAGCTGTAGATGATTCCGAGAGTAGCATAATTGAAAAATAAATTGGAACGCTTGGAATAACTCGCCTATCAGACGAGTTGTGTTGTTAACCTGTCAACAGTGTATTCTACACTGCTAGGATATATGCCAGGAAAAAAAAAATCTACTGTTTGGAGAATCTCCCTACTTTTTCAGTCTCTCTGAATTCATGGTCTCAATAACTCATTGCTCCAGTAGGTTTCGAGTTAAATAATGGCTTGCGTAAAAAAATATGTCTTTCAATATCACTGTTAAACTCATCAAATTTACTTTAATTGGCTGACAGCTGGCTTTGGTATTTTGAGAGAGCAAATAGCAATACAGAGTCTCATGTTTATTTCCAATAGATGAAGTTTGCAACCCTTTGTGGTAAGATACACATCTTCTTTTAGGAAGTGCTTGAGGCTTGTAGCTAAAGCAGGTCTGAGCACAAACAAGCAAACCTCCTTCCCTTGGGGAATATAACAATTTGAAACGGAAACTAAGGAGGAAGAGTCTCAGGAACTGCCACAGGTTGCAGTCTGCTGTTTTTTATATCTGGATGGTAGTGTGACTCAAGCCTGGAGACAATGTCATTCTAACTGAATTCTGGCTCACTCTGGCTCTTAAAGAGGCCCCAAGAACGTTTCTCTTAACCTAGTTAAGGTGTAACTTGTTTTCAAAAAGAAGTTTGGAGAACTTGCCTGCTTTGTAGGACATGAAGACTCCTATCACTGTAGTTTGTTGGTGCAGAAGGTTATACTACAGGGGTTACGTTTGTTTCCTGGTTTGGTTTTTTGGCTTCTTCCTCTTCTTGAATTCAGCAAACTCTTACTCATTTTCTCTTCAGATGAAAGAATTCCAGTCTTTTAATCTCTCCTTGTATGGAAGTTTCTTCCATGCCTCCAGTGTTTTTTCTCATCCATCAGTTCTTCTCTCTTGCTATACTTCTTTTTGGGTTGGTCTCACAGAAACTGAACACAGAATGTCAAGTGAGGAATATTAGTATCAGCATTTCATGATGTTAATTTCAATCCCATTTATTTATGTGCATGGTTGAAATCCTGGGTAAATTTATTAAGTCAATAGAACACTTTTGTTAGCTTCAGTGGAGCAGTGATACATTCGCTAAACATTTTACTTATCTTTGACCTTTAGATCTACTTGGCCAGGGACTGGAGATGTTTCCATGATGAGTCATTCTTGAATTGTTGTAATCCATTTAAAAAAAATCAACCACAGTTCAGAGCCATAACTAATTTATTTCTTCCAGGTTATGTCATCTTGGGCATTTCATGTGCAAATTGTGCATTTCCTTAGCATTTTTAGGTTCCCTTCTCCCTTTTCTAGTGTTATCCTAGAAAGATTAGAGTGGGGCTGAGAAAACACAATGGTTGTATACAGTCATGCTTCCGTTAATTGTCTCTGATGTTCCCATATAAAAGATCTGAGACCTGAAGAAAGCATTATCTGTCAGGCAGACGCTAAAGCATATTCCAGAAGTAGTCGTATATTTCCAGGATTACTTGTTTCATCACTTTCATAGACTCATAGAATGTTTTGGGTTGGAAGGGACCTTAAAGATCATCTAGTTCCAACCCCCCTGCCATGGGCAGGGACACCTCCCACTAGACCAGGTTGCTCAAAGCCCCATCCAGCCTGAGGTGAGGCTGACTGGCCTGTAGTTCCCCGAGTCCTCCTTCTTGCCCTTCTTGAAGGTAGAAGTGACATTTGCTTTCCTCCAGTCTTTGGGCACTTCTCCCAGTCTTGATGATTGTTCAAAGATTGTGGAAAGTGGCCTTGCAATAACATCAGCCAGATCCCTCATCAGTTCTGGGTGCATCCCATCAGGGGCCGTGGGCATCCGATGATGCCATGCAAACACCTCACAGACACACACCCCCCCACCTGTGTATATTCTGTGTATAATGATATATATTTATGAATTCTTAGCATAATTTTAAGAGATATCTAAACTTTTGCAGATTGTTCACATTAAAGAGTGTTAAAAATAGTTTAATGTACACAGATGTTCCTTAGTGAATTCAGCATAACATTGTATTTTTACTTCCATTACACTTTTGGCCATCAGCATTTATTTGCCATATAACAAACCATTTTCTTAACCTTTTATGAAAGAAACTTGAAGGAATTCGTTAAGTTTTACAAGTACTACTAATTCTTCTTGAACACCTCTAATTTTTGTGGTGCAAATTCTCACGGTGACTATGTAATCCATCACTTGATTTATTTTTTTTTGGGAAGCCTTGGAAAAGATCTGTGAAGAACTTAGAAAACAAAGTCAGAGGAAATAAAGATGTGAAAGACACATAGTGTTTACTTTGTGATCAGTTAATTTAATTCAGATCAATGTGAGCCCAGAAAAGAAGCAAGAGGCTTTATTTTTAATTTGGACCTGCCTCTTATTGCCAGTAGTCAGAGTTAATTTTGAACACTGCATCAATAGCTCCAGTAAACTTGTAGAGTATTTAATTTTGTTTTCCTATGCTAAATTAATACCTCTGCAGTGTAATTTTATGATTAACAGGGCCTGAATCCGTGAATGAAGGTATTGCTGCTTTTTCTACTTTGGTGAAAAATGGGTAAATTCATAAAGAAAAAATTCTATGCTGGGATTTCAAATTAATATAAAACCTACTGTGCTGTATAGTTTGTAGGTTTGAAACTGTGGAATCATTGTCAAATTAATAAAAGTACATTAAAATTGAACTTTAAAAAATCAGAATGTACAGATGAATCAAGCGTGTTGACTCATAAATGTTAATCTTTTATTAAAACTCTCCATAACAGTCTGAGCTGGCACTGGACAAATAATTGCAAATGGTTTATTATCTCCTACAGTTTATTGCTTAAATCATGGGTGAGACAATGTAAACAACAACCCATAGTGAATCTGGATAGTGGAGTTTATTTAAGAACCAAGGAGATCAGAGCTCTTACCTTACCTGAATGCTTCCCAAGCTGGCTCATTTGCTCACTTCACAGCCTTACATTTGTTAGCTCCCCACTGTCCTGCCCAGTAAGGAGGTGGCTGCTGGCCAGGGAATCATAGAATCATAGAATGGTTCGGGTTGGAAGAGACCTTAAAGATCATCTAGTTCCAACCCCCCTGCCATGGGCAGGGACACCTCCTACTAGACCAGGCTGCTCAAAGCCCCATCCAGCCTGGCCTTGAACACCTCCAGGGATGGGGCATCCACCACCTCTCTGGGCAACCTGTTCCAGTGTCTCACCACCCTAATAGTGAAAAATTTCTTCCTAATCTAAATCTACCTTCTTTCAGTTTGAAGCCATTATCCCTCATCCTACCACTACATGCCCTTGTAACAAGTTCCTCTCCAGCTTTCCTGTAGGCCCCCTTCAGGTAGTGGAAAGCTGCTATAAGGTCTCCCTGGAGCCTTCTCTTCTCCAGGCTGAACAATCCAAACTTTCTCAGCCTGCCTTCATAGCAGAGGTGCTCCAGCCCTCTGATCATCTTCGTGGCCCTCCTCTGGACCCTCTCCAACAGATTCATGTCCATCTTCTGTTGGTGGCTCCAGAACTGAACCGCTGGGCACAAAGTCATGTTTGTTCCTGCTGTGCCACTGCTTGCAGCCTCCAGTCATGGGCGTCATCGACCAAAATGCATGGACGTCCCCTGGCCTCCATCTCTCTGATCTCTGGATTCTTCCCCCCACTTCCACCATGTTACTTCTAAGCAGGATCTTCACCTTCATCTTTCCAGCCCCCCTTCTTCTGTCTGAGATGACTGCTGCTTTTTGGGGACCTTTCTTTTCCACCTCCTCTTCTTTCTAGACCCCCAAGCTCACGGTGTTTCCAATCTAAATCGTCCATGTGCAGAAGCACAACGTGTGATTGGCCTTGTGGTTCAGTTTCCTGTCTCTCTGTCACTGGTGGATTGAGGGCATGCCACTTTTGCTTAGTCTGGGTGTTACGAAAAATTGCAACTAGCCTGTACCAGTTGCAGTTAGGAAGTAGCAGGCTTCTGCTTGAGAGTTCAGAATTCAGTTCTGAAAATTTATCTCCACCTCCATCCCTGCCTTCTCCAGAGATTTACCTGCCAACTGTTAGCATTCATCATTTAAGCCATTTTTCACCTAAGACATTGGGATAAATCAATAACAGGTAAGGAAACCAAAACAAAACTTACTGAATTAGAAAGATTTTCCTGCATGTAAAATTTAGAGTGCTGTAATATTCACATACATATCCAAAAAGCTCATTAAATCCAAATTTGCCATATCTAAGTTTCCTTATTTCAGAGCAGAAAAAAGAGCCAGAGTGATTATAAATCTGTACATGTCTAGATTTTAGGAAGTTGTAATTTCTATTACATATAAGGTCCTGATAATCTTAATGTGATTTTTAAATCACATTTCAAGATGGAGATCAGAGATCAAATCTTTGGTTTGTATGAACTAGCTCTGATGACTGATGGAACTCTGAAAACTCAGGCTGATTTTGATTACCAGGATGGAACAGTGAAAAGAATAAAATGTTTTCCTTTCTCTTAGCTCAGTAAAATTGTGTATACGCTCATTAATTGTTATGGTTTAATCAGTGCTTGAAGAGGAATAATGTATACGGTATGTTATATTTATTTTTTAAGTGATGAATGCCAGTAGTTCTTCTAGGGAAGGGCTCAGTTACGAGTGCCTGCGGGAAGTCATCGGGATACACTACTCTTAAAGGCATTCCAAATGGGAGAGGGTAGCAGGAGAATGTCTGCAAGATACCGCTGATCGTGTGGTTGGTGGTTTCTTATGCTACGAGAGGCATGGATGCTAGCTGACAGCTCCCATTACGTGAAGCTCTGTTGCTCGTAATAGCAGGATTTCACCTCTGCTAATAGTTCAAAGCCCTTTTGGACTTGGAACTCAAAACAATCAGTAAATTATTTGCCTCTTTCTGAAAGCAGGACCTTGCCTCTGTGAGTTGCAATGGCTTCTTGTTCTCATTTCCAGCTGTGCTGACTGATAGATCTGCTCCTGAGCCCAGAACAAGGAGTACTAGCCATTAACAGCCAAGTCATTAACAGACTTGATGAAATAGTCTTGTCAAAACTGTTGTAGTTTCAATGTCTGTGTTTTGGTGATACTAGGAATGCTTAAATAGATGATGACAAGTTAGCCTGAGAGTTAGCAGTGTAACAGTATAATATTAAGAACGTAATATTGCAGACTTTTCTGCAGAGTAGTAAGTTTTTCAGGATACGGTTGTAGGCATATTTGGAACTTACTTCTTTTTTTACTGCACCATTTTACATACGGCCAGAAAGTTGCCTTTGCAGCATCAGTGCTCCATCAAAGCGCAAGGGCAGGCTGACATGACAGAAGTTTTTTCGTTAGTAAGAAAGGTCTCCATTTAATTTGAAAAAAGTATACATATCTTTCTCTTCATCACCAGGGCTCTCATTTTTTCAGTGAATAACACAGGATTATTCTGAAAGTTAAAACTTTGATTGTTAGTAGCTATATGAAAGCCTTTCTAGATGTGCAGTTTTAAAAAGTTACAAATTACAAGATGGTGAAAGAAGTTTAAAAGCAGAACCTAATTCATATATGACTGCTTCTGGAATTGCATGATCTGAAAATCTAAGCCGTGCTAGGTTTAGCCATAGAAAGTCAACTATGCCATACAGGTGGCAGAACAAGAAATACAAATTATCCATGTTTATATAGATTAAAGATTTGTGTAACTTTGCTGGTTAACATAGTTCTTGCAGATCAAATCCTAATGTCACACTAGTTTCAGTGAATAGTATTCTGAAATAACATCATTTCATGAGACAAGAAAACAGAATGCTGTCTGCAGGGCCTGATGAGAACACGTAAATCTGAAGCCTGTAAAAACACTCTTTTTACCTTAAAAATTAAATTCCAAAACACTTCCATGCCTTTCAACAGAGTGGAACATTGCCAAAACAGTTTGAAAAGAAGGAGAAAGGATGATGTTTTGTATTCCTCTTACTGCTGTGTTCTGCAGTGGTTGGCAAATTTAAAGCTTTCTCAAAATAAAATGCATTTTTCCTCCCTGCCTCTTATTTTTGAGCATTTATCATGTCGGTATAAAATGATATGGTCTTTTTAACATACCATTATGTAAAATGATATGATAAGTTCCAGTTATTCAGCCAGGAGGGTTGAAATGTAGAATAAGAATGTTATTTATCACCGCTTATCTTTACCGTTGGTATCTTTTTTTGATAATGATGGAAACATCCTAGAACTTGCCTCGGTTACTTTTTCAACCAACAGATTGGTGTTCCTCATCTAGTAAGTTTGTTGGTAAGTTCAATTTGTTGCTGACCTTCTCTATGGATAGTGCCTAAGAGTATCTTTATGCTGTAGAGTAAGTCCCCTGTTAGTGATTTTTTGGGATGTTGGTCTGCGCTTTCTTGTATTCCAGCCCCAAAACCTTGTACAAAGGTAGGATCTAACAATCTCTGAAACTGTTTCCTGTCTTTCTTTGCTTTGTCTTTGGCTTCTGGAGCTCCTAACCATAACTTTCAGGACCCTTCGGGTCAGGCAGACCTTTCATTTCTAGCTCCTGCTCCTTATCATTACAGAAATATAGTTCAGGTGTTCTCAGAGTTCATGGTAGGTGAACAGTTTTGCCAGTCAACTCATCCCTGCTGAGTTTTAACTCCATTACATACTTGCTGTTGCGGCAGATATGACAGATACAGGAGGGTGAGTTCGCCATGAAAACAGCAGCTTAACCTGCTGCAGAGTTATTTAAATCCAGCTGTAATTCAGCTCAGACAATTACTTCTCTGTCAAGGAAAAAAATACCAATGTTAATTTAGTAATCAATTAAATGCTTAAGCAGTTAATTGGAGCAATTTAAGCTTCCATTGAAAGGAAATTTCTTTGAAATTTGGTCATCTCTGCTTTGCAATGTGTACTGTACAAGAAATTTTAAGGACATTTAAATTGAAGGATGTCTAAATAAAAAAAACCCTAAATATGTAATACTGCATGTGTGTTTATCGTAAGTGGTACAACTTCAAGTTCAGTACTTTGGGAGGTTTCTTTGTATTTGATTTCTGTCTCCCTAAAATTGTATTAACATTATTACTGCTAAGAGTGGTATTTATTTAATATCACGTATATTTGTAACGTGAACTAAAGAAAAGATATAATAAAGTTATTTCTAAATTACTTTTTTTGCCTACAAGATCATGAGCCATGATAACCTATTAATTAATTTGCAGGGAGACCAGAAGGTTCAGTTACAGCTTTAACGGAAAGGATATCAATTATTTCTTCACCATTTGTGAAGAGGCGGTGGGGGGTGGGAAGAGACCAGTACACCAAAAATGGAGTTGAGAGGGTGACACTCAACAACAAAGTATTTTCCATTCACTTAACAGCTTCAGATGGAACTGAATTCAGGACACAGGAAGAGAGCTAAATGACCAAATCCCTAAGGCAAAACTGCTTTTGGGAGGTCTTACTGTCAGATTTGATTCTACAGAGATATTGATATTTACTTTTTACAAAACCTGGTATTTTGATATTAAGGTAGAGTAAAGAATTTTTAATCCATTATCTACATTACTAAGCTAAATTGAAGTTACTGCTTTTTCTAAGCTTAGTTGTGTTCTTGCTGCACTGTTTGTACTATTTGAAAAGCCACCCAGCATATCCATGTAAAACTCCTCTCCAATCTCCAATTTAGCAAACGTCAGTTACTTAAAATAGAGTTTGAATACATGCCTAACTTTAGGTAGATATTCAGGGAAATAGGCATAAACTTATATACATACTTAAGTCCTTTGCTACATTGAGACTTACACTATTTTTATTTTACACATCACTCATATTTTAATAGTGCTTTGATTATTACTTGTGTGCTTTTAGAAATAACCTCAGGAAAGTGTATTTTTATAAACAAAAAGCTTGCATCTCTAAAATTCACGTGTTATCAAAATTCATGGCTATCATGTCTGAGGGTCTTACAGTAGTGTATTTCCTTGTCTTCTCCCTTGGGGAGAAATGCATGCTCACTGAGAATCTTGTTTTAGTGAGCTTTTTGGTTTTATATTTGTTATGTGCAAATTTAAACTAGAGACAATAGCAAAGAAGTGTACGTTGCAGTTCTGCTGGAAGCCGATAAGTCCTATCCAAGGTAAAATCACAAGAATTCTGTTCAACATCTAAAATGTGTTCTGATGAGTTGTGTTTTCTAGTATAGCAAGGACGGCATTACCAGTACAGAGTGAGCATTGCCTTAACATTAGTGCACTTGACTGCTGTAGACTGGAAAAAAATTAGAAAAATAACACACTTGAACAAGTATCCTTATGTGTTTGGAAGCCCTCGAGTCTGAAAAAAATGGCTGGCCTAACATTGTTAAATAAATATAAAACTCTCTTATTTCAGGTTCGGGATGTTCTAACTGTTTTATGAAGTCCTAATTTTATGAATTAAGTAAGCTTTTTAACATGGCTTGTTATGAAAACTAGGAACAGAATAATTCTGGGGAAAGAAAATGGAATCCTGAATTAAACAGACTGTTAGGTGATGTGGATTGTTTTAATAAACATTAAAAAAAGGTTTGATATCATTGGATCCTACTTTTGTGATGGTATTCCAAATATCTCTGTTAAAAGATTCCTAGAATGGAAATTGGTTGAGATTAGAAACATGTTTTTCTGTAGACATTGTTGGAAAAGTTTTTCCTAAAAGTAGCAGTTTTGTGCACAGAAGGAACTGAGTCCAGGGCATAGGTCTTTATTGGTACTCTGCTCTAATTAGTTAAAAGTGTTTTCTTGATTGGTATGTAGATTTTTGGTCCTCTTTTCACTAATACACAAAGAACAAGCCAGAGACTAAGGGTATTTGAATCTGTTAGGAATTCATTTGAACTGAACCATTAAAAAAAAAAAAGTTTTCTTTCCTCTCAATTGCAAATCAGGAAAGTATTTCTGTTGAGAGACAAAGCTTTTCTATGTAAAGTGGCTCCATACCTGGTTCATTCATACTGTTATCTGCAAAGAGTAAGCACAAACGTAAATCACTTGTTTAAATGGCAGTTTGAATCACAGAATCGCAGAATGGTCGGGGTTGGAAGGGACCTCTGGAGATCATCTAGTCCAACCCCCTGCCAGAGCAGGGTCACCTAGAGCAGGCTGCACAGGAACGCGTCCAGGCGGGTTTGGAATGTCTACAGAGACAGAGATTCCACCACCTCTCTGGGCAGCCTGTGCCAGGGCTCTGCCACCCTCAAAGTAAAGAAGTTCCTCCTCATGTTTAGGTGGAACTTCCTATGCTCAAGTTTGTGCCCATTACCTCTTGTCCTGTCACTGGGCATCACTGAAAAGAGCCTGGCCCCATCCTCCTGACACCCACCCTTCAAGTATTTATAAGCATTGACAAGATCCCCCCTCAGTCTTCTCTTTTCCAGGCTGAAGAGACCCAAGTCCCTCAGCCTTTCTTCATAAGAGAGGTGTTCCAGTCCCCTAATCATCTTGAAGGAGATAAAATTTTTGCATATGTGCTTAATGTTTAATAACATTTGACAGATAGTATTTTTCCTGAGACCGTCTGATACAAGTTTAGCATATTTAATAAGAAAAAGAAAATATTTCATTAAAGTATATTTTAAAATCGAATGTGGTACTGGCTGCCTCTGTATACTAAATAGTTCTTAAAAATGTCATTGTTTATTTTTATAGTTTACACTGGTGCCTTTAACTAGCCCCTGTAACTTTTACAACTGTTAACGCTAGTTGCAAGGGAAATGTAGAGGAGTCTTCCAGACTGCTCTGCAAGGTTTTTGTCTTTGCTGATGATTGGGTGTTTTCTTTTTAAACTCTGATGTATATTTACAATTTGAGCGATCAGTTCACTGATACCAACACAGGCTGCTGAATACGATATACCAAGTGGTCACCTGAAATGGCCCATTTTTGATACATTTTTCTTTACTTGTCTAAAAAAAACCCATATGTTTCTTTACTGGATGTATTCAGTTTATCTTTTGTATGTAGACCTTTACAGTCTCTAAAAGAGAATGTTGGAAAATTTACAACATTTGATTGAACTCTGCCAGTTTCTGATAAATATTTGACATGCTATTATCCTCCTGTGTTTTATTGGATAAATATTATCAGAGAAGTTATTGCTGCAAGTTTGTAAAATCAGTTTTATTCTTTTTCCGGTGGTCATTTTATATGATATACCATTGTTTGATGGTATGTCATAAATCTTTTTATCTTCAAAATACAGTATAACCACCAATACAAAATTGAAAGTTCATCATCACAATGACCAAAAAGGTGTTTTCCTTTGTTCTGTGATGAATTACCACGTAAACGAAGCGTATTAGTTATGTCACTAATTTTGCTCATTCCCTGAATGATCTTCCTGTTGCAGCTTCTGCTACATTTGAAGACTTTCAAATCCGGCCGCATGCTCTCTTTGTGCATTCGTATCGAGCGCCAGCCTTCTGTGACCATTGCGGAGAAATGCTGTGGGGGCTGGTGCGTCAGGGGCTCAAATGCGAAGGTAAGCTGCAGTGAGGTGGGATTTTTTCAGTCTCGGGAAGAGACCCATCCATTCCACTTACGCGTATTGTCTCTGATGCTGCTTTTAAATTGGCTAGGCATCAGGAAAAAAATTACAGTAGGTAGAGACAGTAAGAACTGTCAAAATAATTAACTGATTAATGAACTAATCCTTTTGACTGCTCCGAGGCCTCCTAGATACAGCTCTGTAACCCAAAGTGCAGAATAATTGGCCCATATGTATTTTTAAGAAAAGGTTTTCTGTGTCTTACACTTGCCTTATGAGCCTGGGCCTATATCTAATGCAATATCACATTAATTCAGATCATTTAACTGAAATTACTGTCAGCCCATATGAACTTGTACTATTTTTTTCTCATTTTGCCACAGTGATTTCACTCCTGTCAGACTGTATCCAGTGCCACATCCAGTGAAAGACTTCCTTACCTCCCAAATGCGGATCACAAAAATTTCTTGCACATCGAGACCGTAGATTTTTGAAAAATCAAAGAAAAAACACTGCTTATAGATACAACTCTTCAGAGCTCATAACAATATCTTTCTAAAATATTCTAGAATATAGGAACTAAACCAGCCGAGTTAGAGGAAAAAGGCTTAATGAAAAACAAGGGTGGTGTTTTTTGAACCCCTGCTGTTTTTTAACAGAAAACCAAGTTCTTTGCTTTTTCCAGTAATAAACTTCAATCAGATGGTTTTAAATTTCTCTTTTCAGGATGCGGTCTGAATTACCATAAGAGATGTGCGTTTAAAATCCCTAACAACTGCAGCGGTGTACGGAAAAGGCGCCTGTCAAATGTTTCCCTAACAGGACTCAGCACGGTTCGGACGGTTTCTGCAGAGCCCTCGCCCAGCGTGCCGGATGAAGCCCTTCTGGTATGAGATCTCCTAGCTATAGAGGCCATGGGTGTTGCTGATAAGAAACAATGATGTTTAGTGCTACACAATCTGGATTTGCCTGTTACAGACTACAGAGGAGGGGGTGGTATGTCAATCATCAAGTGTTGCTGAAAAGGCATCTTGACGTAAAAGGGAGGTCACCAGCTTAAGGTATGTGGGTTTAAGGTATGTGTCACTTCTGACACTCCCAGGAGTCTCCTCCCTTTGTCAAGAATTAGGTTATTTTGAAGGTCTAAACCTGACACCCATGCTAATTTGAGTAGTTGCGTCTTGGAGGATGTCGTCTCTGGAACTAGAAGTTGAATTTCTTCTGTATCAGACCATTATATCCATTGGTTTATAATACAGGAAAGATTTGCCCTCAGGAGAGCACTGTGACCCAAACACCACAGTATCAAACTGAATATCTGCCACTGTCAAGGCTATACTTAATTAGTTGGGGCCTGTGTATTTAGCATATTTCTAAGTCTTCAGAAGAAAGTAGGAAAAATCTCCATTATTTCCTTCAACAGATCTTTGCAGTGAATATAAGTATATATCTGTATATACCCGTGTAGATGTATATGTAGATATACAGTATAACAGAGGCACACGTAAATATACTTGTATATGCATTAATATTGTATTTTTCCATCATGAAAACAACTCTTCTGAGAACAAAATGTAATGACTGGAGTAAGTTAGAATGATATTTATTTTTTATCTTTGGCATATTTGTTCCTTTTAACACTCATGGTCATAATATACTTGAATACTTAAGAATTTACACTGTGTGTAAATGAATCCACTCCTAAGTGAAAGTTTTGAAAACCTTAAGGTTTAAAAGAGAGGAAAGAATTTATAAGTACACACAACAATTATCATGTTTTCCTCCCAATTAGAATATTAAACTTATTAAACTTGACATACTAAAAGGACACTATTGCAAATGATGTAGACTTGGTGTTATATGCAGTACCATCTACGAACCATAATTATGTACTTATGCTACTAATTATCATTAGCCTAAAGCTACTTGGAAATTAACGTTAACATTATGAATCTGTATTTTTAATTGAAAAGCTGCATAAATGAGTAAGGTGCTTAAGTTCTGCAAAAACTGCAGAAACAAATCTTGATAGATTATTCGTAATTCTCAGTAGGTTGTTTCAGAAAGGCTGACTTATTCAGACCAAGGCAGAAAATTTTGAGGAAGGCTGGTCCTAATTCTGAATTGTTTCTTGAATTTTGGTTAAAAAACTGTATGAGTGAGCGTCCTGGTATACTCTCTATAAATACTGTGCTGTCACATATGGCTTCTGTATGTCTTTTTTTTGTTTTGGGTTTTTTGCATTGAATGTGTTTCAACTTTTTTTTTTCCCCCCGTTTTTTTTTAAGTGTGCGTAAGGTGTCAGTTCTCCTGTATCAGATCTGTCCTTTGGACTCCATTCTTCTGCACTAGTTGTGAGATAAGTTTTATAGCAGTTTATACTGCGGTACCAATCAAAGCATGCACTTTGGAATGTGTTTCATTTTTTACGGTCTATGGGAATATACTAATAAACATCATCCTTGTTCACAAAATCGTATCATTTGTTACTAGTATTGGTGTAGCACTTGAATCACTGGTAACAAAACATAACCTCGGTTTGTGAACACTGTATTCGATCAGATATCTGACAATTCTTTAAATAGGACTAAAATAAATGTTATTTCTACCCCTATTTACTATGCAGAGTCAGAGCAGTTGGGAGAGGAAGGGTTCCTGGAGATCCTTCATAGATGCAATTATTAACCAAGTTATAATTTCAGAACCTTTTTTCTACATGTTGTGTGGACCAGAAAGAAGCCAACTTTAGGTCACAGTGTTAAATTTAGCTTGTCAGTCTGGCTTCTGGAAAAATGCCACTTACAAAGTGAAGAAGTTATGCCCTAAATTATGAAATTTTGGCATTCGAAAAATCTTTGAGACAGGATACTGTGGAATCCTGCAAAGGGTACTTTAATTATTGTTTCATAGGGAACCACTACACCCAGACACAGTTTCGGTTTGGGTATAAATGTTTTCATTTGCCAATAAAGCATTTCATTTGAGCTGGAAATTGACTGGAGGCTACATTTAAGTGCAGCTTTAAAAATCTGCCTCCAAAGAATAAAATCTGGGCAATATCCTTTTTTTGATTCTTAACTCAGTAGCGTATAACTCAGCAAACAGAAATGCTAAAGCCACGTAGAACTAGGAGGATGCTGTGTAACCCAGATTTTTACCTGCCTTAGCTCAAATGCAATTCTTTTGCATTGTATTCTATAACAAAGAATGAAAATATAAAATAATCAGATATTCATGCTTGCTTCTAAAAGTAACATTATTTTCTGTCTTTTCCCCCCCTTAATTCTTTGTTCTGTTTTTTCTTCTTTCCAACTTCCTTTCTCAGTCTCCTGTCAGCCCTGGCTATGAGGTATGTACTGTATTTGCTGTATTCCCTACCCTGATAGCAGGAACATGCTCTTTTATGATTATCAGTGTCAACACGAAGAAATGCAGGAATTTAATCAGATTAGATTTTATGATCTTTAGAACTCAAAAGCATCTATTTTTCTTTTAGAAAGAGTATATTCAGTGCAAAACTCCGAAGTCCGGATTCCAAAGGGAAGGTCATAATTCTTACATTAAACAGTAAAATTAGCTAACATTAAAATATTTTGATACAAAAGTGGCTTTTCCATTTCTTAGGCATGATAGAAGTCATTTGTTGGACTGAAGCCCTTTTTTACTGGTAGTAACACATGGGAAGAAATTTTTAACTTCACTCTCAGAACGTTGGGAATTTGCTGGAGTAATGTAGAAAGTAAACATTTTATTTTAAGCTGAACAAACCTGGCCTTTAAGTGCTCACCAGCAATAAACTTCTAATACCATAATGCGGTGTAGTAGCTTTTTTTCCAGAATATTGTTTCATTAAAAAAAGCAGCCAAGGATTCTGTATTTCTGTGGAAATAGACATGAGCAGTGTACAGCTAAGTTACAGCTATATATAAAAAGAGTATAAAGTCTGAATGAGAAAACTTTTGTTTTTTTTTTTTATTTTTAATGGGTACTTCATGTCAAAGGTTGTCCACTTTGGCTTTCAATATGGATTTTCCAAATAGGTTTGTTTCTTGTTTAAAGTTTCAAAAGTTTTTGAAACTATGAAATGTTGGCATCTTTCCCTTGCAGCATGTATTTGAGATGGAGCCAGAGAAGAGCAGGGTTTGCAAATGTTCTCCTTTTTAGAAATACTGCATAGTTAATCTGAGGAATATTTTGTTACACTGACATGAAGATTATCATGGCCAGTCTTATCTCTTAAAAAAAACCCCAACTTTATTTCTTCCTAAACCACATATATTCTTATTCTAGTGTCCCTAAATATTGTAATGTGCCCCAGAATTACAACTCCACAGAATACCCATAAAACAATACAAACAAGCATACATAGAACAGTTTTTTTGTAATATCTAAGATAGTTTTATTCTAAGTATGAGCTATCTGAAAACTGGTAAATCCATCAGTCTCGATGGTGGTGGATTACGCTAAACGAACAGTGATTAAAAGTAGTAATGAAAACAAATAGACGTATTTGGAGGAAAAACAAAATTGTGTTTGTTTTTTAAAAAGAAAACAAATATGTTAACTGTCTATATTTTTGCTTTAAAACACGTTTATATGACACAACAGAAGTTTATTTCTCTGTATTTTTATATATGTTGCCATTATTTTGGTAAGCTCTATTCATTCTTCTAGAAGCAATGAGTGTTGATGTGTTAAGGCAATCCTATAGACACATTCGAAGTGATTTCTCAGAAAAAGCCTAGCTGAGCTTTGCATTTAAAATAGGAATGCTGTGTCTTACAGGGCACAGGTAAGTGGAATATTGGAGTTACTTACATATTATCTTTGCTTTTTGATGAAGAATCAGGAATTATATTTTACTAAATAATTTTAAATAATTTTAGTTAAAAAGATGATTTATGTATTACAGAATACACAGCACCAGGTGTTGCCTGCCTCTGTAGATTTGTTATCAGCAGAGCTGGCTCGAGGCTTCTCAGCTATATATAGAAGAATGATTTTGCAGAACTAGGACAGTAGAGTGTCTGAGTGGGAATTGTCTTGAGTTGTAGATGGCCATTTTCTTTCTTCCCTTACACTCAGCTCTTAATACAGCTGTTCTTTTTTCTTATTCCACTGAGATAAGGAATCCTCGTTTCCAGTGACTTAAAAATTCCCACTCTACCAAGCCTTCGTTTTCCACACTTAGACAGAAGACGCATTTCCTTTTCCCAGTCCTTATAGAGCCTTGTATGCCTCCCCAACTCACTGGACTGGAAAAAAGGAGCCCTTGAGGGGGGAAGGGTTAAAGAAGAGGTAGGGTGCTGCAGCTGAGAGCAGCTTCGTGCCTTAAGCCAGTTGTAATTAGTAGGAGTCCTTTTTCTAATGGCTAGAGTACAGTTCATTAGACTGAAGATTCTCAGAGGCAAAAGCAGTATTTCTTCTTGAAGAAAGACACTCAAGTTAACTCTTAATACCCCCTCATAGTTATGGTCTATTCTTGTCACCCTCAAGTTATCCTGCCACGCTGCAGTGATGTACAGTGTACATTCCTGTCTGTCCTATGGGAACTTATTTTCAGTGTGCTCACTTGTTCAATGAAAACCCCTATGCTATTTTGGGGAATGCCCCCGGAAATTTGGCTAGGTCCAAAATCTAAATGTTGTTTAGAATTAATAAAAGTGTGAGATGTAGGCTGTGAACTAAACCAGTCCTAAGTAATGTTTACATTGATTTAGTGCCAGATTTGCCAGGTGAGTCGAGGTTCATGCACTGAGCAGAACTGAGAATCAAGAACTCAATGAATCTGACACTGAAAATTAAATACTTAAAAAGGAATTTAAGTTAATTCCACAATCTTTTAGGTATAATTTTTTTAGTTTTCTTGGTTTTGTACCGTTATTTGAGATATTAAAACATATTAAAGGTAAAAAGCAACTCAACAAAAACTATTAGAAAATGTAATTTCCTTTTTTTTTTTTTTCCGAGGCATTGCATGTCTATGCATTCAAAGTCCAGCTGAACCCTGAATTAAAACATTGTAGGATACAGAAAATAAATTTGGAATGGCTTACCTTATATATTGCTGTGCCATAAAATAATAGTAGTCCCAATTAGTACTAGCTGCCATGCACTAGATACTGTAGGACTGAATTTCTTGTGACTAATTCAAACTGCATTAGAGCTTTTCTGGCCTAATTTGCCCAAATATGATTATTTCAGAAGTTTGTTACAGCTAGCTGAGATCTAAAAGATGATCAAACCACTTATTTTAAGTTAAAAGATGTGTATTTAGGAAAGTGTTAAATATTCCGTCAATTTTGCACCTAATATTTTCCAAATATCTAGGAAGACAGATAGGAAATGGTAAATAGCTTAAGATATATGTGTTCTGAAATTTCGTATGTGCCATGTCTGCTGATGTTTTTGAATGCAACTTGTTTGTGATCCCTTGGAGAGGTTTTATGGGTTTTTGATTCTTCAGCTTGGAAGAGGAGCGAGGTTCAGGTTCTTCTCCTTTGGTAATTGCCACTTGCTCTTAAATTCCCTGTTTTGTTTTTAGGAAAGACAAACAATAATAATACTTGTCAGTTTATGATCTTTTGTAGAAGTCATCACGACTTTAACTGAGGACTTGTAGGTGCTCTGCAACTGTGACAGTAGGAATTCTTTAGGAGTGTATGGTACGTCTAAGCAAATATACACTCAGAGCAAAGGTTTTGGAGTTTCTAAGTACTGACACAAGGGTTTGCACATACTGAAAATACAAAGAAGTGGCAAACCCTGCGGCACAAATTTTACTTTCCTATCGTTCATGTTAGTGCAGGGTCTTCTGAAATGGTACAAGATCCCAAAGCGTGATTTCTATTTTGAGGAATAGTGGCAATCAGCACAATCTTTTATCTCCACTTATGTGGTCCAAACATGTTCAATGGTGCTTTCCTTTCTAATAGATAAACTTTTTTTTCTGCATTGGTAACATCCTACTGCCCCCAAAATCTCTTCCCTTTAGACTAACATTGCCAAGCTGGTTGGTCTAGACCTCCCTTGTCCAGTGCAAAAACTTTTTCCAAACCAGTGGCTGTGGTTAAGCCCAAAGGCTGTCTGGTTATCCCTGATTCAGTAAGGGTTGCGTGGAGACAGTGTCAAATGGGATGCATTTACATAGACATTGTATGTCTATGTAAAAAGGGCACTATTGATATGTGATAGCATGAACCAGAATTATACAACAATTCCCTGAAGAGTTTTGTCTTGAACTATAACTTGGCTATGCCACCTTTGTATCATGGTACATGCCTTTTTTTTTTTTTCTTTCTAATTACTTCTGTGCAGTAGGAACAACTGAGCTGCAGGGTCTGGCTCATGATGTGGGCATTCTAGTAGTGCAACAGACTTACATGAAAATAGTTTATTACTTAAAATTATGACGCACATAATAGAAGATCAAACTAAACCTAATATTTTTGAAGGAAGTTGAGTCTGTAAGATGCAGGAAGAAAGCTTTGTGCTATACGAGCCCCACTATGCCTGCTGTCACTAACAAATCCTTTGCCAGCAATGGGCTTTTGTTTTGGGAAATCCCTGACTCTGAGAAGTTAGTGTAGTCACACGACGACCGCTGAAACCCAGTAATCTTCTCTTGTTGCTTTACAAAATAAGGCAGGTTACAGACAGAGCATTCAAACCGCTGTTTGCTGGTATTGATGTCTGAGTGGAGGAACAGGGTACATAATAATTTCCATCTGCGGATAGTTTAATATTAGCAGCTTGTGCTGGAGTCAGTTCTTTGATGTGTTTACACATGTAACACCCAAGTGTTTTTCAGACCACTGCTGTCTAACTATGGTGCTTGTAGGATTAATTCATACACTTGACTTAAAGAGAAGAGTGCAAGAAGCCTCGAAAGACAACACAGTTGATTGCATTCTAAGTGTGGTATTTCAGTACATTTAACTGAAGATTTGTTTCCTTGAATTCACTTAATTACAGTCACATAGTTTAATTTGTAAAAGAAAGTCAACATTTGCATTGCATTAAAAACATAGTAGTTCCTGTGGTTACAGAGATATCTAGCACCCCGTTTGACAGTAGCTTCCTGTGAAGAAATTGTGTATGAACATATTAAGGCTTTATCCTCTGCCTATATAGTATAGGAAGGAAGTGCATGTTTCAACAAGTATGATTCAACACTGGAAAAGTAACTTCATGCGGACAGTTATTGCCGTTTGGTTTTTTTAAAATATACATCCATTTTCCCAATTGTTAAAAAAAAAAATAGCTCATGATAGTTTGTTTCTCTTGTTAAAGCAAACATTTCAGAATTGTAGGAGTACCTATGTTGTTTTAGGTTGAATATCTCAGTGTAAAGTACAGGAATAATGTCACAATACTTTTTAGATATTAGTCTTGCAAAAGTTTAGCGCCTATTTGTGAACAATTTTGAAAAATTATTTATTTAGGAGAGTATAGGATGTGTAGCCTGTTCTCTTCTGAGTGACGTTTACTGACTTGAACATGTTTCCACAAGCATGATTTAAAGTAAGATGATCAAATGTCAAAACTGAAGTATTTCTTTTCTGACTCTTCTAGAGCATGAAGCTGTTCAGTAAAGTTTTGTCAGAATTTTTAGTGGGGCTGTTGAAACCTTTTAGAAGTCAGACAATCAGCAGTCTGTTCTGTGTTTGAGGCAGTTGGATTGCAGGGCTGGTCCTTGTCTTTGTTCCCAGGAGGCTGACTCTGCATCCAGTCAGGCAGCTTTTATTGCTTCCCGTTAGTCCCTTCAGCATCTCCCTGAAGTTCCTTTGATTTCTCTGCCTGGCAGGGATAGATGTGGTGCTAGAAGACAGTCACACTCACCCGGGTCGTAAGAACAGCTGAATCCATTGGCAGGGAATCATTATTTATTTCAGCTTCTTAACTGTATTTTGCAATGGATTTGGGCAAGGTTTACGTGAAGGACTGTCTCCTTCCTACAGTGACAGCGTTCTGCACAATGGCTGCACTTCCGGCTACTGTAGACAAACTTCTTGTGCCCTTGAATGGCTTTTAACAAAGCTCACCAGATAAACCATGAGTAGCTTCAGTATATTCCAAAAATTCGAAGAAATTGAACAAGAAGGAGGGGCAAGGCATCAGCTAATAATAGTCAGGCAGAATGCCCCGTGTTGTGGAAAAACTCGGCACCTCTTCCTACTTGGAATAAAAAAAAACCCAAACAACTTTTTTTTCAAAATATAAGAGTTACCAAACACTGGATTCTGTTAGATATTTTCATAATTTAAGGCATAATTGAATTGAAGTCTCTGGATGTGAGCAGTGTCACTGGCTTGGTTGTGCATCTGTACAGTTAAATATCTGCACTAGTTTCTTTGTGTGTGTTGTCACTTGGAAAATCATATTTTGAGCTGTTAAAGTATAGATTACCTTGCTGGGATGATTGTTCTAAAGGGCTGGTTAGTGTTTGGAGCCGTGCAGGCTGTTAGTTTCCATGGTGTAATCCAGTTAAGCAATCATTTCCTGGGAAGTTTCCAGATTTGCTGAGTCAGTAGTCTGGCTGACTACCAGGAAAAACTAATTTATCTTTCTAACAAACCAGGCACACCGGCCGAAGAAGAGGTGCTTTGTGGAAGAGATTCTTGCTTTTGCAGTGAAAATAGGATAGTTCCTGGTTTCCTTTTCTTTCAGGGACTTTAATTTGTGGAATCTGCCTGGTGCTGGGAGTGCTGGAAGTTAAAAGTTCAGGGATACTGACAGGAGTTTTGGAAGTTATTGGGAGGAGAAGCTATCATTGACAAGAGGGAGGAGGTATTCCTCCTTCTAATCAGTCAGTCACCAGAGGGGTGTGGGTGATGCTCTGCCTGCTGCTGCCATGAGTTCTGTCACCAGCTTCCCTTCCCTTTGCTATCTCTGAGCAGGAGCTGAGGGTCACTTCCCTCTGGCTGGAAGAAGGAAGGGAGCACGAGTCCATTGTATCAGGCCTGGGCATGCAGGAGATCGGATCCAGGACTGCTGATGTCTTTTCTAGAGTATGGGAGAAGGGTGAAGCTCAACTTTACCTCTTACTCCACCTGAAGCCACTGTAAATTAAGAATTGCTGGTGTGTTACAGTGTGCTACGTTGCTACTGCATAGCAGCCCAGTGCTTGCAGAATGGCAACGAAAGGTTGAAATACTTTTTCTGTAACTGGAAGAAGCTGAAAGATATTTTCTACAAACAGTTTGAGTGAGTTTGGGCCTACTTATTTCCTTTCACTTGTTTTGAGGTAAACGTGGTGAAATCATGTTCATTTGTTATTGAGCTTGTTAGTCATTCTCAGTATATTATTTTTAACAGAAATATAAGCAGCACTTTGAATATTGATATTGTGTTAAAAAAATAAAGTAGGAACCAGTCTTGAAGACTGACATTCTGCAGTGGGTCTTCCAAAAAGGTAAATCTTTTGTTTAGTATCCATTACCCCTTGAACTGTGGAGAACACTTCCAAATTACCAGGAAAAATATAGTTGTTCACAAAAATGAGAAGTGAGACTTGAAGTAAATCTTTCAAAAATTATAACTGTTCATTGACTGATAGAAATTTTGAGAAACAAGTTTAGTAAACAAAAGTACCAATGCTGTATCGGTGGTAACTCGGTATTTGATCAAAGCTGATAGTATGATGAGTTATAACTCTTATCTTTCAGAAATGGTCGAGTCAATGTAGAGCACGCAGAATTCACTTTTTGTCCAACCTGATATTTTCTCAGAACCATCCAGAAGCATATACATTAAAACTGGAAAAACTTGCCATCAAACTGAAAAAGCAAAAAATATAGCAAATAATTTTTCCCACGCTCATACTGTACCACACCTGAGATTTGATCAGACATGATCTAGGGAGTGCATCTCAGTGGTCAGAGCTGGAGCAAAGCCTGTCTCTCTCTGTTAATCATGTAAGTGCCTGAGATTAGTCTCAGTACATTTCATTGTTACTGATGTTTCTAAAACCTGCAAGGCATTTAGTGTGGAAAAACTGGGCCACACCAGCTCTCTAAAATCCTTTGAGCATGAGGTTAACTAAATGTAAGTAATTTAGACTTTTTAAAGCTTTTAGCGCTATTTAGTTGCCAAAATAATTTTTGATTTGGCAATAATTTGGAAAACGAAGGCAAAGAGTACAAAGTAGATTTAGTTTAGTCGATATTACAGAGGGTTTGAAGAGGGATCATGCTGTTAGGAAATATTGGATCACTTGTACTTCAGACAAGAGAAAGATTGTCAAGAAATAGGTCTAGTGGTAAGAACAGTAAACTGAAATATTAATTTGTTTTAGTGACATAATGAAAGCAAACAACAGAACTCTTTCTCCTTAGAACTTCTTACTCCTTTTCAATTAAGGTACATTTTAAGAGAATAGTGTCACTAGATGTGAAAAGTCCACCAAACGTCCATATTCAAGACAAAGACAGCAAAGCGTTGTGACTAATGCCTTGCAGGTAGTGGTTAGAATTAAGGCAAACCTTTAAAGAATTGCTTTCTTCAAAAAGAAAACACTTATATTTACATTTAGTATGTCACACGTATAACTGTTCTTGTTGTGAGCGCTGAAGAGCACGTTCAGAGCTAGGTATCTGACCATAGTGTAGGGTTGGGGATGTAACTTGTAAGGCACCGCACAAAGACTGAAGTAGCATCAGTCTGCGCCAAAATTGTCCCTGTTCTACACACAAGACAAAGAGGACCGCATCGCTATTTCTGGCTCCTTGTGTGAGCTTTGTGGTGTCCACAAGTAGTGAGGGCTGTCATTTGCAGGTAGATTGCATAAGCTGAGCAATGCAGTCTGTGCTGTGCGTGTGGGCTCGCTCTCCCTTCCTGAAGGGCTTCTGCCCTCCCTTCCAAAGCCCTGCTCATGTGGACTTTGTAAGACTTAATGCAATCTGCCTTGGAAATGTTAGGCAAGCAATATTGATAACTAACGAATAAATTTAATCCTAAACTGAGACTGCTTTGGGTTTTTTGTTCATATACATAAGTACTTTACAGAGCATGAAGATCTAAAACTCAGAAAGTAAACGCGTAATATCAAACTATGTACCTGTACTTTTTACCCTATTATTTGTGATGAAGAAAAGCAGATGCTTTCTTATACTTGTTTCAGTCTAGTTTGTTTATGGTGACCACATGTGCCGCGCTCATCCAATGTATTTTGCATATTTCCCTTGATTTGACAGGATGACATTTACGCAGTGGATAAGCATATGATGTTGGCATTGTTGTCAATTAGCAGGGTAGCTCTAATGTTCAGCAAATTTGGAAATTTCAGCATCTTTGGAAAGACAGATAGTTCTGCAGTATAACCAATAGAAAAATTCTGGACTTCACAGCAAGAAACCTATCTGGTCTTTGGTAGGAAGAAACTTTTTTCTTCCCCCTATGGCAAATACATTATGAAGGCAAAGCCTGGACCTCCTTAGCTTCTTCTGCCATCAAAATGACTTTCAAATTCCTCTTTACTCCAAGATTCTCAGACAGAAGCATACAAAAATGTATTTTTATATTTTGGTGACCAAGAAATTATAATCAGTCACCCTTCTCAGGATTTCCTATAACATTATTAGTTTGAAACAACAGTTTTTCAAGTTAGGCCAATCTGAAGTTTCAGCTACTACAACTTTTTGAACAGTGCAGGCTCACTGGGGAACGACTCATTTCCTAGCCTTCAGTTATTGGATTATTTGCAGATGGTGGTAAGAAGATGCCGAGTTTTAAATGATCAGACTGCATCTTGTCACTTTTTTCTCCTTTCCATGTTAGCAATGGGTGTAGTTTGGTTGTTTCTCAGGTGCAATTCTTAGGAGAAGGCAGTTTTCTGGGTCAGTTGTTTTCTGGGGTAATTTGCATATTTACATCTAAATGAATTTAGTAGAGAAAATAAGGTAACTCTTTTCTTTCAGGAATTCTTTTGATTAGATACCTTAGACTCTGTGTCTTCGTACATATTTTTATTTTTTTTTATATATATATATGCATTTAAATACCTATTGTGATCTATTGAGCATAATCTAAATGTAGTAAGGTTAGCGATAGCAAAAATTATAAATAAATGGGTTGGAAAGTACTGCTCTGTTTTCTATCAAAAACCTGCACGTACATGGAATAAAGTAATAATTTTCTTAATGTTTATACATAAAATACAGCCTTTCAAAGTTACTTTTGATATAAAACAGAAAATAAGAGAGGTAAAAATGGCTTGTGTTTTTATCAGAACAGAAAATGCTTTTCTGAGAAATATTTAGTGAGTACTTTCATTTTGATTAAAAAAATCATTTTTTTTTAAATAAAAACCTGTTTCAGCCACAATGTGAAAAGTATGATAGTAGCATTGGCAAAGATATTGTTTGATACCATTCCAATTTTTCAAAAGCAGTCTGAGAAGGGGGTATGTTGCACGCTCTATTAGTGTTTAAAAGCACTTACATTACTTTTTATGACACATGACTTACTGTTCTTGAGGTGAGTATATGTGAATATGAAAATCTTTTAAAAATGAATACATCATGATTATTTCAAATGTTCTTTTTACATATTTCACAGCAAAAGACACCGTCAGAATCATTCACTGGGCGAGAGAAGAGATCAAATTCACAGTCCTACATTGGACGACCTATTCAGCTAGACAAGATCTTAATGTCCAAGGTTAAAGTGCCTCACACTTTTGTCATCCACTCTTACACACGGCCAACAGTTTGCCAGTACTGTAAGAAGCTTCTCAAAGGGCTTTTTAGACAGGGTTTGCAGTGCAAAGGTAAGTAAACGCCCTTTAGGAACATAAAAGCTAAGCATAATAAAATCAGTAAATTAGCGTTTGAGTAGTTACGCTGTAGCCTTACTCATGATTTCCTCACTAAACTGTCTAGGTGTAGGCACATGTACAATTACATTGGATTAAGCTGGAGTCAAAATTACAGTAATTGCTGTTCTGCGGGAGCTGGCTGCGTTCATTCTTACCCTGCGGTATATCCGCAGTAGCTCGCATGTTTCTCATCGAGGTGTAAAATATCTTGTATTTGGCACGAGGTTGGTGCGTGCTCACAGGCAGTTAAGCAGAATAGTTAACACGAAGGACTGTGTTCTTATCTTCATTGTTTCCCAGCTAGAAAGTCTTATGCTTAAATTGATGCATGTGCCTGAGTCCCAGCAGTTCAGGGTCTGGGGGGGAGTTGTAATGGAAATAAAATAAGATGAGCTTATATGAAAATATAAACGAACATTTTTTCAGTGTGACTAATGTGGTCTCAGGTCTCATGGTGGTGTACCTTAGCAGGTGCCAAAGTGAGTCAAGCCCCTTGGATTGTGGCCTAGACTACTGGCTCACCTTGGCCAGCTAGAGTGCCCATAAATACAAAGCATTGTGCGTGCTACGGTGTTAGATAACGTCAGCTAACAGTTCCTTAAAATCACCTTCCTTCTTTTAAACTAAACAGCAGCTGTCACAGACTTAATCAGTATGCTTTGTGTTGCTTCTTTGAACTAACATCCTGCAAAGATTCAAAGTTGCTGCATTCCTTTAACTTAAGGTGTGATTCTGATGTGATTTTAACGAAAGCAAAATCTCTGTGAAGGCATCGCCTGTTTCAGTTCACTTTGAATCCCAGTGACATAAGCAAATATTAACCTGATTTTTAAAAAAATATTTGCCTACAGTTTAGCACTGCTGTACCTCAGTTGGTTATTGGATTAATCTGAAGTTAAATAATTTTAAGGATATAGATATCCTTAGTATTTTTCTTCCTTCCTGAGTCTTTGCTTTTCCAGGTGTGTTAATAAGTTACAGATCTTAGTTTACATAAAATGTGTTCCATAAGCCAAAAGAAAACAGTTAAGATGACATCTAATAAAGCACTGCTTACAGATAGGAAAAAAAGTCAAGGTAGAGTGAAATGAAAGTATCTAGAAAATAAGGAAGGTATTGAAGGAACCCTCCACTGAAAGCTGCCTAAAAGTTGCTTTGCGATGAAAAGAACAAATAGTTTCTCGCTTACAGTTGTTGGCTCGGGTTCTGCTGTTTCAATTTTCAGTCTTCACCATTTGATTTGTAGACAGTCACGTAAGCTGCAGTGGGTGTACTGCGGCCCAGTCTCTTTCTTTCACTGGAAAAGCAGCTCTGGCTGTCCAGCCAAGCAGACAGGTCTCCCGATCGCTCCCCTAGATGGGCTGAGCATGTGCTTCGGCTGCAGCTTCTGGCATCTTCATCCTGTCCCATCCGCAGGCAGGTGGCACACAGCCAGGCTAAGGAACGCTCTCTGGACATGTTAACTTTATACTAGTGAGATGATAAGGCTCAACATTTATAGTCTGGATAGCAGGAAAAAAATATCATTGTGTCACAGAAAAAGAGAAATAATTTTACTGTATTGCTTTTTTTCTTAACAGACTGTAGATTCAACTGTCATAAACGCTGTGCTCCTAAAGTGCCAAATAACTGTCTGGGGGAAGTTGCCATTAATGGAGGTAAGTTGCGTTAATGTTGCTGTCATTGTTTAAGCCATCAGTTAAATAAAAAGGTAAAACTGTGATGTGTACTAAGACACATTTTTCCATTGCTTGGGAGTGGCCTTTCCTCTGCGATATTTCTGTTGAACATCGAAGACGAAGTGTGGGAGGAACCCTACGAGTGGTAGGATTTATGCCATCAACTCTGAGCACGTGTCTTCCAAATAGGAGTCACTTTCACAGAGCTGGTGGCAGCAGCAAAACGGCTGGGTGATCGTGGCCTGTTGAATGCAGCATGCCAGAATAAAGCAAAAAGCTACATGCATGAGAAGCTGGCACTCACCTCTCAGATGCAAGCACAAAATTGCTTTTTTAATCTGGGGGGAGAAAAAAGTGTTTGTTTTAGGATAATCTTCCTGAGAAGGAAAAGTATACCTGGAAGAACTGGGAAGGCCCTCCAGGAAAAAATTCTACCACTTACTGTTGGCGTAAAAATAAATCATATCAGTTGCCAGAAATAAAAGCTTGGGTATCTGCCGATTTTCCCATACATGTGCTGTCGGTTTTGTGTCAAGTATAGGAATGTATGGGTAGGCTTGACAGACGGTACTGGAGAAAAAAGGGTGGTTGTAGATGAGTTGTTGATTGCCTTGAAAATGTCACTTTTCTATGTGATAAGGGAATGAGAAGTGTGGTAAAGTGTTCAGTTTCTAATGCATATGACCATGTTAAGTTGTCAGGCTAAACTGCTTCTGAAGTTAATGAAGTAGCGCCTTATTAGGTGTACTTTTTCAAACTTTAAATTGGGGATCTACTTTACTGAAGAGATATCAAGAATTTTCAAAATTAGGAATGTTAACTAATATCTTTCAGAGTATTTCTCATAGTAGTGCGACTGTTTTTCTGTTTCATGGCAATTAGTGTAGGCAAAAATATTTCAGATGCCGAGTATCCAACTTGAAACATGATAAGTTGCATGATTTTCTAGAAGGTTGATGTTGTAATCCTACTGTGTGTTCCTCTCTGATGCACCTCAAACTGGACCCTTGGAGTCACTACTATTTTTTTTATTATTATTTAATCTTTACACCATTTATAGCTCACTTAACCATTAACCATCCCATAACATAACTATTTCTTCAGGAGTGCAGGTAACAATGCTTATGGAAGTTTATAGCTTGATTTTCAAATCCAAGAGCTAAACATGCATGTTATGTTAATTCCATTGATAACAGTATAGAGTTTTCCCTGGGATTTGCAGTCAGAGAAAGTAACTAAATCTGTTTATGAATGATAAATTTTTTCCTTCATAAGTGCAGTTGTAGCGAGATGTGCAAATCATGATTGATCAAAAGCCTTAAGAGCAGACAGGAAGGCAAGCCTTGTTTCTGGACAACTCGACTAAATGAACAAAATTTACATTTGTTTCTGAATTATTCCTTGAAGTTCCCTCTTTCTATTTGAGGCAGTTGTATTTCATCCCTCCAACACACCCTCTGTGCCCTCTCCCCGCCTTTGCCCCACAAGCAACACGCTACTTTTGTTGACTTGCATGACTACGCACGACTCTGATGCCAGCCTGATGGGAAGTGATGGTTTGTCTGAGGAAGATCTGAGTGAGGAAAGCTTGTGCAAGGCCACTTGGGGTGAGAACGCGTACACCAGGCTTACTCCGAGTGTACTCTTAAAATTTATAGAATTTGGCTTTTCCCCACCAAATAATATCCACAGTATAGTATCCATGGCATCACGGTAGAATTCTTAATTGTGTATCCTAAATGACTGATACAGGGTCCATAGGATTATCAAAGGCAATTTCATCCTGGTATCTCATTTCTATTTTTACAGTAATTTGGTTCACATTATTTTCAAACTTAATAAATAAATACAGTATCTGTCACTCTGTCCATCTGCTGTGTGATGCATCTTCCCCAGAATAGTAAGTGAAGGAAGAGCTGAAGCAATAAAATTCCAAGTATGGTCTCATTAAGAAACACATTAGGCACTAAATGTGGGAGGTTATTTTTAAGTGATTTGGTTTATTAAAAATAGAGATTTAAAAGTGTTGTACAAATAGCAAAGAGAGAGCCTTGCACTGTAAAGTGTCATTCATGACTGGATGACTGTTTCTGCTAGAGATGAAGTATGATGTGTCTCTTAATCACGCATCAGTAACTTATACCCAAACATTTTAAGACTACTGTACATGGGAACAAACCTTTCAGCATAACGTTTTGCTGTCAGCCAGTTCATTCTGCTTTTTCTTTTGGAGCGCCCTCTACATTGACTGTCAAGAAACCTTCCTCCACACAATTAGGCAACAGTTTCTTGATGATAATATTTGGTGTATTCTATGTGATTTTACCTTACTTCAAATTCCTAAAACACTGCAAACATCCCAGAAAAATTCTTTGTGTGTTTCCTATCTGACAATACTGATGATTTTGACATGTTAGATCACAGCCTGTATAGCAGCAGGCTGAGTTTTAACAAAATGCCTTTTTTTTATTATTATTTTTTTTATTTTGGTTTGGGTTTGTTTGTTTGTTTTTGTAAAGTAAGTCCTTATGTAAGTAAGTTTAAAGCTTATGGATTACTGTGCCATATTATGCAGCCTTCACAGAGAACACTGGTGCAAAGGAAGTATCTTTTTTCCCCCAAAATATAGTTCACGTTGTAAGTAATTGTCTTGGGAGTTATTTCAGTAGTTCATCGCCATGTCATCATCATATTACAAAATTCCTAGTTTTGAAATTACTGCTATCCTAGCATCAGTTTGCAGCTGTAGCCTGTCAACAGCCATCAAGCCAGTACACAATACTCAAGCTGTATAGAAAATCTGCCAGATCTCAGAAATAAAGTTCATGGTTGTAGAATGTTTGATAGGAGTCCATGGATAAGTTCTGCCTTGACTTTGATGTTTTTAATAGAAAGTTGTATTTCTGAGAGTATTTTGCTTTGATGCATTTACAGTTTTCAGTCGTGATTTTCTGAATGGCTGGTTGCAGACCACACTTCACCAATACATACCGAGTAGAGACAGATCCTGAGTTTTCCTGGAGCTCAAAATGTGTCAGGATGTTGTGATTGGAGTATTGTATGTTTTCAGATAATAACTTCAGAACTTATATTCCAGATCTCCTTAGTCCTGGAGCTGAGTCTGACGTGGTCATGGAAGAAGGGAGTGACGACAATGACAGTGAAAGAAACAGTGGTTTTATAGATGACATGGAAGAATCTATAGCTCAGGATTCTGAGATGTCAATGACAGGATGCCATAGTGACAATGGGGAAATGCAGGATGCTGATCCAGATCATGATGAGTCTAACAGGATGATCAGGTGAGCGTACCTTCCATCTTCTTTTCTATCTATTTGGAAGTGTCATGCCTAAGGGAATCTACATGGACCCTATTCTCACTCCTTGAGAATGGAGAGAGCTAGTGATATGTGGCGGTTCTGAAATTGCAGTGAGATTGCTTCACTAATAGATGCATTAGGAACTTAAAAGAAACTTAAAAGTTATTGTCAAGTTGAAGTAGCAACTGAAAACTGATGCACAAGTAATTGTTACAGATCTGCTCTCTTATGAAGATTATGTTGTGAAACTGTATTTGTGCGTGAGCAATAAAGAACAATTTTTAAAATTTATTTTCCCAAGCATTTTTTCCCAACTAAAAGTACAATGCCTGGTCATTTAAAAAAAAAATATAAATACACAATTACAACTAATAAAAACATTGATAACCAAGGTACGTGTTTTACTTAGTTGAGGGGCATCCCTGTATTTCCAGTAATACCTTTGCAATGTATGCAATAATACATTTGTGAGGGTAGTCTCCATGTCCATGGATTATTTTTAAGTGATCTATTAAAAGCCCATGAAAACTTAATATCTTGTCAGTACAGACCAGAATAGTTATATAGGGACTCTGCAGCTCATTTGATCATTTTTAGGCAAAAAAAAAAAAATTAGCTCTATGTTACACTCTTAATGACACTCTAAGACAGCACATGTTCTGTGTTTTCATTGGAAATTGCCAATGTAGAAAATGTTTTATTTCCAGGATTGGTTATAGTTATTTAATTCCAGGATGCGTTATAGTGAAGCAGGGCCATCTGCAGACACCCACAGTCAGAACAACTGTGGAAACTTCAGATATTATTCTTTTCCTGGGCACTTTCTGCCCTTTTTTGTTGGAGTTGTTGCACCAATAGCTTTGCCAGCAGGGCAGAATGCATGAGGTCTCTGTGTTGTGTTTTCACGTACAATGCAGCATCTCCACGTAAAGTTCTGCCAGAAATAATTTAGCAATTAGGATTAGGATTGAGCAGATTCTGAGTCCATAGTCCATTATGCAGAATCTGCTCTAGGAATGGTTAACTCCAACAGCAAGGAAAGTGGGAAGATGGGCTTGGCGTCTTAAACCTCTCCAACTAGATATTCCAGATGTTATCTGGTGGTGCTATCAGGCACGCTGTCAAGTTCCCATGCCTTCCCGACTTACTGTGTGTTAGCGGAGTCGTGGAAAGTTTCAGTGTGCATACCCCAGAGTGCACGGCAATGGGATGTTGCTTTAGGTCTTTGAGGATAAAATGTATTAGCATAAACCTCTTTCTCTGAGAGGTTCCAGCAGATTCTCTGCTATGCCCTGCCAGGGTACACACAGCTGGTCAGCTGATGCGTTTTTTATTCTGTAAACCTTCATAACTCCACTGTGTGTTTGAACCCGAGGAAGATCACAGGACAGTAATCTGATGGGCAGTGTTTACTTAGATTATGAGAGATTCGCGATCAAGTACTGCTCTGAATCATGCATAGCACAGGCTTGAGCTGTGGCTCCCACACCCTGGTTGAGGCCTTAGTCATTTGCCCATCTTCTTAGCTCATCTTTAGGAATATTTTTGGGAGAGAGAGAGTGTGTGTGTGTGTGCCTGTGTATGTGCGTGTGTGTGCCTTCTCCTGATGTAGCATTACGATTGTTTTTTCTTTGTAATCTCAAGATACTTGGAATGACAAAATAAAATAGTGTCCAGGTCTGATAGCGATGATAAATATAAATGTGGATATTGGATGTATATGTATATTCTGATTTAAAAGATTTTTTTCTTTTTGTCCAAAGTTATCTTCTTTTTAAAAGCCTTTATTGATTTATTCTTAAGCCCTTCAACCAGCAACAATATTCCATTAATGAGAGTGGTACAATCTGTGAAGCACACAAAAAGGAGAAGTAGCACAGTAATGAAGGAGGGTTGGATGGTTCACTATACAAGCAAGGACACACTGGTAAGAAATGTGAAGGAAGACCTTTCTTCCTGTCTTAGTACGTACTATGTGATAGTACAGAATCAAATCCTAACAATACTTTGAGAATTTACAGTCACTCATATAAGGCTTTTTTTGCAGTATTTGTCATTCCTAATGTCTTGACTCATGTCACAACTGAGGACTGGCACTGCTTGTAAGAAACGGGAGACAGCTGAAATACACAAAAAAATATCTGAATGTGTCAGTTGCATTATCACAGGCAGCCAAATGTGAAGACATTCTGAAGGAAGTAAAAAATAATATTAGCACCTTAGGGGTTCTGGAAAGTAGCTTTACCTTCCAGCTGCGGTCTCCTAGATATCTTACTGCTAGGTGAATTGAGGGTTTTGTAAAATAGATTTAGCGTAGGAAAAAGTTATTTTCAGTCTGACCTGGAGTCAGCAGGAGTAATGACTTTAGTGTGTGGCCTTCTAAAGTGAGCTGGAGTGTTATAACTGATAGAAAAAGAAAGTTTAATTGTTTTAGCAGCAAATTGTGCTGAATGTAATGCGGACAACAAAGGGACATTTTAAATTTTTAAAATGTGAACAATTTGAACAGAGCTCGGTTATTACCAAAACAACAGAGGGTGGCCCTATAAATCCTAAACTTAAATATGAAGTCCTCATAAAAATCTTGTAATAGCAAGTGAATCCTTATCATTCAGAACTGATCTTTTCAAACTTAATGAAACATTTTGGAAGCGATGCTTTTGAGAAATGAACATTTTGTTAATTTACTTGGAAAATGCTAGAAGGATTTTCCCCTTGTTTTTCATTGCAGAGGAAGCGACACTACTGGAGACTGGACAGCAAATGCATCACACTTTTTCAAAATGATACTGGAAGCAAATATTACAAAGTAAGGAATATTTTTCAATCTCTTTTTGTGCCAGCAGAATATAATGACTGACTTGCTGGATTAATAGATATTTACTACAAGTACACTAGTAGGTTAACTTTGATCTATGTTTGTTTTCATTATTTAAGCTGCATATTTGTGTTTTGCCTTTCACAAACGAGTCTCAGATCAGGAAGGTGTCAGCTAACGGGGACTTGTAAAATACATGTTGTGGAAATTGAAGGTTTTTATACAGGGGCAATTCAGTACCAGCGACAAATTCCGGCACGAAACTCATCTGACATTCTGTCATTCATAATACAGAGTCTTTCCAAACAATTAGGTATCGTATATGTTATTTAAATTCTGTCCTTTGGACCCTATGTTGTGATTTTGATTGTAAAAGATTATTTTAATGCTCATATCATTTTATCTGAGGCAGTTAAACTCCTTAGGCATTACTGCAATGAGTTTTAGTAATGGAATTATTTTTTTTCATGTGCCTTCCTCTCGGGGAAATATGTCAGTGAAACATGCCATAAGTGTTATTCAAGATGAAACAATCAAGTTTACACCTATATGAAATGTGGATTTGTAATCTTCATGTTGAATAGATTTATTCTGCAAATAATTCATTTCAAATACATTTTATTAAATAAGGACTCAACAGGGTTTAATTTTCTAGTGTATTTCTGTTGATATATGGGTGGTGCTGCTACTGTCTGATGGCACCTCGCTCCTCTCTTCGATAAGTTTAATTAAATAAGTAAAGTTCTACTTGGTCTTGGAGAGAAACATTTAGTATTTTACCATCAACAGTCCTTAGTGTCATGGAGCTTCAGGTTACAAGAAGCACGTGGTTAAAAGCAACAGCTAATATCATAAATTAGTTAAATAAAGTTTATGCTTGTAGTTTTCTGTGTCAAGATTATCAACATATAAAATGATACATTTTTTCATTTAGGAGATCCCATTGTCTGAAATTTTGTCTCTGGAACCTGCAAAAACTTTCACTTTACTGCCTCAAGGAGCCAATCCTCATTGTTTTGAAATAAGCACAGCAAATATAGTCTATTATGTTGGAGAAAACATAGAAATCCTCTCAAGTGTCCCACTGAATAACAGTGTTATCACCAGTGGTATTGGCATCGATGTGGCGCGCATGTGGGAGATGGCAATACAGCACGCCCTGATGCCCGTCATCCCTAAAGGGGCATCAACTGGGTCAGGACCCAGCCTACACAGTAAGTTTATTCATTTCCTCCATTTCAGATAAGCAGAGTCATATCACAAATGATATTACTCAATCTTATGCACACGTCAAAACGGAAGTGTTGCACAGCTAGTAAAGGCTGTTCTGTCATGGCATATCACCTGTCTGCACATTATTTTAAATGCCACAGTTTCTCATCCGTGTGTTTCCAGTTTATACTAGGACGTCTCTATTAACATACAAGATGCAGATTTGTTAGCGAGCAAATAGTTCTATTTATAAGGCATCTCATCCACATTTGCGTTGCTGACATGAGTAATAGCGTCCTTGTGCAGAGGCATGAAGTTTTCTGAGCTCCAGTTGGGAACTGATAGATTTTTCCCATCACAACTGTCATTTACGTTTCTAGCTATCTGCAGAAGCAGCTCTTCACTCTTTAGGTCACTACAGCATAGATGATATGCTCCCTTTCATCGCATTTGGCCATACAACTGCCGCAAAGTTTGTCCCATGCTGAGATGAAGTGAACTCAAGTGTGAAGAGCAGCTGTTCTAAGCACAACAAGGCATAGACGTTACGCAGGACCAAAAAGACTGAATATATCTTTGCCTCCAATTTACGTACCTTTGGGTAATTCTCTGGCAAAGATGACAGCTTATGCAAACCAAACATGAAATTCATTTAAATCTAGCTCAGGGACTGATAACAAAGTAGCACAGAGGAAACAATTCCCCACTACTGGCCATGTGCTGCTGTGGTTGCTCTGCTACTTGTACTCAGCCTAGTTAGTGTAAAGCAAATTTGGGTATGGCTACACAATTTGGATTAGAACTTTTGTTGTGATAAATACCCTCTTTAGCACTTGACGCCTGGATGCTATCAATGCGGCGTGAGATGCTAATAAGACCGCAAGCCCTTCAGAAACAAAGTGATACAACAGGCTGTGGCATTACATCTCCAGGCACAACAGCTCACATATCAGATTAGATCAGTTCCATCCTTTGCTTTCTCGAATGGGTTCCTGCATAAAATAGTGTCAAATTCTGGGTGTCATTTCAATCAGGCTAGTTGCCTAGTGCCCCTGGTTTGAGCCCAGCATAGCTAAATAAATCACCTAAAATGCTGTACCCAGAATGACAGCTGTCTTCTCTCTTGGGAAGTTCGAAAATTTTCTTTACAAGTTAGTAGTTATCTTTGGGGGTTTTATGCGAAAATTGAGGTCATCTGAGACCTTTAGAACAAGCTCCTGTGGGGACTGAGGGTGACAGCAACCTTCTGTCTTCTGCTCAAAGTCTTTGTCCCTGCCTTTTTTCAGGTAAACACAAAACAGCACATACATTTGAAAACAAATTGGCAGTGATTAAAGGCCTCTATGTAACTGAAACATTCTATTCCAAAACCATTCTGTTCCTAAGGAAAGGACAAGGGAATAAGTCACACGGGGCAGAACTTACTCATGCTACTTAGGAAACTATGGAAGGTGCTGATGGGCAGGAGTGAGTGTCTTCAGAGTGTAGTACGGGCTTTATAGTAGAGAACACTGATGTTGATTGAGGCTGAAATCCATACTAAGAAATTCTAGGCAGAGGTAGAAGACAGAAGTGGTGATGCTCCAAAGAACCGTTCTTTCCTCCTGAAAATGACGTCTTTGTGTGATACACTCAGCAGTATGCATATCCTCAGGTTTTATTGAACCCCTCAATAGATTTACAGTTCAAAATGCTTATGTTAGCATCCTAAACTCTGATTTTGTAGAGCTTGGATCTGATATTTGTTGTATTAAAGCACAAGTGCAAGTTTTTATTTCCATTATGTGTTTTAATAATGTCTCTTAAGCCAGTTGAAATGTGTATTACTTTTAACAGTACATATCCCAGTTTGAATGTGTATTGATGTGAAGAGCATCAAATACTCTGTAGATAACACTATAAAAAATATATTATTACATTCACTGAATAAAACCAGTTTACCCTATTTGCAGTTACGTTATTTGCATGAACTGTAAAGCCCTAAAAAAGAATGCACAAAAAACAATAGTAAGGTTAAAAATGGGAATTAAGAGATTCCTCTATTAAAAATTAATAATGAAATCTATAATTCTGTTCTTTACCATGCACCACAAAACTTGTTGAAGTCACGTATTTGTGGGCTGGTGTGATTTTATATTGGCTGTTAGATGAACAAGCTGACCTAATTGGTCCTGTTTCTAGAGCTGTCAGTAGATATTGATGTAATGTAAATGTCATTTCCTGTTACCACATGTTTGAACTAAAAGCACAGCAATCTAAAGTATATTTTACTTTCTTCCCCAGGGGATATATCCATCAGTATTTCTGTGTCAAACTGCCAAGTTCAAGAAAATGTGGTGAGTGTTCTCTGGATGCTGGTGCTAGACGTGCTATGATTAAGCTTGCGAAGTCATTGCTTTCTTTGGCAAAGAGGAATGTTGGAGAGGAGTTCCCATCAGCCATTTTTGACTTACTTTGTAGAAATTAACAAACAATTAGCTTTGCGAACTTCTGAGAAAAATCCTCTTCATGGCACCTTGTCTTGAGATGCAAGAATTACACGTGGGTAATTTCTTTTAACACAGAATGTAACTACGTGTCCTTGTAGGGAGTTAATTACCAAAAGAAAAAGTGAGCTGTAGGAGTTATTAGTTCGTGGGATTTCTGTCAGCTGGACTTTGTAAAGCCAATCACAGTCCTTGATAAATATACTGTTTCCTGTCGTCACTGAGAGATCAGCTATTCTCTGTCGTACAGAGATGAAGCTCTGTCCGAAGGAAGAGTTACACATGTTGTTGCACACATGTAAAGAAGTCTGGGTTTCTTTTACCTAGGACTGTTAGACACAGGGCATGCGGTCAAGGCAAGCAGTCACACCACTGGTTTTCTGTCTCGGGGGCAAAGGAAATAAACAGGACTGCCTGCAGCCCAGAATAGCTTTGGGGCGGCTCTGGTATTTGCCGGAAAAATCCCAGGGAAAGATGTGTCCATTTGTTTCCTAAGAAAAAGCAAGACAGACTTTATCATCAAGTCCTTGGCATTCTTTTACTCTTCATTGTATCTGCTGCTGGTTAAAAACCAGGAAAATGAAACTGAGCTTCAAGATTTGAGGTTTGTTTGAGTCTCCGAAATTAATCCGCTAATAGCTTGTGCTTTAGCCTGTGTTTGGGCACTAAGAAACAGCGAGATGTGAGACTCCCTCTCCAGCACGGATGGAATATTTTACCCCTCTCAGTGGACAAACACAGACAGCCAAAGCCCAGAACTGCTGATACTCACAAAGCTTTCTATAAACTAAGAAACCACTTGCATTTCCGTGGTTGATGTGAGCTGACATAGGAACTTTTGCAAGAACATTTTAAATTTGTAATTTCTCCCTTTTCGGTAAAACCAGCAGCAATTCCTAGATCTGGGATCCTGGGACATCTGGGTAGAACGTTGCTAACAAGACCCTCTTCATTTCCATATCTACTTTCATCATGACGTTTCACAAAGATAAAGTGCGATGTTGTGCACCGAGGGCTACTTGCCTGGAATATGGCAGCAGCTGAAACCTGTCAAAGATGCAGCAGCTTTTACAGCAATTGCAGTTAACGTGGCTTTTAAGAAAACTTGTATGAATGTTTTTGGCAGATAATATGTTTTGAAACGTACTATAGTAAATGTGTGCTACTTCTCATTAGAAAAAACAAATGAAATACAAATTTTGTTTCTCAAGGCTTAATATTTGTTGTGTTTATATAAACAGGATATTAGCACTGTATACCAGATCTTCCCAGATGAGGTGTTGGGATCAGGACAGTTTGGAATTGTTTATGGAGGTAAGGCTTTGGTGTCATTTACGCTTATATTTAAGATAGAAAATTTTTTGAATGGTGAAAGTATTTGGACTCTGAAATGTTTTGTTACAGAAATTAGCTCCCATTGTTTCATGTAAGGAGCGTTCATTAAACAATGAAACTGGGTTTTGTTGACAAAGTCATTTTGTAATTTGAAGTTTTCTACCCAGTAGTGGGTCAGTGTATATTAATAGCTTCATCTTCTCTGTAAGTGCGGAAAAGTGTTCGAGAACTATAACTGAAGAAGAAAAAAATGTATACTTTATTCTTCCTGCTGTTTTTCTTGGCATGTTTTTGTGAGCTTTTTTCCTTTGTTTCTCAGTAGTTTGTTAGAATTGTTTCTTTGGGTTTATTTTCTTAATAATTTTTCCTGGTTTTCCTCCCTTTTTTCAGCAGTTTTTGGGGCTGTATCTACATACAGCTGTTGTTTGAGACAGTGTGAAGTGAGAAATAACTACAAATTTCTCACTGAAGTATCTCTGTGAGTCTGATAAACCTGCGACATGCACTCACATGCCTAAAGGCAATCACCTATTTCCTTATTTGCTAGTCTGGAACTACTGTTGAAGGACTAAGCCTCCAACCTGCCAGTTACAGACAATGCAGCTTAAGTATACGAACAAGCATATATATATATATTAGAAAGTTAACTTTGCATCTATATTCTTGAAATGCAGAGCCTGCTTTCTCATTTGTATGTTTCTTACACGTTTAAACAGCTTTGTCAGATGATTATGAGAAAAGTTCTCTTGTCAAAGGGTAGGAAGAAGGGAAAGGACAGAAAACTTTTAATGACTTACGTGACTTAATTTGCTGTAAACCTGCTCTGACAATTACTTGGTTGTGTTCATTTGTACAATCCAGTGGAAGTGGAACGTTTTTCAGAATTAATCATGTTAATTGATAGAGGCCTTTTCTTTTATTAATGCAGGAAAACATCGTAAAACAGGAAGAGATGTTGCCATTAAAATAATTGACAAACTAAGGTTTCCAACTAAACAGGAAAGTCAACTTCGTAATGAAGTTGCAATTTTACAGGTATTTTTCTATTCTTTTTACCATATTAACTCCATTTATACATTACTATAAATATCAGATAATATGATAATTATTTCAATTGCTAATCACTAGTATTTTGCAAAAATTACTAGTATTTTTGCTGCTTAATCTGCATAAAAAGCCAAGACCAAATATATTGGGAATCTAATGTTAGGAATTACAGTTTCTGCAGTTTTAACCACCAGGCACAATAAGGAACATGTGTGTTTGTTAAAATTATTTGAAGTTCATCCATCCTCCTATGCTCTCCCTAGATATTTCATGCCTGTTGCCGACAGATTAGGCACACAGTTTAAATTATGAAAGAGTGAAATGTTGTCTGGTTTAGAAAGGTGCGAAGACTGGCTATGTAATGACAAAACCTAGTAATCATGTTGGGAAATCTATGTTATTCAAGTGCTGTATTTATCTTTAATAGAATCTTCACCATCCTGGAGTTGTAAATCTGGAGTGTATGTTTGAGACACCGGAAAGAGTGTTTGTTGTTATGGAAAAACTCCATGGAGACATGCTGGAGATGATCTTATCAAGTGAAAAGGGCAGGTTGCCAGAGAGAATAACAAAGTTTTTAATTACTCAGGTAAGAAATTAATTATAGACCTAGAAGGAGATTTGAGGTCAATTATTATCACTGTTTCTTATGTTTTGCTTTTGGCATAATTTACCTGTCTGATTTATGAAAGCTTGAATTGTAATATCAGGGATGGTACAGACGGCTTTGTGTACATTGTCTGGTAGGTCGTAAACCATTAAGACGACCTAGAACTAGACACGTGTACAGCTGTCTGGCTGCTGGATGGAAGGGCCATCAAGCTACAGTTTCTCATATGCTTCAAGAATTAAGCACAAGAAATGGATGCAAAGCACTAACAGCAAACTGTCAAAGACCTACGCAAAGAAATCTGAGCCTCTTGAGCTGCCCGATGCCTAACCATTGCAGTTCGTACTATGCACTTTTGTGCATATTTTCTGTGCTGAGATTGGATCTCAGCACTACCTCTGATTAAATTAGTTTGGTTTCCTGTATGACTTCTGTTAACAGTGTGATCTGGGTTGGGGTTTTTTTGTTCTTCCTGTTGTCACATTATCATAGTGCTTCTGTGGCTGCCCGTAATACTGATTTACATTTGGATACGCAGTTGAGAAGTGAGCTGCCCCAGAGTCAGAGCAGTCCACGTTTCAGCGGTCAGAAAAAAGAAAGGAGCAGGAACAACAGTGTTGTGGTGGAAGTTTATTATTCAGGGTAGACTGTAGTAGGTTCCCTATTTTTTAGGCTTTCATGGGAGAAACTGCCACCAGCTTCAGAATTTGGTTTCTTGCCTTCCCAGGTTCATTCAGCCTCCTCGACGTTCCCCGCTCTAATATAGTGGGAAATTCTGCCAGCCCCTGACCAGACACAAGGAAAGGAATTAAAGCCACAGGAATAGGATAAAAATTTCTGTTATGCTCTGTTGCCACGTTCTTGTGTGTGGAATGGAATAAAAATTCATGCAAGGCTCCTTATGCTTTCTCTCCTCAAGAAAAAGTTTAAAATGGATCACATAATATTTCTGTGAAATTTTTTGAGTGAATTTAGATCTGGAAGGTCATTTTGCAAATGTCCCTGCATCCAAAGTTCTCACAAAAAAAAAAAGTAAACAAATACTTAGAATCCAGTTTTTGAAAAAAAGTGTTTAGGATATGAAGTCTTTGGAGGGGGAAGAAATCATATTTCAGACAGTAAAACATCAAGAAAACGAGGCACAGCAAATAATAGCTGACATTTTTGTGCTTTGTTTTTTTCCCATTGTAGACATTGTTGTAAAAGGTACATTCTTGTTGGATTGTTTTTCTCTACAGTGGTCCTTGATTCTCTGATCACCGATATTGTCCAAACAATATAAAACCAAAAAAAATTTACGTCATTCAAAACTGAATTTCTTTCTGATTTCTTTCTTCACAGATCCTTGTTGCTTTAAGACATCTTCATTTCAAAAATATTGTTCATTGTGACCTCAAACCAGAAAATGTGTTATTGGCATCAGCTGATCCTTTCCCACAGGCAAGTAGAAAGTGCCCTTTCTTAAGATAAATTGTTAAGTTACTACGTGTTAGCAATTGTTGTTTTATGAACAAACAAAAAAGTGACTAGCGACCCCTCTGTATCTCCTCCAGGAACTACACAGGATTTTTAGATATGAAAAAACAGATTACTTAATCAAAAAACTTTCCAAACAAGAAACGTTGAAAAATCCTTGCCTTTTGTCATTTGCCTAAAATATTCAACTAGAGTTGCAAGTGTGACATTACTTGTGCGCTTGTCTCTAATTTGTGCACATTTACAGCAGAAATTACTTATCTGATTGATTTGATCCAGAGAAGTGACAATTTGCAAGCAGTCACCGGAAAGGCAGTTATTTTTCGGAAAGTTAGGGTAGAGCTCATGAAGAACAAGAGCTTCTTCCTTAATTTTATGCATTTAAATGCCAGGTAGATTGCAGACTATTTAAATATCCTTTCTGGCTCGTTGTTGTATTTCTCATTAAGAAGTATTTGTATCAGCTCCTGTTACCTTTGATCTGCAGAGTTCAACTGTGATCTCCTCCAACTGCCCGTATTCAAAAGGAGCACTGTTGGTAATTTCTAAATAATATCAGTATCAGTAATTGGAAAGGAAGGATGTATACTGAGGCGTTCAGTGAGAATTTTTAAGCAGATAAATCTTTCCCTCTGAAGAAATCAGACAAGGAAGTTTGCAGAGAGGCAGGGTGTAACTAGGTCCACAATAAAATGAAAGTGGAAGTTCAAGAACTAAATCAACTTAACGTGATTTAGGAAAAAAGCCAAACGTAAGAAAATTTTTCTGTTTGCCGTGTTTTTATGCTATGAATGAATTAGTATTACTTTGTGTTACTACTTTCACCAGCAGCCTGAGGTGTTAGGCTCACCTGAAACTGCATTTCTTTCATTCTCAGTTGTCCTGTGTTACTGGGTTTACCATGGTGTATTCATGGAGTGAAAGAATAGAGGAGATGCAATGAACTGATAATCTGATCTAACGTCTCAGTGGAATTAAGGGTATTTATTCCTCTCAAAGAGGAGTTCAACAAAAAGTATCCTTGAAGAAACAGTAGGAGATGCATCTTGCAACTAAACCACGCTAGAAGTTCCTCAAGTATGTGTTTGATAATAAAAATAACGTCTGTCTGACTATAGCACTTTTCTTTAAACAGGTAAAACTTTGTGATTTTGGTTTTGCCCGAATCATTGGGGAGAAATCATTTAGGCGTTCAGTTGTAGGAACGCCAGCCTACCTTGCTCCAGAAGTGCTGAGAAACAAAGGCTACAACAGGTCTCTGGATATGTGGTCGGTGGGTGTCATCATTTATGTAAGCCTCAGTGGTACCTTTCCATTCAATGAAGATGAAGACATACACGACCAAATCCAGAATGCTGCTTTCATGTATCCACCTAATCCTTGGAAAGAAATTTCTCATGAAGGTAATATTTGTTTGTGGCTGGTTTTATATAAATGCTAAAAAAAAGTAGTTGTATTTTGCTGTTATGTTTTTTTCCCTGTATGTACCAGTGGGGGGAAAAAAAAATAATTGAAATTTCAAGGTACCATAATGTGAAGTCTCTGTTTCGTGCTGTCAGCTGCTTTAGACATTTCCTGCAGAGCATGTCTAGACTGCATATGGCATAATCCTGTAACCTGGGATCTCTCAGGGAGGCGCTGAAGGAGGCACAAAGCCACCTACAGGTTGAGTTGCTATAGAATCTTGTGGGGAACCTCAGCTGCTGAAACTGGTGTGGCTTATATTTACTTCTGTACCTCTTTTTTCAGCTCTAGTACCTCTGCAGTCTTTTTCTCATTCTACTTGTGCCAATACTTTAGTTTTATTCAGTAGAATGCTGTACCCTGGTAGTCTTTCTGTGGAGAAGATAAAGATACCGAACCATTCCAAGCAGATAAGGTTTCAAGAACAGTGTGAGAAAGTGTCGTAGAAGAGGCTTTCTGCAGGTGGGGGAAGGCTTGGAGATAACCAATGAGGCTTTGGAAACTAGGATTCTAGTCAAAGACATCAGAGATTTTTGGTAGTAAAAGAATAATGTGAATGCTTCACTATGAACATCTTTAAAGTAAATGAATTCTATTAAAGATGTCTCTGAAAACAGTTACGTAGGGCATTTAACAAAAATAACAGTTCTGGTTTCACCAACAATTCTTGTACATAACAAAGATTTTCAGGCAGCTTGATTTTCCCTGGGTTGTTTTTTTTAAATCATTATCTCTATGTCCTTAACGTTTTGCAAGATTGCTTCGTAAGTCTTAGAGGAAACAATATAAACATCAGATTCTTATCTTTTTTTCTGAATATTAGTATGTACCAAATTGGATTAAAATATTAGCATTTACAATTTCCATTAGTTACAGTACAGATTTTTGGGTTTCAGGTGACATGTTTAACTTATGTGTTAATGGTGCCTTAGAGAAGTGTGGCTACTGCTCATTGTAATATAGCCTTGAGAGATTCTCAGCTGAAAAATGCTTTGAGAGCATTGTCTGTTGTTTTATCTCAGTGGCAGATGAAGTTTGATGAGATCTGTTGGGGGAAAAAAAAAAAGCAGATATAAATCTGCACAATTACACACTGAAGTCCTCCTGAACCTCCACACACTTCTGATATGTAAGCTGACAGAATCTGTTGGCAGCAATGCTTTATCTGGCGCTAGAGATAAGCAAACAGCAATCAACACTGAAGAGGCTGCAAGAAATTGTCTCCCACAAGTTTCTACTGTGGTAGACAGAAGATCAATTTTTACATTCAGAGGTGAAGATTCAGTAGAGCACCTACAGAAAACTCACCTACTGGGGTGTTATCTCTCCTTTCATAGAATCACAGCCTTCATTAAGAGTTGATGGTTATCAGGCTGCAAGCATGCAGAAGGTTGGGAAAGAATACGCTTAAGCAAACGACTAAATTAAAATCTGCTTATACGTTGTGATTTTATTATATATTTTGAATTCCTAACTGATGAGCCACTCTATTGTGCTAAACAAAAACCTGAAAACAATCTGAACAGATCCATTGTGTTTAACACAGGGAGTTGGCATCTAGATATCTGTCCAAGTACTATTTGATAACGCTGACTTTTAGAGCTCAAAACTGAACTCAAACTCCAGATGAGCTAGGGGAGATAAAGGAACGGTTTTCTCATGCAAGCTACTCTGGTCCACGCTCCTGTGCAGGTCAAAAAGAGGGCAGGTGCATGGGCCCTGTACACCTGCCGGCCCCATCCAGTTTGTGTTATCTATGACCATATATCATGGTTAAAATGCAAATCTGTACCCAGCGTCCTAACTCATCTAATCTGAATTACAGTCCTGAACAGTGCCATGATAATTGATGCTATCAATCGCTGAAGCATTTGGAGGGGGAAAAACAGGTGGTTATTTAAAAATTTTATGAAGTTTCTTACTCAACGTTGCAAATAGAACTTATTTCATAGAATCATAGAATAGTCTGGGTTGGAAGGGACCTTAAAGATCATCTAGTTCCAACACCCCTGCTGTGGGTGTGGACACCTCCCACTAGACCAGGTTGTTCAAAGCCCCATCCAACCTGGCCTTGAACACCTCCAGGGATGGGGCACCCACAGCTTCTCTGGACAACCTGTTCCAGTGACTCACCACCCTCACAGTGAAGAATTTCTTCCTAATATCTAATCCAAATCTCTTCTCTTTCAGATTAAAACCTTTACTCCTAGTCCTATCACTACACTCCTTCATAGAGTCCCTTCCCATCTTTCCTGTAGGCCCCCTTTAAGTACTGGAAAGCTGCTATAAGTTCTCCCTGGAGCCTTTTCTCCAGGCTGAACAACCCAATCTCTCTCAGCTTGCCTTCATAGGAGAGATGCTCCAGCCCTCTGATCATCTTCATGGCCACCCTCTGGACTCGCTCCAACAGGTCTTATGTTGGGGGCACCAGAGCTGGACACAGTACTCCAGGTGGGGTCTCACTAGAGCAGAGTCGGGGGGCAGAATCACCTCCCTCAACCTGCTGGCCACGCTTCTTTTCATACAGCCCAGAATATGGTTGACCTTCTGGGCCGCGAGCACACATTGCTGGCTCATGTTGAGTGCCTCATCAACCAACACCCCGAAGTCCTTCTCCTCGGGGCTGCTTTCAATCCGTTCTCTGCCCAGCCTGTATATGTACTTGGGATTGCCCCAACCCATGTGCAGGACCTTGCACTTGGCTGTGTTGAACTTCATGAGGTTTGCATGTGCCCACCCCTTTCAAGCCTGTCGAGATCCCTCTGGATGGCATCCCTTCCCTCCAGCATGTCAACTGCTCCATACAGCTTGCTGTCCTCAGCAGACTTGCTAAGGGTGTACTCAATCCCACTGTCCGTGTTGCCAACAAAGATGTTACACAGTACCAGTCCCAGTACCCGCCCCTGAGGAACACTACTCATCACTGGTCAGCACTTGGACATCAAGCCATTTGTGTAATTAAATGTGAACTTTGGTAACTAAAATACAGTCACTGGGGCTCATAAATTTCTCTGCACTAAATGCTATAAATCTGTGAAGTTCAGACAGGGAATTAGTTTCAATCCCAACAGGTTACATTTGTGCACTTGAAAATCCTCCTTTAGCTTGTCATAAGGTCTTTCAGCTTCCCAAAAAGGTTAAGATAATGAATGGGGTATTTGCCTGATACATCTTTTCCATTATTCTTTTTGCCAATTATTATTAATAATTGAAGGTTTTTCAACAGAAGTTTTAGCATACATGACTATGATTACTTTTTTTAATATTTAAGTTTTCATATAAATGATCCGTAATAGATTTTTTTAAAAGGCATAATAGACTTATTGTTTAACTGTTTCCTGGAATTTGTATCAAGCAATAATTCTCCCAAGAGAACATTAATTATCATCTACTAGTTCTTCCACTCAAGCTTGTAAGGGAGTTATATCACAATGTGGAATGTAATCCTGCAGCAGAATACGACAAGCTCTTTATAAACAAGCATTGATCAACCTATCTCTTTCAAGCTGGTATGATTTGAAATTGTTGTTTGTCTTGAAGGATCTACCCAGGTATTTTCTTCTAAGAAGTATTATTCTTTGTTTTAAAATTAAAACAAATTTATTTAAGTTATATTTTTAGTTGTAAGAAAGAAAAAAAAATTGTGAAGATCCAGCAGTTAGTCCAATTTATTTACTGACATTTTAAAACTTCTACAAATATTTAAGAGAAGTTTAACACATAATAAACACCCACAGTCTTCACAGAAACCTTCAACCAAAATTTTGCTGCACTGCTATAGCATTAAAAAATTGAAAGCAAAATTGATTAGACAAGTATTATTATTGCAGATAAAAGAAATGGAAAATAAGTATTACTTTTAATGCAGGTAGGAAAGATCTTTTTAAAGTGTTTTGCTGGGCGAATTTGACAAATAAGAGCCATTTGTCAAAAGGTTATCATAAGGAAAAATAATGTACGTAATGTAAATATTCTTCTTTCTTGCTTTCTCCATTTCTTACGGCATTCTTCTCGTATGTCCAAAAGACAGTGCTGTGTTCAAGCAGTCCTCAACAATGGACTCTATGAATTGTACATTACAGCTAGATTTTAAAAGTGGTACCTTCATACAGAGATTATATTACATGCCTCAGTAGTAGCAGCCAGACACTGAGAATTCAGTGCTCTTAGAAGAGCTAGGCTATCATTCCAGAGTATTAGTATTAACTCTGATTTATGCATGCCAATAAAAATCCTCAGGTTCGCTGAACATATGAAATGCAATATGCATGACTCTCTCCTCTCTTTTTACTGTTGAAATATGTCAGTACTGGTTGCTGTGAATGTTCATGGTATGATAATCCTAGAAACACTGTTGTAGAACAGTGAGAAGTAGTACAAGGAATTATGTATCGGGTTGAGCTAAAAAGAAATAAGTGTTTATTCAAACCTATTGCTTTCTCTATCAACAATCCTGCTTGATGCAAGTGATGGTAGATAAGACAGATACCCTAAAACCTTATCTTCTAGATAAGGTATCTTCTAGATATCTTCTAGATATATTTATCTAGATATATTATTCTTCTAGAAAACCAGATTTTGTCACAGCCACTCAACATTCCATTGCCCAGTCTGCTAGTTCTGTTCTGTCTTCGATTGTTTTCAAGCCAGCTTACATTTCCAAATTCACTGAATTGCTGTATGACAATTTGACCTTGGTTCAGACTTCATTGTGGAATTTTGCTAGATATTCATACAGAGGCATCTACTTGCAGAATTATTTCCTGGTTTACAGCTTTAAATTTCACATCTGTCAAACACGGAGCCTATTTACAACAGCATTACTGTCCGTTTCCAACTTTGACTTTCCAGTCCACCCAATCTGCATCATCGCAAAAGATTTCTTTTGATTTAGCTACAGGTTACAAAAAAAAACCCCAAAAACAACACTACTAAATATAAAGACAGAACTCCCTGAATGATTTTGCTCCTCTGCCTGTTAGCGTAATTTACCTAGTGTGTCTTCACTGTGGTGGCTGTTCTTTTGAACTGCATGGTCCTAAAATGTGCAGTGTCAAGCTTTGGATTATTCATGGTGTGTTTTGTTCTGTTGTGGAATTTTCATAAATCACTGTATTCATAATTTTTTTTTTTCCATCAGCTACCAACACAGCTATTACTACTAGGCTGATGAGCTATGTGATATGCGCAGTGTTGATTAGGTGCTTCACATTACTTTGTATTATTAAATAATTTGGGAAGAAACAATGCAATTTCTTCCATGCATTAAATTTGATCATGGTGTGCCTGTTACACTGCTTTTGAGTCAGAATAAATACCACAGCTGCCTTCAAGACAGTATTTATGTAGACTTGTTTCAGCATAATGTGAATAGGAACTCTGTTTCACGCGTTAATGACAAAGTCACATGAATGAGCATTAAGTACGAGGAGGTCAAATGCATGTTATAGCTCAAAGATGCTCACTACCTCAGTAAATGTTTAACTAGCTGTTTAAAGTAAGGTCTTAGCTCTACTTACATATGTTTGCTAGGATAGATTAGTATTAAAAAAACTCTCTTACAGAGGTGCAGTTTTTAATTGCCAAGGATTTCTTGAATCCATGTCCCTGAAAATAATAAGTTCTGCTAGCTGAAGATTATTTTTTGCCAAAAATAACTGCATTTATACTACAGCATTTGTCAACAAAGCTGTATTGACCAGCAATAAGGAAAGGGCTTATGTCTATGAAAAAAATTATACCACTGATCAGCAGAGCTATACTCAGAAGAATCCAGGGCCTAGGAAGTCCTTAGTTTTACATTAATGTCAGCAGCTTAAATTTTTACAAGTGATGGCTGTAAGAGTAGCTAATATTATGGGTGTACTTTAAAAATTCTGGACCAAATATAAATTTATTGTTAATTTAGCACTGCCTTTCTTGATATTCTTAAGGTAATTTCTTTTTTTTAACTTCTGTGAAAATAAAAAAATACTTAGAGTGAAAATTGTTAATGTCTTTAGTACAATTAATTATTTGCCATATTAATAAACTGCCATAAGCTGTTTAGAAACATGAACCTCCTGACTCCGGAGGTGCTTTCCAGTAAAAGAACCAACTAAAGAGCAATCCTTCCTGAAATCAAGGGCACATACAGCTTTTTAAAGTCGCGTTTGAATCTTCCCATTGGGGATTCTGCTAAATGATCACCTATCTAAATGACCAGTAGCCGTGCTATTGGAGTAGTTGGCTAGTTTATCACCTTTAACAAAAAGTCCAGCTGCTGGAACTTCATAAGCCCTCAGCTAGCTACTTATGCTATCCTTAAATCACAGGAAGTAAACAGGGGCCCACAGAAGTGTTAGAAAACGCAGTCCCGTAATCCTCTCAGAACTTTCATTCAGGTTGCTTCCTTGGTGATAACCTGTTGGATTCCCGTGGATGATGTGCAGGCCGTAGGTCTTTCTTAACGCTCTGCATTTATTGAATTATTGATTTTACAGAGGAATATTGTCAAACTTTATAAAGGTCCTAAAATGTCTGACAAGTATTACTTTAAAACCTGGTTTTAAAACAATAATCAGTCTCTAGTGAAAATTCATAAAATTTACTTTAAAATACAGTGTAGTTGCTACCCTTGCCTCAAAACTGCTTTATCTTCCTAGACAGAAAATTTAATTTCCTAACAGTTGATGCCCCAGTTTTGTCCCCTGAATCACACTGAAGTTGTATGTCTAAACTAAATGTTAATACCTTCCAAATTTTTATCTCCAATGTTCTTAAGCAGTACGACTCAAAATGTAATCATCAAAGTACTAATTATATGAAATATTTTTTTTTCATTCAGAAATTGAGTCAACATGAATGTTACTGTTTGTACATCTTGTATGAACTGTAGCCAGACCAAACCGTGTTAGATACTGGCTGTGAGGACACTATCAGGACAGGGTGGTTTTCTTTCAAGCTGAAACCGAGAATAACCAGGATCTTTCCTCGTTTCCTTTAAATAGTCCCACAGAACCTATCAGTGTCAACCTCCACAATTTATTTAACACCAGTTAAATTCAGAATTTTCTCCTTAACAGGCTATTCCAGATCCCTAAGGAAATCCTTTAATCCTTCAGTTCCAGCACTCAGCCTGTCTGTATTGAACTCCCTAGTTTCTGCGTCCCTTTACACAGCACTGTCCTTTTCTTGCCTTGCCAGCACGCGTCGCTTGCATCTTGACTTCTGATACTCAGAACTCTTACGCTTGAGAAGTGCCTTTTCTTGGATTGCATGATTTCCTGGTAAAAAATAGCTAATGCTTTTTGCTGTTGAAACTCGTGTTTGATCTCTTTCTTCACCCACGGTTGAAAACTTTGTGTATTAAAGCAAATGGAATTGAATCAAATAGTTTGGGCCCTAAGTCTTCATAATAGTCACGTTGGTGCTTATTGATTGCTAAGAGGCAAGTGATATTCGAAACTTTCCTGGCAAAAAGAACCCTAGATAAAGAACAAAAAACAAACACCAAAACTTGTTACAGAGACAGCAATATTCCAGTGGCAAAAAAGCAGACTATCAGTGTAAACTGCTGTGAAGAACAAATGATTCCTTAACACTGACAATCCCAACCATCCTGTGAAGCTGCCTTTTCACTTTTGTCTTAGTTTCCTTCTCTGTCTTACTTTACGTACCTTCTGTTGTGATTATTTCTAGCCCAATGCTTTTTGAGTTGTTCAACAAGCCATTGGCAATTTCCCCCAAGAATACAAAGAAATATGTTATTACACGTAGTATGTCGTTGTCCCGAAGGAAAAAAAAAGGGGCAAAGGGGTCTTCATCCTGTCGTAACTTGAGGGAGGCTGAATGGGTAATTTCATCACTTCTATGGCTCACGGTCACATCTGTTTCCAGTGGGTTGGACAGAAGATGCATAATAGAGACGTTATCAATACTCCATGGCGGGAATAATATTCAGTAGGTACTTGGCAGTTAGAGGCACATCTTGGGAAACACGCACTTATATCTCAACAGATGGCTGACTGAAATCAGTTACCAGGACAATCAGTTCTTTCATCAAGTTCTTGACTTATTTGCCAAACAGATTCCTAGTAAATGATGAAAAATTAACTCTGAAGATCACATACACCTGAATACCACTGAAGATAAACAAATGGGAACTTTATTACATTCACATTCAGCACTGGCCTATTTATCAAAAAGACAGACTGAAGTCTTACTGTAATTCTGCTGAATTTAAGGGTAAGGGGACAGTGTTGAAAAAGATTGCTGATACCCAGATTTACTGCAGTGGGTAAGAACTATGTTCTCCTCTTCCAAGCATCAGATAAAAACTATGGCCACTACTTTTTCCCAGGTTGTATGAGAAGTCACTCTTTAACTGAACCATGGCGTATGACTGACTTTTCTGTCTCTTCCTCATAACTTGGAACTTGAGAACTTCTTTTACCAACAAAGAGGAAAAAGATTAACCTCATGATTTTGGAAAACAAATGAGTTTTCAAACCATCTATCAGTAGTGGTCCTATTGGCTACCCACTGGATTTCTGATCCCATATCCATTTCACAGACATTTTGAGAGGGAACAAAATAAACATGAGTTAAAGAATTTAGCGTGAACTATACTTTACTCTAAAAAAAGCTAAAAATCTGTTTGTCCACAACAGAAAAAATAAAATTAATGACCATCTGCTCCAGGAAAAGCATGTCTCAGAACCCCTGGCAGTGCCGCCTTTGTCAGAAGTCCCAAGATTTTTTTTATCTCATTCCCACAATTGGTTTGATTTCCAAGATAATATTCAGCAGTCTCCTCTTTTTACAACTACCATGTCTGTCTTTCTCTCTGTTTGCATGTCCTAGTTGAAACAAATATATTTAAACTGACATTTTCCAATATTATTTCCTTTCAGCTATTGATCTCATAAATAATTTGTTGCAAGTGAAAATGAGAAAGCGCTACAGTGTGGACAAAACGTTAAGCCACCCGTGGTTACAGGTATGGCTACAAATTCCGTGTCTTTTCTTATTCATTTAGGCTTTCAGTATATAACAAATTTTCATCTTTAAGCGCAGTAGAATCTAAGCAAATCTACAAACGTGAAGATATTTTCAGATCCTGAGAACCTTATGCTCCTTCACCAATTTGCCTATAGTTTCTTATTAATTTTTGAAGTATTAGATTCCAATACTAAACTCATGTTTTCAAAATACATTACAAAAATATTTTCTTTTTTTTTTCCACTGAGAACATGATATAAATATATATATACACATATATATATATATATATATATATATATATTTAAAAAACAAGCCTTAGAGTCATTTGACTTAAATCATCCTGTTGCCTGGAGCCTACCTGATTCACTTCTTATTAAAACTAATTAGTCAGCTTTCACTTTGCAGTCATCAGAAGAACTAGTGAAGTTATATGCTTTCCAGGAAAATATGTTAGCCACCTTCAATTGAAATCTTCAAGAAAAAACTGAAATGTTAGGAAATTTTGAGATGCTAGCAGACACTGTCTTCTGCTCCTCATATGGTAATTTTTTTATCCTGACAGCAGCCAAATCACTGCAAGTCAAAGACCTAAAACAGAACCAGTGCAGTGAGCAGCCAGGGCCCGTCCCACCACCCCCAGTCAGGGAGCAGGGACGGCTGGGGGCATTGGGCCCCTCCCTGGAGACCAGGATAGGCTGAGGCCAGGCTGAGACATCAGCCCTCGGGATCTCCCAAGAGGTCCACATTTGCGTCTAGGAAAGTGCTCATGCCATAGACACGGCACAGATCAGATGCGTGATCTACAGTCTCAAAGAAATCTTTATCCAAACTGAAAACTAGTTCCTACTCCAGTACCTTACAGTTCCAACTGTTTCTCAAAGTAGAAGGTGACCTGCTGGTATAGGAGGAAAAGGGCTGCAACCTCCTACCCTGCACCCTCCTTCCTCAGGCACATTTTTCCTGGGCCTGATTTCTTCCTCACAGGTTTCCTGTCACGCTCCAGTCTTTTCCTCCAAGACTGCTCTTCTCCCGGGCAACCATTGCAGAAGGCATTTTTCTGAGCCTTTGGGGACCAAAGAGGTGATCTGTGCTAAGGCCTGCAGCAAGGGTGCTCGCTGTCTCACATGTTGGGACAGTCCTTCCCCTCTCTATATCCACTTTTTTTTTTTTATTGCTTGTGCAATAGTGAGTAGAGGTGAACCAAGATGAGGCAGTACAGCAGCAGCTCTGGCACCGTGGATGAGATGAGTTCTCTTTCCAGAAGAGCCCAACCTTGTGGGCTAAGGAAAGATAACAGTGGTGCAGGGCAGTGGGATGTAGAGATGATTTCTGAGAGGATGCCTGGGTAAGAATTGGGCCAGGGTGTGAGATCGTAAGGATGAATGCGTTCATGCGTTTACAGCGTGTGGGTTTCTGGTGCTGTGGCTGGGTGACCAGGGTTCTGTCTTAGGTTGAGACAAGGTGAAGGAGAAAAAGAAAACTGGATACAGGATTATGAGCAGAGGTTAGTCTGCATGGGGCTAGGATTGGCTTTATTACTGCAGCTTCATGTGTGCTTTGGGTGGGAATAAGAAAAGGAATTGTTAAATTTGAGATGTACTTTAGGCAAATCAGAGGCTGCAGACCATGATGGTCTAAACAGCATGAGAACCAAACCAGTTTCCAGCCTTAGTGTTTACTGTCAACAAGGAATTCCAAAATACCCCGGTGTTTAGACGTGTATGTCTCTTTGAGCACACCAGTAATTGCCTAAGTTTGGAAAAACGGATTTTTTTCTAGCCCAAGCTGAATTTATATACTGCACCGTTATCCTGAGGTGGAGCGCCTGCCTTGACTGTGTGATACAGATCACTAGGATGTACATGTATGATTTAAAGATGTTTCTTCTTCCATATTCATCTTATGACTACTGTGAGGAATTGTTTTACCACCCATGTTTCATTTAGATATTATGGAAATCTGTAGACCATCCATACATTCTGCAAAACAACCCATAACATCTCCATACTATACTTATGTCAGAGTTTAATAAAATTATTATATCAAACAATCCTCTAGAGATGAAACCTATCTCTATAGGCAGATTTTGTATTCATTAATTTTAAGATTTTTCCATTCCAGAGCAAGAGGAATGCATGACCTTTAGATTGCCGAGTTAATAGCACTTTGCATATTATTGGTAGTAGAAGGGAATGCTATTTATTTTAGGAAATTTTAAAGTAATACTGTTATTCTGTTTCAGGACTATCAAACCTGGTTAGATTTAAGGGAGCTTGAATGTAAAATGGGGGAACGTTACATCACCCATGAAAGTGACGACTCCCGATGGGAACAGTATTCAGGAGAGCATGGACTGCAGTATCCAGCACACCTTATCAGTCCAAGCGCTAACCATAATGAAAACACCAAGCTAGAAGAAACAGAAATGAAAGCCCTCAGTGAGCGTGTCAGCATCCTTTAAGTTGCATCCCCTATAATCTGTCAAAACACTGTGGAATTAATAAATACATACGGTCAGGTTTAACGTTTGCCTTGCAGAACTGCCATTATTTTCTGTCAGATGGGAACAAAGCTGTTATGCTGTTACACTGTTGATGTATCTGAGTTGCCAAGACAAATCAACAGAAACATTTTTGTGTGACCAACTGTGTTGTATTTACAAAAGTTCCCAGAAACACTAAACTTGTTATTGTGAATGATTCATGTTGTATTTAATGTATTAAAACCTGTCTCCACGGTGCCTTTGCAAACTAGTGTTTTTCTTACTTGAGCCTCGTTTTGGTAAGAGAGAACTTTCCCATGAAGATCTGGGGGGTTTTTTTGTGCATCGTTAGTATTGTAATTGTAAGCAAACTCTTGAAGAGTAGATTATAACTGCTGTTCTGTGAACAACTTCTACCATTTGGATAAAAGCTTTATTTAGTGTCAAAAAAAATAGAAAAAGCAAAAAATAACGAATTGCATAGCACTGTACAGTTTCAAATCAGATAACCTGTGTGTGTGTGTGTCTGTGTATATAGATACACACAGACACACACACACATGCACTGTAACCTGCTCTTAAGCCTAAATGCCTTAGTAATGTAAACTGCAGCATATGTCGGTTGTATTTGCCCTTTTCTTAAAATATTCTTCTCTAATATGAATATTCTCTAATATGTACATTCAGAAGCTAAATAACATGTTGACTTTGTGTATGTTTTCAATAAAAGCCTTGTTAAAATAGGTTCATTTGATTGATCTTTCTGTTTAAAATATCCCTGGAATGGCATCAGGTGGAGTAGATTAGTTAATCATTAAGAAGCCCATGTGGAGGGAGGAAGGAAAATGCTGCCAGCTAACCTGCGTACCTATAAAACACACGTTGTAAGACCCTACTCAGACGATTTTATATCAGAAGTCCAGTCAGTTTTGAAATGTACTGGGGAGTGGGGAGTTGAGTACACTGATTTTGCACTAGTGAAATGAATGGGCATTTGTTTTTCAGAGAAAAGTGCTGCTTCTGCTTTTCCACTGACTTCTATTAAACTGACAAGGTTCCGACCCTCCTTCCCCTGAAAACTTCAAAGATACTAATTTTCATTTCTAACCGTTACTTAGTGTTCCAACCTAACCCATTTAGCTTTAACTGTGAGAGAGGTTCAGGCTGCACTGTAAAACACGTGCCAGGGTAACTCGGTGACAAGATGAAAATTATTCTATGCCACAGGCCATGTCTGAAAAAACCAGTTGATATACAGGTATTGAAGTGTGAGGCTGAAAAAGAAGAAATGCATGGGATGAGAGGCAGAAGTGTGCAATGATTAGAGCCACATGTGATAAACTTCTACTGATGTACTTGGCTTTATGTTACAATCATGAGCTTTTCATCAGATAAATCCATTGTTTCCTCAAAGAAGAGCTTTGTCCAGGGGAAGTTTAGGCCAGATACATAACGTGACCAGAGCCAACAGAATTTTACTTACTTTGCATCTCTACTGGACGGATAGTGTGTACTGTAGAAGAAATAAAGAAAAGGCTCCTTTATTCAAACAGAAAAATTGTATTTTATAGAAAATGAAAAAGTGTTGTGACAAATGACTTTGTAATCTCTTCTTCCTCCTCCCCACCCCTTTTCCCCTACTCCCACTGCCAGAAAAGACAGGCAGCAGTTCAAGCTCAGAAATCCTTTGCCACTTCAGCTGGACCCTGGAAGGAAGCTCTCTGATAACAGTAGCCGTGTAACGTGTCCTGAAACAGCTCTGGTTGGGCTGAGTTCGAATGTGTTGACTTTTCTGCCATGCTCTAATGCCTGTATTTTCGGTCAGGACTTTCCCACAAGGCTGAATTTGGCTAATCATTGGCCATTGTTTCTTTTTCATCCAGCCTTAATCTTAAATCACGTAAAATAAAAAGAGATTCAGGATGATTATAAAATTTCTGTCAGTCAAAGTGTGTATGTATGTTTAAAGGCAAGTCTACTTAAATGTGCAGTGGTGGACTCACGGATACATGAAGATTATATTCTGTATTTTAACAGCTTCAGAAGTTGGGGCCAAATTAAGTAACTTTTCTAAAAGGAAATTGAGGAAAATTATCAGAATCATATAGACTTTGTTCAGATGTTGATATCGAGTGTTCGTAAGGAGCCATGACCTCACAGAAGTGCCTTAATTTTGTTGTCTCATTCATCTGTGTTAACCAGTAACAGAGATTTAGAGCTCTGCTTTTATACTGATCAGTTTAGGTGAGTCAGGTTTTTATTAGTGGCTTGTTTTTATTTACAGTCAGCCTACCAACCCTTGAACAAAGGTAATTTTGAACGACACAAATTCTCAAAAATGTCAAATAGCATACTGGCACGCTGTTCTCAACCATAGACATTAGTCGGAAGATTAAAAGAGAAAGCAAACTACTTTGCAGCTTGCGATGGCATCTCTACGAAGCTGGGTGACAAAACTAAAACCAGCACAACTTTTAATGGAGGAAGGACATCGAGTACTTACGCCAAACCCCATCACCTGCTGATTTCTGCCATAACAACACTTAGCATGCACAAGGGTTTGCTAAGCACAGGCCTATGTTGATAAACGTACTTAATATCATGGAGCACTTTTGATAAACTGTTTACCAACAGAGCAGAGACAGAAGTATTAACAAATTGCTACTCTGCAATACTTTCTGACTAGCTACTAAACATGATTTCAAAGGAACTCTTGTTTTATTACTAGGGGCATATTATACTTCTTTTCCTCCCCAAGCCTTTTATTTTTAGTACTGAAGCTTCACCACTTTAAGGAATTTGTTGTGCAAATATTCATTGCTTTTCAAAAAAGAATCTGCCATTAGCCAATATAATAAATTAAAATTTTCCCTGCTGCTGTTCAAAAATGTCGCGCTGTGAAATCTGAGCTGTTTGCAGTTCAGCCAGACAGATGAATTCACTGATTCCTAACTCAAAGCCTAAATGGAAACTTTGTCTTCCAGATACATCAGCATCAAAGTGTGCTGAAGCAAATCTGGGGTTGTGTCATCCTACATGATTTTCCTTTGCTTGTTTTACTCAGGGAAAGGGAATGGTAGGCTGCCCTGTAGTAATGTTTCCATGCCCTTTAGATTTTCCATTAGGCCAACAGTTCCTGCGCATGCATCACGGAAGCAAAATGCAACAACGGTTATGCTGCAGATAAATACCGACCTGGGGAGGTTTTGATGGGATTTCCTTTTCTGCTGTCCTACTGCATATCATATGCCTATCAAGCACACACATACACATAATCATGCATCTGTAGACACGTTTATTGTGTTAGAGCTTAGCTGTGGAGTGCAGAGAAGTAGCCAACACATACGTGGAAGCTAGAACTTCTGATTTATGTTAAGTTGCCATTTTCACTTCTACCATCACCTTTATTCATTCAGATATACTTTCTTTATCCACTGTTTTGTGCAGGCAGTTTAACTAACTCAGCAAATAATAAGGTGAGCAAAAAGCAAGCACTTGCACAACTTTTACAGCTCAGCTGTCGCGTAGCTGCTCAGCTGCGTGTGACCATCCATCCACACCTTCACGCCGCAGGACGGAAGGGAATTCCTGTCAGTAAGCCTTGTCTCCTGTTGTCTCAGATACTACATCAGACCTCCTTTTTCTCAGCTTATCGGGATCTCTTCAAAACTATCTGGATATTCTGCCTTCCCCTTTTCTTCCTCCTCCCTTCTCTTTTCCCTCTGCACCTCGCTACTGAAAAGCCTTCCTAGAATCTCACTTCTCCGGTGACTATAAAGTTGTAAAACCTGACCTCATGGCAAGGCGAGAACCATCTGGTTTGTGTGTCAACAACAGTCATTTTTTTGTTTGAGAGGTTAAACAAACCAGATTATTTCTTTTTCGTTATTGGGTAAATCAACACCTCTTCTGTACACCTGAATTTATCCTTGACAGTAAAGTCACAGAGGTGAGATGGAAAATGCTAATAAACTGGGAAAAAAACCCAACAAAACCTTACTGGACTAACAGGAACAGATACTTGGCATTGTGTGAAACTGGGGAGAAAGGAAAAAAAGAAAAACTCCTAGGGAAATTTTAAGAGTGAATCACTGGGCAGGTTAACCCCCATGTACTTCAGTACATAAGACATAGTGAGAAAGCTCAGAGTTGGATAATTATGGATTATGGTGCAGATTATGGTGCAGTATTATTCCGATAGACCTACCAAAATATTGACACCCTGGAAAAGCTCTGCTTCATGCAGATAAACCAGAGCCCTGTCCTTGTAGCTGTTTAGCACCCCAAACTTTGCTCAACTTATCACTTTCCTGGAGATGTGGAGATGCTAATTTATTTTTTCTCCCTCCCCCCCCCCAAAGACAGGCTATAATTTATTCTAGCAACAAAGGAAGCCAGCCACATACTGCACTGGCCACCTCCTACCTTATGACCAGAACCATGATGTCTGAACCAAGAGTCTCATGTTCCTGGGGTTTACTCTGCGTGTGCCAGATGGTAAAGAGCTCAACAAAATCAAATGTAAGCCAGAGGAACTGACTTGGTAGGTCACATACTTTTCAGTGGTGAAAAATTTGACACCTGAATGGGATGCAGAATTTCAACTTGCTTTTTGCTCAGCTCGTTCCTAGCAATGCAGCAAGTGAATGCTGAAATCAGGGTCTACTGGGTGATCTGATGCTTGTCTGTGCTTCTCACTGAATCTTTGCTTTGCTTAGGTGAAGAACAGGGAACAAGCATTATAAAAAGTGTAAACTGTTTTGCTGCCTCACTGAGCACATCTACTCACTTGAACATCAGCTGTTCAGAAATAAGAATTTAAGAAAAGTCTACTTATGCTTTGGCCTGAAAAGTTGCTATTTTGAAAGGTCCCATGAAATGAAATGTTTTGCTTGGGCACCCAAGCACTGAGGTCCTACACCCAAGGGCGTCTAGCTCTGCTGTGAGCCTGGAGGGCCTGAGGCCTCATGCTGCAGAAGTCTGCCAGGCAGGGTGCCAACCAGGGGAGCAACAAGGAAAACAGGCACGATGAAAACGTGCCTTTAAGGCAAATACCGAAATCTGCAAGCACATGTGTGCTGCCAAAGTTTGACAAAAATTGGCAGATTCTGTTGAAGCATTTCTATCCAGACAAACTATTTTCCAATATGAATTTATGATACATTTGCCAACTATAACCTAAATAACTTCTGATATAACTTCCAAAATGAATAGCGACTTATTGATGATGACCTCTTACACTTTTAATGGGGGCTGATTTTTCAGTGAGTCTTAATAACTACCCTTTGAGAAGCAAGTAGTTCATTTTGCTTCCACTGTTGACTTAGGCGTACAAAAGCATGAGTTAATTTTGAGCCGTTAGGTCACTAAATTTAATAAGTGGAAAGAGTACTGACATATTCTTAAGAAAAAATAAAAATTGACTTGAGGGACCTGGCTCACATTCACCAAGTAAACAGCTGCAGCAGTTTAAGACGTTATTGTCTCAGCCCCCAGGTCTTTGTTACTGGACTTAGAGCGAAAATAGAACATTTCAACTTTTCTAATTGACACTGTAAAGCCTCTGAGGACAATTTTTATCTTATTGTTTAAGTTAATTTGCCGGATTGTGAGTTGGAGCTGCATTGCTCCATTCTGCCAGCTCTGTTACAGGGAGACATTTGGGAAAGGCGCAGGAGAGAGAGTGCAGGTATTGAACTACTGTAGCCAGATTTGGCAGAAATCGTGGGCCAGAGTCCTTGACTGCATTTCGCGAAAGTGAATGAGGATCTTGCAAGCCTGAATCCCTAAGGATTTCTAGGCATCTCAGGCTTCCTGATTTCTTCTGAAATAGGATTTAAGGTCCTCATGAGTAATTAAGGACTGCTGAGGTTTCTAACGCTGCCACTCTTGCTCATGGCATTGTGCCTCTACATGTACTCACCACAAATGATCGCTACAGGTGTTATGAATAGCAATCTTAATAAAAACAATAATTAAGATGATGTTAAAAACCCTTGTTCATGTAAAATGTATGTACCCACAGGCCCTATTCTGTCAAAAGGAAGTAAGTTCAAAAGCTTGTACAGTCAAGAACACGCATGGCAGAAAGTGGTGAAAAGTTAAGAGTAGGCTTTTGGCTCACAGCCCCAGGCTGGAAAACCTCTAACAGGCAAAATGAGACCTACTAGTAGAAACATAATGACTGCAGTCTTTCATAGGGAAATAAGGAGCTCTTAATAAGAAGCGCTTTTTATGTTCCTGGGCTAAACTCAACTTTACCTTAATCCTAATGGGAAGATTTGTACATCAAAGTTCCATCTGGAAAATGGGCCAGTTCAAGATTAACTGCTTTGAGTTTGATAAAGGCTTTTCCATATTCATTGTGGCCTGAAAACCGCCTCCCTTGCCTAAAAAATGCATATCTATATATATGCATATACGTTAATGGAAAGTTGGACGAGTTCCTATCAAGCAAAGCATCATAAGGATAGTGTTATGTATTTAAAATTGAAATACACCTTCTCTTTCTCTGAACTCAGTAAAACATGAGGGAAAAGTTTCACAGACTGTTGATTTTCAAGGTCACAACATTTCAGGAAATTCAGAGAAAGCTGTAGGATTGGGATGATGAATCCATACTTAGAAATTGGAAACAGCACAAAGAAAAACTGCTAGATATCCAGAATCCTGTTCCCCTTTTTACAACTATTGATGTGCAATACTTTGACCTTTTCTAAAGATTTATGACTATTAGCCACTTGTCTGTGAGAAAGTAGGCAAATACCACTGTTTGTGCTTCACAGCCAGGGTAACATAGGTTTAAATGAATAAACTGGCTTGCTCAAAACAAGCTCACATTAAAAAAAAAATCAACCTCAAAAGCAGCCTCAAAACAGGAATACCTTCACAGCCAGACATTATTCCAACTTATATTAGTTTTCTTATGGAATTAATGACACTTGGAAAGTACAACATTCAAAAATATGCAGGAATGTACAATATTCTCAGTCAGCCCCTCATTACGTTTCTATATTTAACTCCATTTGTAGATGGCAAACTGACAAAGAAAGTAAATGAATGACTTGGGAGCAGAGAGCAGTAATCTGGAACGCAAGGCGAAGAAAAGGCAGGCATACTGGGTGATGTTTTCTCACCTTTCCAGGTCACCTTGGATGTGTCCAAAGAATACGCATCCTTAGATGAGATGTTGTGTAGGAGGCAAAGGCTATACTATGTGCGTGAAGTGGGAATTGCAAGCCATTTACAAAGAAGTCTTTTTGTCAGACATTTAAAGAACTTGTAAATGTACCTACAACTACAACCACAGCTGCCTCAGAGATCACAGTCCCCACACGGTAGCTGCTGAGTAAAGGCACAGCCCTTGAAGTCCTCATAACAGGCACTAGCCAGCCATGGCAGATCCGTGGGTTTCCAACATTGTTCACTACAAATCTCTTAGCACGTGGCTAACAAAGTACTACGGCAAAGTAGGATATAGTTTCATAGGATGTTAGATTAAACTGCACCTGTGTATCTCTTAACCTTATACAAGATGCGGAGCACCTCTCAATGAATACCGAGAAACCAATCTTGCCATTCAATGTAATAAAGAACACACGCACAAATAGACTAGTGTGTCATTTCTTTCACAGCCCTATATGAAAAAAAGTGTGCTCGCATGACATAATTTACTCATTTGATCAAGGGTTGTCAGTGCCTACACCAGGACTATCATTTCTTCTGCTTCTTGTTCCCCAGCCTTCCAGCCAAAGCTGACCTTGCCTGCACCTGGAATCACCCTGTGGCTGAGGGTCCAGGATGCCCCCCTGGGGCAGGGGACAATCCCTGTCCATCCTTTAAAAGCCTCGGGGCCCTTTGCAGTTTCATGACCCCTTGCACCCACCCAGTTCCTTTTGCATCTCGCAGACTTCCACTGTTTCCAGATTTACTGTAGATCTGCTAGATGCTTTTGCTTGAAAGGAGACTCAGGCAGCTTTTTGGGCAGAAGAAAGAAGACTGCGTACCAACTCTTCCACTGTTGTAGCAGACAGCCTATGAAGAAAATACCTCCTCGGCTCTGGGGATGGAGGCAACAGAGCGGGAATGCTAGGTAGTGCAGAGGATGCAGGAGTAGTATTATAAATACTGCAGTGTTTTTCATGCTTAATAACTCTGCTATCACAGATATTTAAAATCATGGTTCACATACTCCATGTCTAATTTGTTTTGCAGACTTATTCATGTATTCATAGCCTTAAGGGTGACAAAATTGTTAATTTATTACTCTAATCCTCTCTCAATATTTGTACTCTTTTGTTGGCTAAGCTGGGGCTTTTTACCAGTAAAATTATATTGGCACAGCCTCTAGACTATACATATTCATATGGACACAAAAGTCTCTTACAGCTATAGAGGTTAAATCCCTACTCACACAGAAATATGTATGCAAGTATGACTAGATCCAGACAATAATATCACTTTAACTAAATATGCCGCATAAGAAGCACAACTTCACTGTTCAGGCATAGCCTTAGCCTCCCCTTCCAAATCACTCTGCCAAGTAGCTGTCATCATTTTATGATGTGGACAATCGTGCATTGGCCTGAAACTGCCAAAGCTATCTCTTTTGAGCCTAGTGGGTAACTATTACCATCCTAGATTGAACTCAAACCAGTAATCAAAGACAAAAACGCCAGGGTGTTGCCAATTTTCTGAGCCAACCAGTAGCCAGACCTCGTGTTGGCTGATGTGCATGATACCTGTGAAATAAAAGACTGTGTGATATTACTCCATTCCCAACAGCTTTTCATATTTTTGGGTTTTTGTATAAGATACTTATTTACAACAGCTTATTTCCAACTCAGTGCAGACTTTATTATTAAACTGTAATATTCAATAAGGAATCACACTTAGGGAAAACTGAAAATGCTGAAATTCTACAGGCTATCTTTCAGTAGGGAGGAGGCTTTTGCTTCACAGTCCTTTCAGGGTTACTGCTAAGTAGTTCTCATGCGATTTGTAGTCTTTGAGTCACAGAAGCAGCTCTGTGTATTTGTGTACCTTGCCACCTACTGGCCATCTTGGATATCTGCATAAATGAGTTAACTCGGAGATACATAACAAGTCCTGAGGCTTTTCTCAAATGAAGCAGTGATCGCTCTGTTTTTAGAAAGCCTTAGGCGTATACGAAGTATGTAATATGCCAGCCTCCTATGAAATTTTTAATGTGAAAATAGAATAATTCATTATAAGATAGGTAGCTGTCTCCTCCTGTCTGATGTCAGAATGGTTCGGTTTCCACCGCTGCTGCTAATTACTCTCTGTTTTAGAGCAATCAGGTTCCCCTCTGCCTTCAATTTCCATAATAAAGCAAGAACTTCTTTTTAAATATAGAAGCAGATATACCCAAGAGCTAGGAATCAATACAGTACTTCTGGCAGGCTCTAGTCGGCAGAGTTCACAGTGCGGTGCTGCCAAGCTACTAATAGGCAGCCGGTTCCAGCGAAATTTTAAAATCATGCTGCATCGAAAAGAGTGCTGAATGTCAAACTTTCAGTTCAAAGGCAGCAGTCAATAAGACAATAGTGAGATATATAACTCAAATACGTTCATTGAAATTATTAGCCCTTTAATTGATAATTAACGTATTGTGCAAAGAGCCTCCATGAAGTAAAAAGGTTAGCTCGCATTAAAAATTTTTAAAAGATTTGAATATAAATAAGATCCTGAAAGTTCTTTAGAAAGGTTGGTCAAATGAAAGGTGTACTCATAAGAGTAAAAATTAATCTGGTTTACTTATATCCACAGACGCCAAATGCAATGTTTTTATCTTTAGATCTCAGTGATTTTTCTCTGGAATACAGCGGCACAGTGGAAAAACAAGTTAAAAACCACAGCTAAACTGTAGTGAGATACACTTGGGGATACAAAAAGAAAGGTAAGATATAAAACCACCTAAAAATTGATGCGAGCTCATTATTTCTCTTGGACTTCTTTTTCCTTCTTACTTTATACATCTTGATATTCTTCCTCTTTGGTCCCACCACTCTTTTGCTTTCTAACTGTTCAGTGTCTGGCTTCTAGTATATACTGAGAACTTTGACAGTTTGCTTTGTTATTCAACATTTTGATTGTAATCTGCTCCTAATTCTGTGTTTTTAAAGTCTATCTTCAGCTAAGCTTTTTTGTACAAACATCTAGATACTCAACTCTATCGAGCAATTTAGTGTGCATCTTGCATGTATCCACCATTAGAGTTCCCCAAGTAAATAATCTACAATTTCATAATTTGACCTTTCCCAGTAGATGTGCAGCCCCCTCCTCCATTCCCTTGCAAATTCTTGTATTGTGGTCCACACACTACATGTGGTAACATTTCCCCTATTTCCCTTGCTACCCTTTCGGCTTCGTTGCTCATCAGGCATCACATGTGGATAGAAATTCTCTTTTCCCCTGGAATACCTTCCTGTGTGATTCTTTTGTGAGGTCTCCCAAAACTGGCTACGGTTGGTCTCCTTTATGTCTTTATTGAATAAGACCTATTTCCAACAAGGCGTTTCTGCGAGAGGGTCTTTCCTTTTGTCAGGGCAAACCAGCTGCAGTTCTGAAGTGGACAGGTTGGTACTGCATTACCTTTGCATCTCCTCCTTCTCTTTAGCTGGAAGACTGAGAAGGTCCTACATGGCAACAGGATGAGCATGGAAGAATAAGGGCAAATAGGTGGCAAATGAAAATACAAGACTGCTTTCCTCCAGTCAAAGAGGCACACTTGGGAAAAGACAGAGGTGTTGGCTGATTAAACTTTGGGGTATGATAACATTGTTCAAGTGCAGAGTAGAATAAGTCTGGTGCTGGTTTCCAAGCACAGCTATGTGAAGAAACCCAAATACCGCATCAAAATGGAATCTGCAGCAGCAAAGTCCTTACGCAGAAAGCATGTCTGTTCCTGCTTGTAAGTGAAGCTTATCTATACATTCAGGAGACAGTGTATTTTTCTACAGAAATATTTGTATCAAATCTAAGTACAGTAAAAGCTAAATTCAGCATCACTAAGAAGTTTACCTGTTTATAGGAATTGTACTACAAGTTAGATTAGCTACTGTGTTGTTACAAACTTTCTAGTATACAAGCACTTTGCAAACTTTATTTTATTGATCTTTACAGAAGTATTGTGAAGGACAAACTACCATCGCTCCTGTTACAAATTCTTTCTGTTGATAAAAAGCATTGAGATGTATCTCAGTTAAGCGGATTTTTTCCCAGTAACAACAAAGTCTGCGGCACAACCAGAACAGAAACAGAATGAGAGCTCCAGAAGATGAGTTTACAATATCTTTGCCACAATACAAAGCTGGTGAAAGCTTTTTCCAAAAAAAATTTAGGAAAACATTTTTCCTCGGTGTAATATCAGGTAATTAGATCTGTTACTTGGATATTTTACTTGTTCCACTGTGATGTCTTAGTGTTTCCAAATTCAACAGCACTTTATTTCTTAGGTTTCTTGAAAAGAGGGCCCTTCTGAGGCTCTGAACGTGGCATTCAAACAGTACTAGTCCCATTCAAAATTTGAAGACAGATTTCTTACTGACTTAGACATACATCAGGCTCTTCCAGCGTACAGTTCCTTTGTTCATGTGTCAAACATTCTTGAACCCACTCTGAACTCCACTATTGCTTTCCACAAAATGTGCTGGTTTAGGATCTGCTCTGGTATGCAAACCATTGCCTTCTGTGAGTATCATCTACTTTTACTCAGTTTTATGTTATTTGATACTTATGAAAGCAAGAAGTGAAAACAACTTGAGTAGGAAAAAAAAATAATCTTTTCAATTAGCATTGGGTCTATATCCTGCAAGTTATTTTGTAAAATGCACCACTGTTTAATAAGAGCTTGCTTCCTACTTGAAAATGCCTTATTAAAAAATAAAAACAAAATCAGCAGACAAACCAATCTAAATTATTCTGTTTAGCTCTCTTCAGTGTTACGGTATTTAAAAAAAAAAAAGTATATGTAATTAACAAGTTTGTGGGGGCAAAGATTAGCAAATTGCTACCAGGAGATGGCACCATTAACAAAATAATTTGAGTGCCACATACAAGTTCCTCTCAACCATCTGTATGTCTGAAGGCTTTGACAATTCCAGGTGTTGTCTGAGCCCGATCCTGCAAATCATCTATCCAGGCAATCCTCACGTGTGAGTGATCCAAGGCATGGTGAAAGGATCCTGCAGGCTGCGTGACTGGTGACTTATTAGCTTGGGTTGGGAGTACAGGGCTTGGGCGGCCTTATCAAATACAGGAAGAGGCCAATAGTTACTGGCCAGTATTTTCCACCCTGAGATGTTTATATTGATTTGGATACGGGATTGAAGCTATATATCCCTATAAATATATAGTTGGGTTTTTTTGTTGTTTTTTTTTTAATCTTACTCTGCCATATATAGGCTGCAACTTAAGTTACACGAAGAACTGAAAGCAAATTCTCAGAGAGGGACCTATGTGAAGTGGACTGGCTCCGCTTATGGTTGCAAGAGCCAAATGTGAGTATTCAAACTTTCCTTCCAGGAGACTGAAGGTATGACGTTCTTTGTCATTCTTCCAGCACCTCCAAAGAATAGCATTAAATGAGATATATATATATATGTATATTTACAAGCCTGTAGCGAATCCAACTGAAAATGTCAAGAACTCAAAGACTCTGAGACCTCACCCCACCCTGCTCACAGAATATCCCTGTGGCCAAAGCAGTCCTGTGGAAGGTGAAGGAAAGATTTTTGGTTGATTACGATAATGTCAGAATTTCACCTGTTGACTGCAGACAAACCGGAGCTTTGCACTCACGCAGCTTGCAGGATCGGATCCCTCGTATGACAGGAAGCAAAATATTTGCCATGTGTTTCATTTCAGTTTCAAGCACTTCAGGTTTTGAATCCTCTCGGTTAAGTAATTGATGTTTGAATGCCCTGTCCCCTGCTTGGTATTTTAAAATAAACCTTGCTATAGCACAGATTATGAATCAAAACAGCTGCTGTAGCTGAAAGTGTACTTAAACAGCAAGATGGCTCTTTGTGAATCATAGTAACTAGTCTCATATATATTGCTTCGGCACCCAGGGAGCTAAATTTCATGTATTTTGCTTTAAAGGACTCATTATATAGATCTGGTGTTTACAGATTTTTTCCTTTTTTTATGTCTTCCCCATCACTTCCTGCCAAAAAACCAATTGAACAAAAAAATCCCTTGTTACCAATATCTGTTGTCAAACTTGCATTTCTCATATGCCACAGCATATGAGATTATGAATAAATCTTTTGTCTTCTGCAAATGCAACCAGAAACAGTTGTAAAATAGGTTTTTACAAGCACTGCATTAAGCTGTTTGCAAGACAGTCAAACTCTGGCAAAGAAGCCCCTCTAGGCATGGTTAAAATATCTAGATTAAGATTTTTCGTTTGTTCATTGATTTCATGGTGAACTTTTAGAGGGCCAAAATAAAGAAAACAAAAATCAAGCTCAAATTTTTACTTCTCAGTGGGGTTAGGACAGGAGCTGTATGTGTGTATTATCGTAGAGAAGCCAGGATGTGGAAACATGCAGGGGATATTCAATTAGACTGCACTAAAAACTGTGATGAAAATGCTGTTCTAAGAAAGATGGCGTACAATTTTCTTGCAGCTTGCTAGTGCCCATGTAGGATCTAGACATGCAGCCTTGATTCCTCTGCTAAACAGAAAGCAGAAATTATAGAAACCATTGCTCAAAACATAGAAAACCAGTCAGAAGGTAAAATATATGGGCACAGTGATTGAAAGCAAACACAAGGCACTGAAAGCAAACTGGGGATCATGAGGAGACCAGGAAGAAAGATTGCAGTACAGTGCTATTTTATTCGTCGTAGAAACAGCCTAAACAAATTAACACTAGTGTAATGCTGTCAAAAAGGAAAAAACTGGGGGAAAAGCAACAACTGGAAAACCACATGGAATTGTGAACAAAGATGTTCTCTTCTTTTTGTTATCTACATTGGAAAGGGAAATAAAAAATCGTGCAAGATCTTCATAACAAACCAGAACTCAGAATACGTTTCTCATCCTAAAAACAGCAGCACGCAGGACCATACATATTGCCTAGCTGCTCGGCATCATTAATAAATGTTATAATATTAATCAGTCTTTCTACTGTGGAATGATTGTTGCAACAGCTCTTCGTCATCTTTCCTAACTTCCAGTCTTACTGCTGTAACTTGTGAAAGCTTGTGCTCTGAACTTCAGTAAGCCCTCTAAGCTACATCCTCTAAGAAGCTCTGGTAAGCTATGTCCTCTAAAAAGCTATATTTAGTGCAAAATATACCTTACTGCACACAGACATGCCAAAAAATACAATAGAGTCGGAGCTCTCTGAGCATGTACTGGTTTTGTCTACATTTCCGTTTGCAGTTCAAAATACGGGGAATTAGACTTAAAGACTTTTGAGAAACCATTTTTCTCTTTAATTCCTCTTGCCTATGACTTCTAGTAGAATTATTCTTCCGTTATTACCTCCATTTAAATGAATGCGGGTGGATGACAAGCTACATTGAGGTGAAAGCAGGATCAGTTTTAGTTCCGCGTCCCTACTGGCCATTCATCTGATTGTCATGAGGGAATCCAGCCTCTGAATGCTTCAATGTTTGGAGTCTCTGGAGCCGATGGGAAGCCTGAGCACTGCCCTTTAACCTTCTGGCCTCTTGGCTTACTCTTAGATTCCCTCATAAGAGCTGAACCTTGCCGTCCAACTTCCTATCCCAGTAGTAAGTCCAAACTCCCATTGTCACTTAAACTACTAGAATGTCCCTGAAAAGTGAGCTCTCTGGTTACAATTTAACCCTTCAAGAGCCAAATCAGCGATGTGATCAAGCTTCCTCGTAGCAAAAGTTTTGCCCTCTCTCTGTTAAGCGAGGGTTGTTTTTTACTTAATAAAATAGAGAAGATTAAAAATCACTGGAAAAAGAACAAATATCATAAATGTAATGACTTCTCTTTATCTTTCCCTGTTTGTGAAATTCTTGAAAGTTCGTCTGTCTTCAGGAAATGGGGAAAGAAGATGCCTTCCTTCAGCAGGATGCCTCATCAGCTGCAAGCTTCTCATTTTAGCTCCTACAATTCGCAGGCAAACTTTGCTACCGAGATGACTCTCCACTGCTTAGAGCAGTTATAGCTCGCAGCTATAGGTCTTGTGCCAGCAGTCCCTAGAAATAAAAGCTGAAGGGTGAAATTAGCAAAACATAAGTTAGACTTGAAATCAAGGTGGATTTTGCAATCTGATAGGAATAAATATGAAGTTCACACTCTGGAAAATATGTGATAGATTCACACATTGATTGTGTTTTTCCAAGGAGAATATGGGCTGAATACAATACACCACCACCAGCCCCCCAAAGTAGCAAATATTTCTAACTAGACAAATCAAATTAAATATTTTATAGCACAATAAAAAAGGCGGAAGGGTTGTGAAACAACTAGGATAAACCTGCTGTGAAGAGACTTCAAGGAAAGCACTGTATTGGCCTGAGTTAAGACGGAACAGAAAGGAAGCAGTATGCAGGAAGTGCAAAGGCAGGGTGGTAGATTCTCTTCGATGCAATTGTCACAAGTCTGGAAAATAACAGGACCAAAGGACAGGGATAAAGCTTATTGAGACAATTGTTTTTTTTAATCCAGGAGAAATCACATGTATAGCGACTCTAATTTCTTTCACAGGATAGACTGTAGAATCTCATCCTAGTCATCTTCCCTAGAACTTTTAATTGAATATTGCAGAAAGAACTCAAATCTTTAATTAAATACTTCAAACAGTAAAGGGTCCACCTTGTTACTTACCAAATTTTCTTTAGTGATTGAGAGCTCTGAGTATTTGAAATGTGCACCTTGTTTCTGATAAAAGATGCCTAATTTCTATTTCCAGCCAGGAAATCTTGCTAAAGAATGACGTACTGTCACAAACTCGTACCCCTGGAGACTGTGCAGAGCACACAGTCGAGTCACCAGTCACGGAAGTTTTTCCTCGTAAACCAGTCAGGGGGTAGGAAGCTGTTTTGTATAAGACCTATAGAACAACTCTGTTCATCAAACTTCAGGCATTAACTTCCTTCTGATATACTTTTTCTGTTGTTCTGTTTCTGTTTCAGAGATGATTAGAGGAGGAAATGAAAAAGGGTAACATTCCACATGGTGGAATAAATCTCCAACTCTTCTGACTTTGATCCTCAGTTCCTACAAAGAAATGCAGCTATGCCCCAAGACATCCCCCGGTCTGACAGCCCTTGCATCCAGGAGTGTAAGTGCTGTAAAAAAAACAACCAACCAACCAACAAATAACAAAATGTTTATGGGTTAACATTGGACTATTTTTCTGTTAGTTCTTCGTCTTTGTAGTCCTGACCGAAATCTGATTTAGTGGCCAATCTAACAGCCAGGAAATGTTCACCAACAGTACACCAAGTTGGAGTTGAAAGCCATTGAGGTACTTCAGTGATTCCAAGCTTAATGGAGACACACTTTGTGGCGCATTTCACTGTAATCCAGACACTTACCAACAAACCTTGTTAGCTCAGTCTCTCCCTACTGACTTTTAGTAAGTTGTCACATGTATCAGTGTTCCTCCATGCATATGTTTTCATGTAAATTTTAGTCCGGATTGCAAGGCTTTAGGTCCATCTGCCTGTACAAGATTACAAAAAAAACCTATGGCTTTAAGTAGAGCCAACTGAAAATAAAAGAATTAGGGTAATGTTGGAAGGCTCTCCTCTCTCTTTCCTGCATGGTTCACTGAGACAAGTTGAGGAGTATACTAAAAAAGAGTATTTTTTACTGAGTGATTTGCTCAACTTTTCAGCCTTCCAAAGAACCTAACGTAAGTAAGCATGGAACATCAGGATGACACCTCGAAAGATGAGCACCTGCCAGCACTAAGTCAAAATATCTCCTAAAAGTTCAGCCATAAGTAAGTACTGTGCTAGTGGTCCTGGGCAAAATTACCCTTCCAAATTTCACAGTCTTAATAATGGCCCTTTCTCCTCATAGAAGACTCTGTTTGAATGCAGCTCTTGGAAGCTGTAAATAAAACTGATCAAATATTTTCCATCCAAACACTTGTGTATGCAGAATTATGTTTTCAAGCATCAAGTGTCCCTTCCAGAAAAAAAATCAGAGGTTGACACACTAGGTATAAAAAAATCAGTTTGCTTTTACAAGAAAAAGAAGCTGAGGCCTAAAAACCTACAATTTCCAACAAGCGGTACTGCACTCTGGTTTTAGGATTTTTTATGATTGCTTTAATCACAGTAGTCAAGCCAGTTGATTCAAAGTGGCAAGATTAAGAAAGATATACTCTTTCATAGCTATTTGAAATAGAGATGACAGGGTATACCTTTCTAGACAGTGTCTTAATGGGACAATGAAATATCTACTTCTCTAAAAGTTTACTCATAGGACAAAATTAGAGGTGAGAAAAATAAAAATCTTTGATGCCATCAAGTCCGAGTTGGTTGACCTCTCATAGGCTGTTCAGATATACTGACATCTGAACAGCTTGCAGAGAGGTGATGCATTCTTGTTTTTACAAGGTTCCACAGCTGTGACTTCTGTTTTTTCGAAGTACAAAGACAAGTTTAGGAAACAGAATTCAAGCCACTGGAAAAAATGTTCTTCTAGAACTGTATTGAAATCACTAGAACTGTGAAACAAATTGTAATTGAATTATTGTTCACTAATGATTTTGCTACACTGTACCGTGTATTCAATTTCTACCCACTAACTACAGAACATTGGTGAGTTCTTTCTTTTTCCCTACCTTTTGTCCATACCCAATATTCCTTGCTCCTTCAGGCTTTTTAACCGCAGTTGGGGCCCTTAAAGTTCCTTCTAAACTGCAAGAGAACATGTACATCAGCTCTATGTTATTTAATTGACAAAACAGATAGTTAGAATTTAGTCATCAAGTGGTACCTATGATGTACCTACGAGGTACCTCAGTGACGGCGGGTCCTGGGATGGGGAGGCAAGGCAAGGCAAGGCAACTGCCGTCACAACTTGCTTCACAACTTCAAGGCCTGAATGTCCACTTTTTCATCTTAAAAAATGTGTTATTATTCATTATTGATATTATAATGACCTTCTAGACTACCAATTAAGGATCAAAATATGTAAATAATATGTTAGGCTCAGGGTAGATGATCAACTAAAAGGAAGTCCCTTTCTGGAAGAGCTGGGAAGCCATTAATTAAAGGATTATTTTAAGTTTCCTCCATGCATTTTCTTTATACTTGAAACATCTTCCATGCAGCTATACTATGCAAGAGGTTATAGTCTGATTGTTACATACTAGTTTATGATATCATCATTACTCCAGAGGTTTTATAAAAACTGGAGATATTCATGCAATGCGTAACAAGCAACAAACTCTCTTGGTCTTCTATTGGCACAATTTGTTTTTACCACTTTATCCTAAGAACTAAAAGTGAAGTAAGCTAATAAAACTCATTAGAGACAGAATTTTGGTAACTACAGTCATTAGCATATCTGAAGTTTGTTCTGTGTATTAGCACTGCCAGTGGTAGGCTGATGTGTAGCAAAGAGCACCTGTCAAAACAAAAGAGCTTCACGCCTCACAAGTTTAAGCCCCAGGTAAGAAACTCAGCCTTGTGGATAGGCTGAAAAGATGATGTTGCAACCTGAAACGAAAAAGACTTGTAAGAGAGAAAATGAGATCCCTCTGGGTGCCAATAGGCTTCTGTTTGCCACAATTAAATCCTCTTTGTTTCATTACATACATCAGTGCAAAAACAAACAGTCAGATCAAGATAAAGAGCTTGCAACACATCTTTCCCTCTTTTTGCCTCCCCATCGCAATTCCCACCTTTTTCCCTGGACAAGCTTAAAAGAACTGGCTTTGCTCAGATAAAATTGATGAGACCTCTGAGCAGGTGTACAAGACAGCTTTTGGCGTTAAAAAAGTGTGAAGCACTTATGTCAATGACCTGATCAAATGATAAGCATGCTGGCTTCCTCTGCTCTCTAATTAATTTTCTCTCTTGAAGAGGGTATCTAGAATTGCACGATGCCTAGGCTAAGTCTTAAAGTCTTAACACCAATAGAAATTCAATGAAATAATGCTTTTCCTGGCAAAAGAAACCATTGTTATAGTACACAAGCCTCGCCAGAATTAGAAGAGTCCAGTTGGGACCAAATATTTATTTCAGCAATTGTTTTCAATGTTATTGTTAATACAACATAGAGTTTCTTTGTCTCAACAAAACAAAGATACTGGAAGCATGGTGGCTGCATAAAGCTGGCAGGAATTGGGGTCAGATGGACATACATTTTAATTATCTCTTTGAATCAGGAACTTCATTCAGAGACATTTATTACCATCTACTGTATTGTAAAGTAATTACAAATGACTGTACAACTTCTTTGCAAACGCTGATTTCTTGCTATAGAAGCAGTGTAGTCCAACAAAGGAGTGACCAGATCAAGTAACGACATGATCTACATTGAAATAGTAAACAACCCTTTGCATTTCATTTTTGTGGAAGTGGCAGGAGTTAGGAGTGCTGCTGTTCAATGGCAATATGCTTCATATAATGCTGAGGTGCAAAGGTGAATGGTAAAAATGAGTGTTTCTTTAGCAGAGGTTGGTTATGAAAGAATAGAGAGTTAACAAGCAATTTGTGCTTAGGGCAATTATCTTGGGGTTTCATAAAGTTCAAGGAGTTTGCAAAGGTTCCTCCTCCCTACCCTATTTATGTTCTACAAATGACATGGATGTACTACCTCTAGTTAGTAAAAATATATACAGCACAAACATCGCTGCTGAATTAGTATAGAACTAATTGCAGTAACAGTTTGTGTTATTGAAGTTAAACCGATACTCAGCTTAGGTATCCTCGATGAGGTGAGATAAGGGTTCGCTCAGGTGCAGATACACAATACAGTTGGAAAAAAAGAGAAGCTAAGCTAGTCTGATAATTACACTTTTTTGTTGATTACTTCCTCTCAATGAAAGAATAGGATTCCGCAAGCGAAGTATGCCTTACCGTGTTTATTTACACACACACACACAGACACACACCCCCCCACACCTGGGTGTAAACAGTTCTTGCTGTTTGACTTTGGAGCCTCGGCTGTAAGCACTGCTAGCTCACTGCCCTCAGTCTGTGTTGGATCTCGTTACCGTTTGCTAAAACCCTTTAGGAGCAGCGACGGGTCTGGCTTAGTTCTTAAAACATAGTCCTTAACCGGTAGTTTTAGAAACCTCCCTAACTGTGATGAAAACAGCAGAAAAACATGTCGTAGAACTAAAAAAAAAAAAAAAAAAAAAAAAAAGAATGGAAGGGAGGAGATAAAAAAATTAATTGAGAATGAATAAGAAGAAAAACCTCAGCAGACTAAGCTGAGCAAACTTTCTGTCTTGCACATAATATTTTTAATCAAGATTTCCTCATACCCTGAGTACTGTATAACAGCCTTAAACTTCTAAAACCACCTATAGATACGTGTTTTAAAGCAAAATAACACAGAGGACAAGATTGTGGTGATCTTCCTTATGCTGTGTACTGTTACTTAATATAATTTCGCTGGATCACATAGAACTACTTCTGAAATGAGAATTTCACTGTCAGTAAAAGTACTGCAGTCATGCTGAACCCATTCACGTGTGGCACTTCCTTTTCCTCGACTCGAGATTCAATAATTTGTGGCATGAAATGTTTGGAATTTCAGTTCCAGGTGCCAGTTCCCACGAAACTCTGGACTGACCCAGTCTTAGACAGCTCGAGTTTTACCCCTGCAGTGACTTGGACTGTAGACAACCACGTACAACAAGGTCGTCCGATTGTATCACTGCTGGGTTGAGATGTAAAGATGAGAGTACTGAAGTGAAGGAAATGCAGGGTAATTGCATATCTTTTTTCGTTATTACAGTATTTTCTTTTACTTTCAGGGGGAAATAATAGTTGTTATAAATTTTTAAAGCGGAAATACTAATCTCAGAAATAGAGCTTTTATTCTGCCGTATTCACTGACACTCAGAATTCACACTCAATTTCTTTGTAAAAGCAGAAAATAAGAAAGTTTTAGGTAATCCCTTCTTACAGGTAATCCCTGTCCTGACATAGACACTTCTAAACTGGGAGACACTAGGTAAAAAAGATAAAATACTTCAGTGGGCATAAACCAGTTGCAACTTTTGCAGTTAGGGGAACTGTCTTTCATCTGGCAGACAACACCAAACAACTCCAGTGAAGGTCTGATACGTTATTTTGTCCCCACGGGATGAGCCAGTGGCCTGGTGTGTCCATTTCTTTCGCATGATCCTGACTGGCCAAGGAAGTTATGTATGTGGTTCGTTTTACAATTCCTGTTTGTTTCACTGGAGCTGCTGAAGGGATAATCCATTTATAGAAGTGAACACTTTTTATTTTCCCCATAATGTTGTTGGTATTAATATGTTCTAGAGGAAAGGAAGCTTACGTAAAGCACAGCATGAGAAAGAAAAATACCGAAACATGGTTTTGAAAATGATAAGAATGTCAATAATTTTAAAGCAGAAAAAAGAAATGCACCTCAATATTTGTATTCATTACAAGGAAAAGTTTTTTTCTTTTTGGAGAGGAAAGATGCAGAAAAGGGCACGGTATTAGCTAAATATTGTACCTTGCAACATCAGTCATTTCCTACTCAATAATGCTGAAAGGGTCTAATTTATAAGTTTTTCCATTTCCCTGTTATGCTGGTTTGTAAGTTCTGACATTGCTACTGGTATGTTAATGAGAAGCTAGTGTTCCATTAAGAGTAAACCATATGCTCTACCGCATACTGTGAAAGAGAAAGCATATAATGTGACTGTTGCCTTAGTAACACATTAATTCATTTTGTCAGTGTTGGCACAGATCATTTCATTTATAAGAAAACAAGTATAATAGTTTACCACATCTATAATATTTACAGTGTTTCTGTTACAAAACAGTGACAAAATGAGTCTAAAAAATAGAGTTGGGATAGTATTATTAAAATATGGAATTTGTGGTAAAAATGTTCACATACAAATTAAAAATAAGATTGGTGTAAAATTTCTTTTCACGTTATAACACCAAGCGGTTTGCTTTTTTGCATATTTGTATTCCACTAATAATATGCATAAAAATACAGTCCACGAAAAACCACAAGTACATTAGCAGTTTTTAACGAATGCTAAACAAAACATTTCATACAACAGTTTTGTTAAGTTACAACCATTACAACCTAATCGCATGTTAGCGTGTTACTCATAACAAAGCTAAACATTTATCTCTTTTTATCTGTTCTTCCAGATGTTTCTTAGTATTTTAACACCGCTAAAATACTGGAATTAAAGTATTCCATTCTCTTAAATGATCATACCTTACATTTTATTCATTGAAGAAGTAGATACACACACACACACATATATATATTAAAGTGCATTATATGCCTCAGACAGAAATGATACTTAATATGAATTGAGATACTGCAAAGATTTGATAAGGAAAAGAAATGGAGAAAGAGAAAAAGTAATTCCTCTTATTATAATCTACACCTGCAGAATGGTCTCAGCCTTCCTTGTTCTTAGGACATTGTGCACCTGCAAAAGCATGTTTTTAACAACCAACATTTTACATCTGTAATGCATAGCAATCACTTTATACTAAAATAAACAACATTACATTTTAGATATCACTGTCGTGAAAAAAAACATTTTTCTAGTAAAACTACTCTCTTTTGCATGCATCCCAAACAAGCACTTAATAAGTTGTTAGCAGTGTTTACAGCTTTTTAGTTATTTGGACTAATGCACATACCCTGTAAAGGTTCAGTTCCATTTCTTATCACAGTATGGAGAGTGGGCCAATTTACTCTCTCAAAAATAAAGAAAAAATCTTTCTAAAACTGCACTGAGACCATGTTTAACAAATCTGTAATGCTGTGGAGGTTATTTAAAGAGGATTTATGGAACTTTCTAATGAAACTCAGGAATCGTTTCTGTTAAATCTTATTCAGTCTTGCGAACTACTTCTGCAAAGAAAGATTAAAAGAAAAAGCTACGGTAAAATAGTTCGTAGTAAGTTGCCTCTGGAATACAGTCACAGAACACAATTGGTCACAGAAATTAACAGCGAAATATTTTATCTATTTTTTTTTAGCTAATCAATTTTTTAATTGTATTTCATTTTATTTATTGAAGAATAAAAACAAATCTGTAAAGTTTGAAAAAAGTCCTCTTTTAACTGTAGGTACTTTAGCCTTTAAAATATATTTGTCACCTGTAAAACCAAATTTCATTTCTAGACTGAGATGATAATATTTTTTAGCATTTATTTATTTTTAGCATTATTTTTAATTATTTATTGTATAATTCAAAGATCAATGAATACAATTACTCATATCGGATGGTTCTCAAGTAATGTAGGTACGACACATAATCTCTCGCTATAGCTAACAAAGCAGCTATAAATAGGAATAGCTAATTGAATACCTAAAATCTGTTGTTAAATGCAGTACTACAAACACAGTTCTGCATTACTGGTAGCTTTTAAAATTTATAGATTTCTGCTAACATCCAACATTCAGTTAACTCAAAGACAGTCATCTGAGGAAATTAAAGTTTATATTTTCTTAGCTTCTAAAATGAAATTCCATGCTGGAAGCTGGATGTCATAGTGATATAAGATCACATGGGAACACTGAACACTTGATATTGTTAAAGACCGTATTTAATAAGGAAAGAACAAGGAGAAAATCTTGTGAACCGGAGGGTAACAGAACTTTCATGGGAGCTATGTAGCTGCATTTGATCCAGAGACTGTGTAGAGTCCTCAAATTTTATTTCACATCATAATCAGTCATATCACAGGAAGAGACAGGAGGATCAGATCCATAATCTCTTCATCTATATACAGAAAGGATGAAATAAGAAAAAAGAGAGGAGTGGTGACATACAGAATAAAGAAGGTGTTTTCTACTGTATAGTGCAATCTCAATTACTTTCTGATGTCAACAGGACTCTGAACTTTTTGGAAAACTTTGGGTCCGATAGTTCTGTATTGATTTATGACTGGAGTTAATAAAAATGGATAAAATTAATTCGTTGATGAATTTATACTGTTTTTCTTTTGATTTAAGTATTCAAAACAATTTCATTATCAAATATAATGCTGTGTCTTCTCTTTAGGTGTCTGTGCATATTTCACAACTGTTATAGAGAAGTTAGATGATTAGGTATGTTTTAAAACAAATTATATAATACTAAACAAATACCATAAGCCTTTTGTGCAAAAGTCATTGTCTGCTGGTAGAGGCAGATGATAGCTTAAATCACATGAAGGAAAATTTACTAGCTACACCATATCAGTACTAATAAACTTTTGACTATTGGCTACTGTTTCATACAAAATCATAGTTACGGTTGGGGTTTTTTCACAGTTATTACTGTGATTCACTTTGTACAAGCTACAGCTACTAACTTGAAAGTTTTCATAGAATCATAGAATGGTTCGGGTTGGAAGGTACCTTAAAGATCATCTAGTTCCAACCCCCTCTGCCATGGGCAGGGACACCTCCCGCTAGACCACATTACTCAAAGCCCCATCCAGCCTGGCCTTGAACACCTCCAGGGACGGGGCATCCACAACTCTGGACAGCCTGTTCCAGTGTCTCACCACCCTCACAGTAAAGAATTTCTTCCTAATATCTAATCTAAATCTCCTTTCTTTCAGTTTAAAAATATTACTCCTTGTCCTATCACTACACTCCCTGATAAAGAGTCCTTCCCCATCTTTCCTGTAGGCTGTTCAGGTACTAGACGGCCATTATAAGGTCTCCCCAGAGTCCTCTCTTCTCCAGGCTGAACAACCCCAACTCTCTCAGCCTGCCTTCATAGGAGAGGCACTCCAGCCCTCTGAGCACCTTTGTAGCCATCCTCTGGGCCTGCTCTAACAGGCCCTAGTCTTTCCTGTGCTGAGGGCTCCAGGGCTGGATGCAGTACTCCAGGTGGGGCCTCACCAGAGCAGAGTAGAGGGGCAGAATCACCTCCCTCAACCTGCTGGCCACGCTTCTTTTGATGCAGCCCAGGATACGGTTGGCTTTCTGGGCTGCGAGCACACATTGCTGGCTCATGTTGAGCTACTCATCAACCAACACCCCCAGGTCCTTCTCCTCAGGGCCTCAGCCTGTATTTGTGCTTACGTAAAGTTTCTGAAGATGAGCACTATTTTTCAAAAGTGTCTACTGAAGCTTAGAACACGAGCTTAGGTACCTGTATTAACACATTGTTAACACATATTAACGACTTTTCTCCAGAAATGTGCTTTTTTGACTGTGCACTTTTAACAAGCAAAGAAATCTCAGTATGGCTGTATCAAATCAAATGGTAGGCTCTCAGCTGAACCTAGACCTGGGCTAAACTTTGCCCTTATCTCTTCAAGAGCATGGACATAAAAGGCCTCCTGCATTTCTGCTGGACATCCCTCATTTCTTACCAGCCCAGTCCAGGAGAGTTTTAGTGTCCCACTGCTCTGAAGGCAGCATGCCCTGGCTGGGTGAGTAGATGGAGCAATGCCTTCCGCTGAGCTGCTGATGGTAAAATTATCCAGTGTGCCTCCATTAAAAAATAATGGTCTAACCCTGCCTGGACACTTCTGAAAGTCTGTGTCAGAGAATTTTAATTTTATATTTCTCATATAGACAGTAGCAAGCAAAATTTTGACCAAGTATGGAGTACAGTGCAAATTCAGATTGATGCCATAAGGTTTATATACAGGTGCATGTTTAACTGGATTCACCAAGGTGGTGTTCTTCTCTCCATTTCACAATGACAGGCTGCGTCTTAAATGCGTTCACTGCTGAGCAATACATCCACTTACTTAAGACTACATGTTCCCCGCTAATCTTTTTTTAAACACTCTGGATCTGACACCATATTACACAATTTATGTGCGTATAAAAGACATGGGCTAATGTTTCATCATTCCTGACGGGGGAGGATGAACGAAGAAGAACCAAGCTTTGTATCAAATTCTCGGGGGAAACATTCAAAATCTTGTTCCTCTCTAGTAATTGACCTGAGTACTGATGGATACCAATAGATAGCTGAAATTCAGACAAATGATTTAAAATTCTTGAAAACTAAGGTACAAGCTAGTATACTATCCAATAGTTTTTCTCTTCATTGTTGGATGCATGTCAAGCCACATCCACAGTAGCAAAACCTGGGTGGCTTGCTCAAGTGTTGGCCTTACTATAATATGCCACTTCACTTAGGCAGCACGGTACAAGCAAACATAGTGGCATTTTGCTGTCTTGACACTGTGCCTGCACTTTTAGGCTGGACAGAAGCACCAACTGTCGAGGCTACTGTAAGAAGAAGCTCTGTCTCTGCCTTAAAGGCAAGCCTTTTCTTTTCATTCTGCCTCTACCACTGCTTTTGTTCAGAGCCCATTTACAATGAACACAGCTTATGAAAAACAATTAATAAAGAAACAGGAAATCGTTAAAAAAGGATAAAGAATCTCAAGTACAATGTATGATGGTAGAATGCTTAAAGGCTATTGTCCTCTAGTCAGTGGCAAAATGTTTAGCCTGTGACAAGTCTTGCAACGTGTCCATGATAGCATGTAAACGCAGTACAGCTAGTCCTGTCTGGCACACAAGCATCCTAACTTGCTTCTGACAGCCAGCTAACCAGAAGCTTATTTAGATTTAGGGGGTGGTGGTGATGAGTCTTTGGCAGTTGTAGAAATAGTAGCCTAACAACTTGTAATACATATAATTACTCCCCATATCCCCTGGTCAGCATATCTTCTGATATGTAAATTAGATGGAGCAAGCAGATGTATAACCTAGGAAGCATTCCAGATTCATCTTGATAAAAGTATGGTATTCATACTGGGCAGGGTTCCTTTGTCTATAACAATGCCACCAGCAACACCAAAAATACATTGAATGTAAAAATAAAGCTATTGACCATTTCCAGGGGCTACAGTCTACATGGAACATTTTCATTCCACCTGCCATATCTAATAAGCAGTATTATTTATCAGCATCAGCACCACACTAAGGTAGGTATGTGATAAAAACACAGGAAAATGATAGAAACTGCAAACTTCTTATAAATAAATTGATAAAACTGATGCGTTTAGCTAAAAAGTGATAAACTACAGGAAGATGAAGTAGATGGCAGTGGTATAACTCACGGCCACTGAAGCTACTTTTATGTGCATTTGCACATTTAGAGATCTCTCTACCTACCTCCCTACTTGCCTCTTACAATTGTCTCCCACCACAAACACTGAACTTAACCCAACATCCCAAGTCCCTGATACGAGGTAACACAGAAACTCCTTAAGCAAATAAATCTTATTTCTTAGTCCAAGGAACAGTCTTGAGGCACTTAAACTACCGATTTTATTTTTTTTTCAATCAATACTTAGACTTATCGAGCCCTTCTGGTAATTTATCTAAACTAGTGAAAGTCAACATAAACCATCTATGTTACCACTTTTACTTACAGTAGTATAGACACAGGGGGGGTTTTGTTTGGTTGGGGTTTTTTGGGGTTGCATTTTTGGAGTGCTCCTGTTCAAAACGACTCCCTTTTGTGCTCTCCCATGACAGTGCTTACGTTTGGTGAAGTAAATTAGTTGTCTGGACATACATGGTTTTATGAGCACTTAAGTATAGTAAATCTGCTTGTAATTTAGGAAACCTCATGATTTGGCATATTGTCACACACAGCACAAATCAGACTTTTTTCTTAAGATGAAGCTGTTGACACAGCTATTATGTCTTTATTAAGACATGATTTTCACTGTTTAACGATGTATTTGAGTTAATGTAGCAAATCAAATCAGTACTCAATATGAACGTTGCATGCTGTTATTCTCTAGGTGTATCATCAGAGAGTTGTAAAAGATGAGCATTTCTTTGTTAACTCATACAAAAACAATACTTTAGTCTTGGCCAGATTCCCCAAATAGAATTGAAACGCAAGGTGTGAATTTTTTTTGTTTATGTATTTATTCTATCACAGTAGCTTGTGTCATTGTAGTGAGTTTAAGACTATTCTGAATTTGAGATTATCTTTCAAAACAGAAATTTTGGATCATATCAACTGTTACAAAATCATTCCCTGAACTCATTGCTGGAATGTTTCTGGATGCACTCAGACTATCTTTTAGTCTCAGTAAATGTAAAGCCTTTTATATCTCCCAGGGAAAAATATTCAATGAGGACAGAGTAATCTGATTTTTTTACTTATTTTGTATTAGGGCATGCAGTGTTTGGTTAGAATGCTCCTAATGTGAGCATGAAACATGTATATATTTATTGGCCTGATACTTTCTAGTGAACGTCCCATTGTCTTATGGGAACTGAGACAGTAAATTACATTTTTTGTTACTAGGCCATCAGGTTCTTTTCAGAGGGTAATGACATGTTTTGCTATCCTTACCTTTCCAAGTTCTAAAATTCTTATTTTTCTTAACAACTGGCAGTTCTGAGCCGTTGTCTTCACCCTGCGCATCTTCAAACTTTTTAAACTTGGAAAGCTTATCTTGACCTTCTTTCAGAAATTTTGCTACAACAGACTTGCACAAGGTGTCAATTAGAGGAATCGTTCTGAGAAAAATTTCCAGTTGTGTGAGTAAATTCAATGGAATGCAGTGCATACGTATAAGCTAGGCAGATTTCTATTGATTCTACAGTCTTTCAAATGAAATTTTCAATTCCTTATTTGTATTAGATTGATAAAGTCCAAGGGACAAAGTCTGACCACTTCTGTATGAACAAACTGTGTCTTCCCTGTGCACAGGTGATGAAATTGCAGCAAATTCAGTAATTTTGTCACAATCTAAAGAACAATGATTTATAATACATACTGAAATTTATTAGTTAGAGAAAGAACTAAAAGACTCTAATCTGTGCAAATAATTTTTCATTGACCTAAAATTTTAGGGAAATAATTTTTCGTACAATTTATCAGTCTGACCTTTATAGTTCCAAAATGTTTTAATGTTTGTATAACGGACAATTTTTCTGATGTCTAAATTCTCAGCATTGCTTTTCCTTTGATCTGTTCATCCACTTTCCCTTTGATCCCTCATTTCTGTTTTTTCAAGTTGTTCTTTAAATAAATTAAAGTTATCTATCATATATGTCTTATAATAGAATTTTAATACCATGGGAACTAAGAGTTGGATCTGGTTAATATTGCCATTGCTTCCCTTAAAACCTCGGTCTTGAGAAACAAAACAGAACTTAAAGAAAGCCTACTAAGCATAGGAGTTTGATCTCTGAAATTGCTGTTTGCTTATTTTCTGTTATTTTTTCAGCATCAGTTGGCTGAACTACTCTACTGGGTATTGAAAAAAGTAATATCAAAGGAAAAATTGCTTGCATTTTTGGAGATAGTCACCAGAGGGCATTTATGGACTAACTCAAGACATGTCTCTGTATTCACTGTGGGAATGCTGAGAAGTATTCTGAATTATGCTATATTGATATAAAAATTAAACCACTACTTTAAAAAATTGGAAGTTTTTATTTAAAATGAGATTTCATTTACAAAGAGGGAAGAACGATAGATGACTGATATAATTTTTGGCTTCTCTAGAATTAATTGACTGTATTAGATATGTCAGACAGCCTGAATTTTCACACAACCTCAGAAAAAAAATGTAATGGGAAAAGAAAAATAAGAAGGGAGTACACATTGTTTTCTTTCTTTCAGCATTTTACAAATATATATCTAATATATAGCTGGAGGAAGCAGCTAGTTCTTTTTAAGACTACTGCAACTGAATAAAAGTAGGGTGCTTTTTTTAAAAAAAAATGGTTTCATCTTTTGTGCTGGAAGACATGCTAATTGATATTATTAAATAGCTGCCTTTCAATGAAGATAATAATAAATATTCTAATAAAATAATGAAGACTTTGAAGAAATGGTTAGGGAACAAGTAGTAAAAGCTGATGCAGTATTTCAAATGCAGGGGTAGGTCCAGAATAAAAATTTACTTAAATACTTATAAAATCAAAATTAAACAATTTTGATTATCAACTTCTGTGAATATCCAGAATTCTGTGTTTCATGTATGGCTATATTTCAGGATGAAATAATACCTTTAAAGTGACTTCTTTATCAAGAAGCCCAGTTCTCCCTAAAACAGAGATCTTGTCAGCGTGAAGTGCATAAAATACAACAGAAATCCTGAAAAGACATGTGTTAGACAGGCAACCGTATAAACTAAACCCTAGCTTTGATAGTAATAACCAAATACTGTGGTAGCTTGATTATAAACTAGACAATTATAAGGTTTAATGTTTAGTAGAGAAGTTAAATTGAAAGAAAATGCAGGGTGAAAAATATTAGCAAAATTAAAAGAAAAGCCCTAAAGATCAGTTAAACTACAAATATTCTCCTTGGGTCTGCACTCACCTGAGTCTGAAGTTAGTAGGACTCAGTGAATATCGGTTTAGAAAGCACGGGTTTTAAACTTCATATTGGTGTTCTAGCTTTAATATCCTACTTTTATTCCACAGAGATCATAGGCACTGGTAATAATAAATTTAGGGCTGGAACCTTGTTGAAAGATTTACTCTATATTTAGCAACAAACAAATCAATCATTTTTTTTTTGTGGTAACACGGGTATATTGCATGCTCTTTCTTTTCCACATTTTTTTTTCCTTTGGAAAAGGTTATATTTTGTTCACTGCAAAGCAGAACTTTCATATGTATTTGTAAACCAAGGCTTTCAGATTGTAGTTCAGTGGAAGTTCAAAACGTTTCCATACCTTCCATTTGTTTCACACTTCTACGGCACAATCACACTATAGTAGTCCGGTGCCATCGTGCGATGTTTTCAGTCCCCTCTTTCATCCCTCATGGGTGAATACAGATATTCCTCCAAATGTTCTACATTGGCTAACATTATTTTAACTTCTATGGTGTCAATCAGATGTTTTCAATTCAAAAGAAATCACAATAAATATATTGACCGTGTAATAGAAATACAAAATTATCAAAATCATGTACATGAAATCTTCTCCTAATTGCAGCAGCAGCCTTCATCTATATGTGTCTGAGAAGTTTAGAGTTAACAGATTTAATGCCTTGAAGTTCAGGAGAATCCTCTCGTTAGGGTATTGCATGAAATGTGTTTCAGAATAAGGGGTTACCACTGACAATGCCCTGCTTTTATACCTGAACCTGAAGGTTCAGGTGTTTTCAGCTGTTGTTTCAGTAACAAAAGGAGAGGGGAGTGGCTACCTTGGAGGTTTCCTCCGAGATAACTACAGACCGGATCATCTAGAGTGTTGTATTTAAACTAGTTTCCTGAATTACACAGTAAAATGGTACCTCCTGTATTGCATAAAACAACCCAATTCACTGACTGTTACAACTACATTTCTGGTAGCAGAAAAAGGACACAATTGCTGAAATGTCTTCTTTGTGACCCTACATCTCACTGATAGAGATTTTACTTGAACTATATTTAATGTGCTCTTATTCAAGGTATACTTACGGAGGCCAGGTCTTTAATACTGCAACTATATTCTATATATAAATAAATTAAATTTAAAAAGACATGATAGAGTTGGTCTTTTCTTTCTTTGGCCACATAATCTTCCAGAGCTGTGAATTATATAGTAGTCTCTTATCTAGTTCCCTGAATGCTGTGTGACACCTCATGGGAATGTGCATTATACATACTAACTGTTGCAGAGTAACTAGTTTAGGATTATCATAGATTTATACACATAAATATGTATGTATATGTATGTGCATACATACATATGCCTATACATGTAAGCATTGCCTCTCTATATATATATGCAGACAATTGGCAATTGGCATTTTTTCCTTCTTCACTGTGTAAATCTGAGGTCAAAGATTCAAAGACTTAAGAAATAGTGTGAAAAATATTTTTTTCAGAATTTGTAAAACACTTATGATTCTTATAAATGGCCTAAAATTGATAAGGTTGTCATAGTCCTGGATACTTGTGCCACAAGGAGTTAATCACACTCTTATATGACCTTGAATACATGCATTCTTCAGGTATATCACCTCATAAACAAAATTCAGGTATCACCAACATCAGAAAAGAAACTTGTTGAAAAATTTATTTCCCTGTGACATAAAAGTCTGTGACATAAAAAACCTTTTTTTTTCCTGCACTTCAGTATTTTTCCTTCATGTCTGCTTATATTAACTATTTCTGCTCTGCTATCCTCCTTTCTCCTCACAACTGCCAGTGATGAGAAGCTGTGGAAAGAACAGAACGACACCAAGGGAATTGTTCGAAGGGGACAGGCTACGTGCTTCAGAAAGAAAAGGCAAAGTCTAGGGTTTGGCTTGGAAGAGGAATGTGAATAGGATTGGGAAGAAGGGGTTGAGGAGACAGAATTTAGCACTTGGAACAGTGAAAGAGGTCAAATGAGAATGAGACAGAAGAGGAAGGAAAAAAGACAATGCAGAGGAAGAAAAATGAAGGACCAGGGGCTTCTAGGACTACAAAACAATTAAGGTTAGCAGGACACAAATACAAGCTTTCTTCAAGCCACTGCATTTCTACAAAGCAATCATCACACTAATTTTCATGTAGAAATGTAGTAGATTATATAAACCACCTGAGGTTATCTTAACTAGTGATTAACTTAACTGGAGAGACATGATAACGGGAAAACGTGTAAAAGAGATGTAGGATTGCTAAAAGGGAGAAAAGAATGAACTGAACTGAAAAACTGTTAAACCAGCAGATTACTGGTTTTCCCTAGGGATGATGTGGGACCTGATGCTACTTAATATTTTTGTTAATAACACTAAGCCCCCAAAATAATTTGGTTTTGAAACTTGCCAGTGGTGCAAAACAGAGTCATAATCAAAATGTTCCACAGAAAGACGTCAAAATACTAAGGAGTGAAATTAGAGAAATGCAATGAAACATATATGAGAAATCATTATCTGGAAAAATCAAAGGAAAGAAAGACTTGTGAGATTTACTTGATTCATGTTCTTTGCTGAGGGATAGAGAAAAAACAAAATACAATCTTCTACTTTACTAATTTTGGATTAACCGAGGTATTTCCAGAAGACCCATGTACCTGTTAATGCCATTGCACAAGAAACTGGTAAGATTACTTTACTACTGTATGTACGTCTGGTCATCCATAGTCACTGCAAATAAACTCATACTGAAACCAGCGAACAGAACTACTGGGATGATTGAGGTGGATCTTACAGGAAGGGATTAATAGAGATTACCCTGATTAGTGCAGACAGATGAAGTTCAGATAGATGTCCCAACCAATTCAGGAGCATGTGTGAACATCAAGAAAGCCTTGCCTGTAGTGCAGGCAAGCTGCTTAGCTGGGTTTAAGGGCTTGATAGATGAACACATATATAATGCTTGTCTGTGTGGTGGCAGCGTATTGGACTCAGCGATCGTGAAGATCCTTTCCAGGAAAGACAGCAGTAACAGATATAAAGTTGGCACTAATGGAAACAGTGCCTATGTAGACCTGCAGGTTAACACTGTTTGTTCTTTTTGTGTTTATTACATGCGCAACTGCATGGAGTTACACATCATGACTAAAACACTTTCAAAGACACAAAATAACCTTTTCTCTCATCCAAAGTCTTCACTTAGAGGAAACTGTAAACTGTAAATCATGGTATATGTCTCTAGTAAGATGTGCTCTAAACCCCATGGTTATGCCATTCTATCACCACCATTAGAGATTTATGGTAGAATAAAAGGAATTCCACTGTAAGAAGTGCTAAATTCAGATTTTTATTTATATGATTTGATAAATATTTTTAAAATATTTTTTAAAATAATAGGGAAAAAGTATGAACAGAAAGAATTTTTGGATGCTATAATTTATGACTTCATAGCTGACAGATTGGCTGACAAAGATTGGTGATGCTATGGATAATAGATCTGCTCCCATCTGTGGGGAGAGAAACACTTTGAATGGCAGTTTTGGAACCTCTCTGCTAGACAAAGGTAGTGACAGAATGTTAGAAATATCTGAGGTTGAAGTGGGGAGATGAGCAAGTGAAAGCCTTGAGAGGAGTTATTGTCCTGCTGGTGAAGAAACTAGCAACATTCTTTTTTCTTTTTTCTCTGAAGTGTAAAAACTGTCGATGAAAAAGAAATATAAATTGAATTTTAAGAAATTTGAGTGGGCTGATTTGATTTACAGGAATTCTCAGCCAATGGGTCAAAATGAGACTAATATATTCATGAATTAACTCAAACTCACAAACTTTTTCAGCAAAGCGCTAAAAAAACTGAGACTAATCGCATGAGTTAAAAGGTATAAAAGGTATTACTGGACAATTAAACCACTGTTTGTAAGCATAGGAGCTCTGAAAACTAGCAACAAGCACCCTGGCTTTTGCTCTGGATTCTCTTGCAGCACGTTGCAGGGATGGTGGCAAAGACATACCAGCCATTCTGGCATTGTTTCTATTGAGGTAATCCTCTCATGCAAATGGACACTTGAGGACAGTAATTTCTTAAACAGGCACCCAGGCTGCCGGAACTTCTCTGCAGACACCCTGAGTGTGGTGATCACCTCACCTAACATCTGCTCTGTAAACAGTTGTCCAGATGAGCCTTGTGCTGTCATCTCTATTCCTTTTTCTAGCAATGGAGAAAAGAAGAAACCACTAAGGGCCATTTCATCCTACTCCAAGGCAAAAGGGGTCGGTCCCTCTGTGAAGGCATCTGCCATTCAGGTGATGGCAAGGGAGCCTAAACAATTACGTTAAACCAGATGTTCAATTTTCATGTGAGTAAAGTTGGCTGAGAGGAATCCCAGGGCTCTTCCAGAAAAGCTCTGATAGTTCACGGAGAGACAACGTAAAAAAGTATCACCTCTAGTTATCTGCTCTGCTAGAGATTTGCACCCAATCAGGGAAGCTGGTCAGCAAAATGGAGCTTTGTATTTCACACCCTAATGCATGTACTTAAATAGCCATCAATGAATTAATTCAGCCCGCTGTGGTTTGGAGAGCACAAATTGAGGAGTGGACATACATATTAACTTTTCTTTTGTCTCTTCTACATTGGAAACGATCGGCAAAGAAACAAGACAGTCAGCTGTGGTCTGCAACAACACAACACAAAACATCAGAGCTTGTTTGGAAGTGCTCAGGCTTGTGATATACAGAGCACATGCCTTCACTTATCTAAGCATTGGTTTACCAGTACATAAGGAATGGTTAAAAATATTTATCTGATCAGAAGGACTCTAATGTGCAAAAGCTTCCTAGCTCACAGTGTCCATATAGTTCATTAAGTTTTTTTAAAAATTCACAAGTGAAAACGTGGGTATGAAAGGATGTATGTCTCAAGTTTCTGTAAATAACTGCAGCATGAATAATGAAATTTCACTACTTTGAAAATGTCATTATCTTCTTCTAAATCAATTGCAGATTAGAAAATAGATTTTTTTGTTGTTGTTGAAAACAAACAAATAATGCCTTCCTCATGAATGTTTTGCCCAGTTCTACTGTTTTAGAAGCGGCGTTGGATGCTTGAAGCATTTGTGTTATAAAATAACATTGCTTCAACTTTCAAGGCTGCAATGATAATAATTAATACTTTCTATCAGTACTTGATATTCATTGCAAGTACCAGTAACATTAGTGACATTGTTAAAAGTTCCTAATCTGAATGCTGCTGAGATAGACAAGATGCATGATTTTGGATCAGAATGCAGTATCATTTAAACCTGGATTTACTTGCCACCATTTTTCCTGGCTTCTCCATCAAATGGTGCTTTGTAGAGATTATTTTGGGACCCAAAATGTTAACTATTCATTGGAATGCGCTGTACAAACTTAGAAACATGATGAATGGTATTTTAAGCATAAGCATTTAAAACATATCTGTTCTGTGTTTAAATGTCAGAACAAAGCATATTACAGGAAAAACACCTACAAATGCAAAAATGCAATAAACCCACAAAATATGGGTTAAAAATTTCCATATTTGATCTGGGTAGCAAATTATAGAGAGAGCAAAAACCCCCTACGCATAACCATAGCTGCCAATTCTGGATCTTCCAAAAAGCAAGGGCAGGATACCAAGTACATGATTCTGCCGTGTGCCAAGCAAGCATCTATGAAAATGTCACCTTTATGCAAGTGAAACACAAAACGAGTAGAATTTGCCCTTAAATATGAGGGGGAAAATGTTCTGAAAATAAACAAAATGCTTTTTACTGCTAATTAAAACATGAATCAATAAATATTTTCAAAGTTAAATAATACTGTTCCTCTCAAGCTGAGCACCAATCTGCTGGGCTCCAGCCAGGAGAGAATCTTTTCTAGCATAGTTACAAACAACTGATGAGCGGGGTGGAAAACAGAAACATGAACACAACTTTCACAGTAATTCAAACAAAACTGCATGATTTTTAACATATCAGTTAAAGGTTCTTTACCCTTTCCACCTCTTTGTATAGTGGTCAGTACGCCGCTGGTGAGATAATGACCTACAACGAGCAGTCAGATTACTGGAATTAAGATGTCAGTTTCAAAATAAACACCAGTTGGCTCAACAAAGCCTGCAGCTAGGATTATGTCAGGACTAGGAAGACATTTAAAACCCAATTGAAGCAGAGTTATTGTTTCTGAACAGAAAACATGCTATAGCATCCTAATTTACTGTAGACTTACCGAACTGCTGATGATGATTGCCTGAAACTGATTGCTGAAACTAGGCTAGGAAGATGTTCAAGGTACAGTCTTTGCTTTGGATACGGAATCTGATCGGATCCTCATTTCTTGTCCTCTCGGACTCAATATCTTTGGTTTTCCCACAAACATTTTTTCACAAGCTGGTCTATGATTAGAGAAACAGATCCCTGGTTGCTATCACCTGCTCTTGTTGCTTTGTATATTGATTATGGGATAACATTCCCAGCAGAGAAGGTGTAGCAGGGACAATAAGAGTCACTTGAATTATAGAAAAGTAGCTACCAAGATTTCAGAGTTGAACCCGTGATTCTCACTGACCACTCAGGAACTAAACCATGTCATATTTTGTTAGTTACATAAGGATTTAGCTTAACCTGAGAGTATTGAAAATTCTGTGAAAAAGTTTACACTGAACATAGGCAAATACACAACAAGTTTCTTTATTCTCTCTCTTGCAGCTATTCTGAGCATAACAAACAAATTAAGAACCCACAACCCCCCTACCCACAACTAACTTCTTAAAAGAATGGAAAAGGTCTCCATACCTGAATTGTGGAAACGTTTAAGGAACAATACATTCCACAATAAACTCCATTTGGATCTGTTTCTCTCATATACCATTTTAAAAAACCATTTATGTAATCCGTCAAACAGCACTGTAACATTAAGAAGGCAAAGGTAAATTTTTTTGCTGCCCTCTCTTTTTCTGGGATATGTCTGCTAAGGTCCTAGTCAAATACATGCATGTCACCTGTGAAACAAAGCGATATAATGTCCCTAGAAAATGCCAGTTGCCATAGAACTTACAGCCAAATACCTGAGGAAGCATTTTTAATTTAAATGCAGATTCTGTCATTTGCAGGTCCTGCTTTTGTAGGCCTCTGTGGTAGGTCTAAAGTATTAGGTCTTATATACATGTGCACACTTGACCTCCTCGTGCGTCTATACCCCAAAAGGTAGTTGTATACCAGCTATTCTGGATAAATTTATGACATTACATTTTATGTCCATTAGGTCTTAGACTAAACAACCTCAAGTAGTGGACACAATACACTGAATTTCCATACAAAATATTCAACAGACCAATATGACTGTATTATAGCTCAAACAGTCTTCGGAGTCACTGCTGACAGCATTTCAAGCATCTGGATTTTATACCAGCCTTGATGTACATTTCAGGGCTACCGACAGTACCTGAAATCAATTTAAAATTATTCAATCAGTGGCAAAGCTAACAGGGGAGCTATTCCTAAGTCTCATTGCCAGGCTTGAGATGAAGGTTTCAGTCCTGTTAAGCGATACCGGACAGATTTCTGGCAAGTAAAGGAATAAGAATACTCTGACCACAGACTGGTTCTGGCCAAGGATTTACCGAGCCCATGGCTACGTCTGATCTCTGCCTTTGAGACTATTCTGAACTCTTGCCCTGCATCCCAGCCTTTCACTCGGTCACTCTGTCTTGGCTGTCTCAGTTTTGCTTGCCTACAGCTCTGCTACTCCTTTCTGGGTAGTATGGGAGTATATCTATGTATATGATATATATTTTTTGAAGCACTTGGATGGTGGGATTTACACCACTTTGATGAGAAGTGCTGAAAAATACATGTGCAGTATGGGAAAGTCAGGTGGTATGGAAGTATCAAGAGCAGTGAGTGGTAATGATGGCAGTGTCATGGCACAGGACAGGCTGGGGGGCCCTGAGCCAACTCAGTATGTTTCTGGAGGTAGCACAACCTCTGCTTTGGTGTGGTTAAAAACACAGCATAGGGGACAGGCATACAGGAACACTCTGGGATGTATAATAGATGTGAGAGCATGTGTCCTGCCAAAATATTTGAAACTCCTATTTATTACTCAACGCTATTGTAATCTCAATGTGATTAAGGAATGTTGAGATCTAAATAATCCATTGGTTAGTGAGCTAAAAGATGATGCTTGCTTTCACACTGCAATCATTTACATTTCCTTTGTGACGAATTGTGGTAGAATGCAAAAGAGGTTGCATTATACAAGCATAAAATAAAGAACAGCAGAATTTGTAGTAAATAAGTTTGCAAAATCCTGCATTAATGAAAACTTCAAAGAACTGCTGTAGCTGCTGCATGGCAGTAGGGGTAGCCTGAAGATGATAATTGTAGGAATACAGACATATTATTAGAAAGAGCACTACTCTGCTTCCAGCTGGATCGCTTCAAACATACTTAATGGTACACTTTACCATCTTTTGTGTTTAAGCGTAGGGCACAAGCATACAGATAAATAAGTGTACCGCTCACTCTCCCTTTTTCTTTGCTGTTATAGGCACTACGTGCATGCATGAACACGGACTAGAACACAGTGCCTTGCATCACTTCCTATGTAATGCGCAGGCAATACTTTACAATTCCCGTATGGCTGTTCCTTACATAGTATTAGTACTTTACCTCTCAACCCTTTATTTTCTTTTACACATTACTTCATTTCACTCCTTTAAAATAGGGACAAACAGAGAATGAAATGCAATCTGACGGATAAAATAAAAGCTGGAAATGGGAGGCCAGACTAATTTTTGTGCTGATAGAATATTCATATGCAACTTTAAACAAGTAAAATCAGAGAAACAGTCCTTTCCAGACTCAAGGGAATATGTTGTGAACATAAGTAAAAGGAAGATTTCAAAACATTTACTCTGCTATAGTGGGTCATATGTGTTCTTCATGCAGAGACAGAGATATAGAATAATACCCTGGAGGTTATAAAAAGAGACTATACATACAAAATCAAACTCTTTTAATGTTAAAACTAATATAGTTTGAGCAATGTTAATTCAGCCCCTTTATGCATGTATCATGATGCTGTTTCCTTCCTTGAGCCTATCTATTTTTGTACAGTCTCTGCCTCTCTTAATGAATGATTAGTTATTCAATATTTGACTAGTTATTCAAAGTGTGATCTCTCTTTTTTTAGTATTCACCACAGTATTACAGATTTCTTCTTCAGTATTTTGGTATGCTTACTACAGCATCTGAATGCTATAAAAAGTTAATGAATTTATCTTCACAAAGTTCTGTGGAGATGCATGGTGGTGTTACCCCACTCTGTTGGTGAGAACCTGGGGCACAGAGAAATTACTGGTTTAACTGAAAAAGATGTGGCTACTCTGGAAGAAATAGAAGAGGATCATCTAGTGAAGGACTGTATCATAATGCATCTATGCAATTGCATCATAATGCATTCTAAAGTATTCACTGCAGTATTTTAGTAAATACAATATCTTTAGTTCTTCTGCTTCATTACCTGTGAAAACAAACACCTCATGTTTAGAAAAGTTTCTAAGTTTAAAAAAATAGACTTTTGTGTCTAGCGGAAGACTCCTAGAACTATGGAGTTTCTGGTATCAGAAGTCAACACAGTAACTACTCTTTATGTGGACCAACCCTGGTCCATGTATGAAATGAATAACTTCATACCTACTTTTTAACTGCAGAAGAGTGAGACTCACTGGACTCCTGTTTTCAGCCTTAATGATCAGACTACTCTGCCTTTGCGTCTCATTCCAATCTTTCTCCTTGCTTTTTCCTGGTCACCCACCAAATCCCACTTCTCCCTTCAGCCCTCCCTTTGCAATTGCCTAGTATCTTCCCAGTGATCCTTTTCCCTCTGTAAATGTGTCGCTCGAGCTTCTGCAACCTTCCTCCGCTTCTTGGCTATATTTCTGTATATTCTGTGCAAACGCTTACTTGAGTGAGGGCATACCCACTTCCGTCCACATTGCCTGGGAGCCAAAAGGGGCCAACGCTCGGAGATCTGGGAGGTCACGTTCTGTCCTCAGTTCTCTCAGCTGTAGCAGCAAAGACGATTGCTTGCAAAGGTAGCTTTCCTTATTGGAGACCGACCATCCAGATACAAGAACTCTGATTGCACATGAACTCAAGATTTTTTTCACAGTCTTGTAGCTATGTTAATCTTAGCCAAATTTCAGTGTGCACATCAAATGTTCATTGCCTGTTACTCTTGACAGGACTGTGAGCTGCTCTGCACTAGAGCATCTGAACAAATGAACTACAGTAATTTTTTGAACATGAACCAAATAGGGTGGGTTTTTTTCTTCCTGATTTTAGAAACGGCAGCTCTATTTTACATTTATTTTTTTTTTAAATATACACATGTATGTATGCACACACAAATAATTAAATAAAATTAGCTTGAAGTAAAACACTGAAACGTCACATCATGTAGAAATTTGGGTAGAGTTCAGGTAAGGTTGCTAAATTTTGACAAAGCTAGGACATACTGAAAAAAAATTTGTTCTCGTAATAGAAAGAACTGAACAACTTATTGAACAATTTATATTAGATATAAGGAAGAATTTCTTCACTATGAGGGTGGCAAGGCACATGGGGCTTTGAGTAACCTGGTCTAGTGGGAGGTGTCCCTGCCCATGGCAGGGGGGTTGGAATTACATGATCTTTAAGGTCCCTTCCAACTCTAACCGTTCTATGATTCTATGGTTCTATGATTCTATAATTTTAGTTCTGGGGGTACAATGAATCATGTGATTTAAGACACTACATGGAATCACCAAGGAGTAAAATCCTCAAGCATTTCCCAGTCCTCTTTTTTTATGCTTGAGTAGAATTTCTCCTTACAGAAAATAATACTGGACCTGTAGGTTAACAATTCCAATATTATTATCAAGGCATGTTTTTTTCATAACGTTGGCAACTGTACTGTCTTGCCTCACATGTTATCGATCTATCTCTATCTCGTCTTCCATGCCAACATTTTCTGATAAAAAACTTTTTTTCTTTTGTAGTTATAAACATATTTTAATTAACATTTCCTGCTCATTAGCCTACTTTGCTATAGGTTTTTAAAAAATATTTTAATTGTAGTTTTCGAACTTCATTGTTATTTCTTCAATGACAATTACACTTTTTATTTAAAATATTTATCTGTCAAGCCGAACACATTCCTGTCTATTGACTTGATAGACATCTTTTATTGTTGTTAAAATTTAAACCTTTCAGGGATGAAGAAATATTTAAGAAACTTAAATGATTAATTTGTTCACGAAGAAATGTTCATGTTACATTTTTCTGAGACAAGTTAGCATGCTACTGGGCATCCAGAAATCATCTGCCTAAGAAAAAAAAAGTAAAATTATACTAATTGAAAAGTTTTCTTTATGGCTGATTTTCCATTCAGTTACTCCCAGCTATAAAAGAGTTTTCAAAGCAAGCTACCCATTAGTTTTTAATTTAAAATGACTTTTGAAATTAATCCCTTTACCTCTCTTGATATCTTTCTGACAACCTCCTAATCTCTTCAAACTGTTGGTTAAAAAGTGCACCACTAAATCAGCCTGTCATCAATTTTGTCTCTCACCAGAGTGACTCAAAGAGTTGCATCAGCTAGATCATTTAAAGAAACCACAACTTTTTAAAAGAACATCTGCTGCTGTAATTTATAATGTATAACATAATCTCACATCCAAATTTGACAGAGTTTGGTAACGTCTTCCAATAATAGGTTGTGAGCGATTCTGTCCTGGGATGCTGCAAACAAAGCGGCAATAAATTATTAAGAGATACACCCACCAATCTAATAAGAAAAAAAAAAAATCAATCTCTGCTTTGAATACTGACAAATATGATGCCACGCAGACTCTTTTTTAAACTGCCTGTTTCAATTTTAAGTATGTACTGGTTTCTCAGGACATAATTTCCTGAGATTAGTGAATATGAATGAAAGTGCTAAGTGCTGACAATTTGAATTCTCACTTCCTTTAACACTCAAGTGCTAAATATTGCCCAAACTTTTGCTAAAATGTTAAGTATCTATCTTTTTTTTTTTCCCTAGTAAATTACCATTGATTTGAAGATCTGACAGCTACAGCCATAGTACAGTAGGAAGAACGGGTGGTGTATCAGAGAGGTAAATTCCAAGTCATGATGAGAAAAAACCATCCAGTTTTCATGAGGAAGGATACTGCTCTATTTCCGAGAGAGAGCAAGAGAGTAAGTCAATGTGGGCTAAGTCTGGGCAGAAGCATCAGAAGAGCGGAAGTACCGTGGGTAGTGAGTAGTAGTCTGTACGGATGCAGTGTATTCCTGCCTATTTTTGGAAAAGGAAAAATGCTCAGAAACGAAGGCATTTCCAGGGACAAATTCTCACTAAAAGTCTGTCATTAAGTCAGTTAATTTTGAGACTAAAATTCACTATATGGTTTCGTGTCTACATGCTCGGTGAACAGGTATTGTAAGAAGAGGAGGTTGGGAATGGGAAGCCTGTACGAGATCTGCAGAGATCAAGCGGATTAGATAAATACTCAAGTTGTATTTAGAGAACTGCTATTAGTACCAACTGGCAATGAAAATATTGGTTGCTATCATGCGATTGCACCGGAACGTGGGTACCTTTTTGCTAGCTTCCCGTGAGAGGTCTGGTATGGAAAGTCACTTTCGATGCACATGAACAATAATGAGAAGGAGGAAAGGGGCTGGTGGAAAGCATGTTCACATTTTTTAATGGAAAAGTTATCCACTCAGCAACAAAGGTGGTGAAGTTCCCAGTTTGAAAGTACTTTACAATCAGAGGCCTCATCAAGAGAGTCATTTTCAAAAAAGCACCACACTCCCTCATTGCAAATGAATAAAAAGCTGAGAAAACAAGCAGAGAATAAAGCTACTCTCAGCCTGGGGTTGGCTCCGTAGTGCGGCCTAAATCAATCCCCATCCTTTTTTATGCAGAGTGCACTTACATGCTGATGTGATGGCACAGTTTTGTACAAGAGGTCCCACGTTTGGTAACTTAAAAGTGGCTTATACAGTTCTTAAAAGACTTTAAAGGAGAAAGCACGTCGTCTGTAATAAATACAACTGTATACTGCAATTATAAAACAGCATTTCTTCCCATTAGAAACAGAATATTAGTTCTGGTTTTATGTTGCATTGATTTTAAAGACATTTTATTCTCTTAAAGAATCTCTGGATCTTTACATGTTTTTATCTTTACACCATAAAATAATGTAAAAATAAATTGTGTCTTACCAACGTGGCTTATGCAGCAGATTGTACAATTTCAGTTTCCAGGACTTCGTACCCTTAGTACACACTGTCAATAATCCAGTACTATAATTACATTCAATTAAAATGATAAAAAAATATTTTGTGTGAAACTAGAAAGTTTTGGTTCCCTTCATTTGCTTCCCCTCGCTTGAGTCTTTTAGGCCTTCCAGCGCTTCACCAAAACACTTTTTTTAAATGACAGTTTAGTGTCTCTCATATTTAAATGTCTCCAAAATTATGCTTGAAGAAAAATACAAAATATTGCAAAGACTGTAACAAAATGGAAAAAGTGTCATCACAACTATATGAGTATATTTTAATTTGCATTTCTGCAACTCATTTTAAAAGAAAGTTATCTTTTCAAAACACAAAATAGGTGGCAAATGCCCTAACTAACCATGGAGCAGGTAGTACACTTGTGGATACCCTGAATAATCAGTTTGCATCTCCCGTTTCTTCATATAATGTTATCTGATAGGTAAGAATATAAAAAAAGGAGGAGTTGTTCTAGGTGGAATGCGAAACTGAGTTTATCATGTTAGATGAATATTCTGAAATTTTTCTTCAAAACAGGATGTGGAAAATTGATTCATCAATTAAGAGACAGGAAAAAACTCTAATAAAATCCCTTAAAATATCCTAAAAGACCCATCTTTTAAAATACCCATCTTTTAAATGTGACAGTACAGTACCATAACATGACACTCCTACATCATGATTTTGATGATGTACAAATCAGATGATGACAAACATCAACTGCACTGCATGTGTTCCTCATGATGTTCATAAACCTTAGTTTAGGAATGCAGATATTCAAGAACTGGCAGAGACTGCGTAAACTAGCAGAGATTAATATATCATGCAAAGGAACAAACTTTGTTTATCTGCTCACGTACTTCTGCTACTAGAACTAAAAGATGCATGTATTTTTTGAGATAGTCTGCTTTCTGTTTGGAGCTCACAGAAGAATTGCACATACCAGAAAACATATTAATATTCTAAGAGCAAATTCTGGTGCATTAGATTTGTGGGTACCAGTTACAAGATCAGGTACTAATATCATTACATTAACAATTACCAAGGAAAACAAACAACCAACCAACAAACACAAAAAGCCCCATTACCATAAAATTTACCATTTATTTACCACTTATCTACCTACTATTGGTGAAGACCAAATCACCAAACCCAAATGCCATTTTTGGAATTCTTTCTTTCTAAGAAGTTCATATTCACACAAGTCATTATAAGGACCGTAAATTTCAGTCCTAATTTGTACCTCTATGAACCTAATTTTCCACTCTATTGAAACATTATAATTTAGAGATGGAGGAACAGGCAGCGAAGATCTGTTGCGTGAGTGCCATAATCTCTCACTCCTAGTTTCCCTGACATGGCACGTTGTGAAGATCACGTTGCCTTTCTCTACTTGTTGGATATCCATTCCCTAGACCTCATTTGCTTGGGTGGTTCAATATGCGCTAGCAATTTTTCAAATTCCCTGATGCGCTCAGCCCCGACTTAGGCTTTTAAACAGATGACTATTTCTACTTGCCTATAAAAGCTTTCTATTCCAGAAGAGATTCTGTTTTCAGTCACACTAGTTAAAATCCAGCTATCTCAACTGACTCTAATTTAAGACAATGTATAGAGCAGAATCTGATTATTTGCATAATTTTCAATCTGTGTTATAATACAGACTATTTATGGTGGTAAAAATAATGTCATATTTGTGCTAATAAATCAATATTTCATACTTTTTTTTCAAAAATGATAATTCTAAAAAAATTCAGTCTACGTATGGTCATAAAAGTATATTTATTTAAAATTTTCTCATAGAAAATAATGCTGAAATCCCATAACCCTTTTCGATTCTAGTAAAACTTTTTCAGAAAACTGCTTTATTAAAAAACATCAAATATTTCTAAGATAATGTTAGTGTCTGGCCTGGGTGGTATTGGAGGACATACAAATGAATTGATGGCACGTGCGTAGAATTTCTGAAATGTCAGGTATGGGTTATCGATGGCGCAATATTTATGGATCAGTAACTCAGTGTCATATTGCAATTCTCAAACAATCGAATTTTGGTAGAAAAATTCTGAGTTGAAATTGCCAAGATTAAGAAGACATCATTCATTTATAAAAACAAGGAGTATATGTCCATCTCTGGAACATACCTATTCCAAATCAATCCCTGATATGACCTCCTTGTGATATACTCTCCTTGTGATATATTCTCCTTGTGATACACCTGTCAGGATTCTCTGAAGTCTTGACATAGGTGCCTGTGAAAGACTGAGATTTGCAGCTCACCCTCTTGCTCTTGACTGACTCTCAAATCACCCCTTTCAGTTTTGTCTCCTGTTTTGTCCCACTATATCTCTGGAAGCCAAAAGGTTTCTGATACATTATATTATAATGGCTAGCATATTTAACCAGGAGCTAGAGAATATAGGTTCTGGGCTGTCCCAAACCTGCATCTCGTGACAAAGCAGTCTCAGGTAGGACATAATTTATTCCTTAACTCTTTGGGTTAGGACACTGAGCAGCAAAGGGTTCAGAGAGAAAGTAAACAAAAGGACACATTAATTCACAGACCTGTGATGGAGATTTTCTACTAGAATAGTCTGGGTCTGGGGTGCTCAGTCCTCATTTCAAAAGGCTGAGTATTTTCTCAGGCACAAACATGGTTTTTTTCTGACATTATTTTATTGGGTTGTACAAACATTGTCCTAGCATTCTACTACGTAAGAATTTTGGGGGAGGGTTGGTAAACATTGCTTTGGGATAATCCCCAGATTTATCCTGTTACCTATATAAAAGCAGTGTATCTGCACAAGCACAAAGCTGAATTTCACTACTGGGTGAGAAAGCACATTGGTTTTCCCCTACTCATCAGTTTGTATTGATTTCTATGAGTCTATATGAGTTTGAGCATGTTTTCAGGGAAAGGCATTTCAATATGAAGTCTCAGATTCTTGTCTACCATCTCTGAAGAATAGTTCTCTTTTAAGCGGGCCTTAATAAACGAGTGGGGCAACATTTACAGAGCACCATTTGTGCATTCAGCAGCAGTCCTCACACTGTCTGTTAAATGGAATTGGCCTTCACTTCTGTTTCTGAATGTGATGAATGGCATCATTCAATAATATATGTTTGTCAAGTTGCAATCTTGTGCAGTGTTAAGCACAGTGTTAAGCAAGGTTCAGTCTGCATATAAAATATATTCTCTAATTAAAAAAAAAAAAAAGTAAGACAGAAAATGACAGGAAAACTTCGATGCAGCTATAGATGCTATCAAAATTACTGAGAGGACATTAATCGTTGGGAATATTGTTTCACATTGGGTTTACTGTGCACAAACTGGTGAGAAGAAATGTACCTTGGGATTTAAATTGAAAAAAAAAAGAAAAAAAACTTTACTCATGCAAAATTCTTCATTACTTATGAAAATGGGCATATTAGCATGTGAGTGGGAAGGCAAATATTATGTATTTACATGTGCTAAATAATAAAAATTCAGGACACGTACGCTCACATGCCTGCTTCAGGATGAGGAACGCATTCTCTTTGCAATTTCAGAAGGGACGTAGGACTGCAATTCCTAACCTAGCAGCAATTTCTCTAGGGTTTGGTTTCTTTTTCCCAAGAAGAAAACTGACAAGCCATACGATTTTCAGCAATTCCACCATGAATCTAATTTCTTCAAAAATAGTTAAATAAGATTGTGGTCTTCCTTAACGAGTAATGAGAATCCATCAGTACTAATCATAACTGTTTAAGGTACCTTCATGGTAAAGCACGGAAAATAAAAAAGACAATTAATGGCATATTGAGTGGATCAAACTTTATTTGTGCTAAACCTACTCTCTCAGGAGCGTTTTCTATTAACGTTACTTTCTGCAAGTGATAGAAGTTTTACCCTTGGTGTAGCAGATAAGCCGTTGATCTGTCAGCAGACTTTTTCCTACCTCCCACAGTATTGCGCTTCAAAAGTTTGTTTGGAAATGAAACCAAATTCTATGTTTCCTCTACAGATGGTTGACCTCTTTCAGTTAGTGGCTGCATTACTCATTTAAACAATTATACAGGTCAGAATGGTGTAATCTAAATTATTTAGTCTCTGGGTGTTTTTCAGACACCACTGACAGCCCGAGAGGATCCAGCTGCTAGTTGTACCTGGATTTGAACTCCGCAAGATAACAGAGCTTTAGTGAAGAGTTTCAGTCACCATACATCGCTTCATCTGCAAAAACACATACCGCAAACAAACTACTCCTCACGGACCCGCGACCTTGCAGGTATCAAAACGTGCAAACAGCACGGCTAAATATTCTTAGACAAAATGTTCAAAATAGTTTTTAGTTTATTTGACTAAAAATACCTGGACGCTCCTTCATCATGGAAATCTTAAAAAATACCTTTTTTGTTTGTCCCCCACAGGGAGCAATTCAAGTCTACCAAACAGACTAGCAAAATATTATGATAACCTTTTCTATCCTAATTTGTACTGGAGGCTGTGTGTGTGCTAGGATCAACATTAATTACTGTATAACATTTCAGCTGTGTAGTTCATAGAAATGTCAGGGAGTTAGCTAAAGGGGATGTGGGGTCCTGATACCAGCGGGGGGTAAGTGGCCTCAGCCATTGTGCAGCATGTGGATGATGGGAATTTACAAAAATAGAATCCATAACTGAGGTGTTAAAGCTAACTAACCCCAATAAAAAGTTCTGTTTCGCCAGGAAAACCATCACATAGATAAGTTGTTCACCAGCAATTACTTGCATTTTCTAATAAAATTTAAGTTAATAAAGTCTGGAATCCAACAGTTAGCAAAACAGACTGTAATAATGATTCTACATAATAAGGGATCTACTTTGTTAAAGTTAATATATCAGTTTGAATTAATGCGTTTTAAATTCAGATTCCTTTTGCAGCTTGAATCCAAACTAATTACAGGTTTTAAATTGTCACTAGTAGGAGCTCAGCCAAGGCATATTTCCTCTCTTCTTTAGTTGCACCCTGAGAATTCATGAATCAATTTTTTTCTGGGTCACGACTTTGCCCCGCCAGGAGCAGAGAAAACCCTTCAGTGTGAAGAAAATTTAATGGCAGAGATCCCAGTACAGGCAGAATTTGCACGCAAATGGCTAGGAAGTAAATGGCAGGGGAACTTTCCAATGCATGAGAAAGAAACCTTAAAATCATTTGTAGTAATCCAAACAGCAGTGAATTAAGCAAATAGTTTTAAGCACAGCAGTATCCATGTCTGTCTTGGCAATTTAGGACTATTGGATGATTTAGGAGAGGGCTGCTTTTGCAAGCCTTTTTTTTAAACAGTAGAGGTCACCTTAGTACAAGTCTCTTCTAAAAAAACAGTCCACAACAACAATAAAAAACCCTTTTCTACCCAGACAAATTATACACTTCCAAAGTACTCACAACTTCCTTCCAATGTTTTATGTAATTTTTTTAAAAAACCTAAAATATATTGTCGGTTTAATTTCATTATATTCAGCTATAGGGATTATTCAGGATGAAAAGAGGATTTTTTTTCAAAGTACATTTACAGTTTTAATCAGTGATCTACACGTATAATTCATTCAAATATCTGAAAATTGGTTTGTGTTATAAGCTTTACAATTATATAAAGATCTGTCAGGCCTACATATTTTTTTTGTCTTTTATATTTGCCATGGGGAAAAATGTGACAAAGTAATTTGTTTCTTGGGAGGAGATGCTCAGACATAAATTGCACCTATCAAAATTCACTCATCTTCATTAAAAAAAAAAGCATTCAGAAGCCTGACAAATCAACAAAAGATTTGGTAAATTAGCATAAAATATATCCAGCTTAATACAAATTGACAAAGCTCTTGCTACAGTATTTGTTTTCATGACATGGCTACCTTTTATCAGCATTGTACCTAACATCACCTTGGAAACTGCTTTGTGGAAAAGCTCTACCAGACATTGAGAGTGAAAGTAGAAAATTATTTGATAAATGCTTAGAAGATTCTATACATAGTGAAGGAATTTTTGTAATAATTTAAGACCCATCAGAAATAAAAGCTTTGCAAAAAATCTGGCTGTTTAGCGTGTTTATACATTTCTAAAGGAGTTATGAAAAATGGCACGCAATAGCTCGCCTTGCTTGCAAATACCTTCTTAATTATTAACATAGTATTTTGTTTATACTACCAGTATTACTGGATTCCGGCTTTAAATTGTATAAAGTAACTGCTTTGGCAATCTTTTCCTCCAGATGAGGTTATTAAAAGAATATACACTAAAAATCTTAGTTAATATCTCAAGATGATTATCTTTATACATTATGACTTCAGAAATGAAATGCCTGGGACATTCTTAAATGCTATTTTACTTCTGAATCACTCTATTAGATTTCCCGCTTGAGTGATTTGTGAAGAAAACATTACATATATATTTTTTTCTGATTACCAAACCGCATTAGACACAAAAGTATACTTGAAACTAGTTTACAGTTTAAAAACAGGTCTAATAACAGGTGAATGCTGAAAAATATGCAAACAAAATGGCAGACATGAATGACTTCATTTAAGGCATAATTGCTTCTCATCAACCCAAGAAATCATGCAGAAACAGTCCCTGTTTCAGCCAGCCGGGGAGAGACTGGAGAAATCACTCAGGCATGGATTCTAAATGGAAGGTCCACTCCTGGGTCTCAGCCAGGGAACTGCTCCACACACAGATCCAAGCCTCGGGACAATAGCCCTTAGAAGCACAGTTCATCATAACAGATAATTATACAGCAAGTAAAACAATAAGGTATTTTGGCCTTTCAATAGATAGACTAATTGTGGACTATGGAGTTCTGCCTGGGAGGCATAAAACACACCCCTCCGTGAGTCATTTTATTGTGGTGAGGAGTGGCATGAATTTTGTGGAAAGGGATTTTAGGAACTGGTGAGTTCCATATGTTGTTTTTTGCTGTACGTCTCGGGCACATAGCCAGAGTTTCCACGCACACAGCTAGAAGCTTTTTAAAAAAAAATTTCTTCCCACTTGCCCGTTTAAATGTTTTAAGGAACATTTGTGGGTTTTTTTTTCCCTAGCAAAGTCGGTAACCGCAATTATTTTCCTCTTTTAAACGTAATAACATTTCAACTTGGATAAGGTGGAAAGAACTATATTGGTCTTTTCAAAGGGAAAATATGTTAAGATTACATATTTTATATATGGTTTTCATATCAATGAATTCATAGCGCCGGGCTAAAACATTCCCTGCAACTATTGTGTACCATTTGTTTTCTGGGTTGTTTGCAGAGACAAAAAATCGAGGAAGGAAATACATGGAGTTCAAGACAGAGCAGCTTTTGAATCATTTTAAACGTGTCATTCTGCTTTATGCTCAGCCAGTTCTTTTTCTTCTGCTTAAAAAGATGACAAGCAAGCAAACTCTTTTCTAGCAAATGCAAGTGTTAGTTCTTGGATGCCATGCAAAGAGTGCAAACGCATAAGAAGGCTGACCTCCTGCACTAGGAAACAAGTACTCTATCTCCGCAATTTGTGCAGCCCCACTGCCAGCCAATTAACTCGAAGTTGAGTTTTGACTCAAACTCATGACCCTTCAATCCCCACAGTCATGTGTTACATCTGGTATCATTGAATTAGTCCTTCCATTTTGGCTTTTTTTTTTTTTTTTTTTTGTAACCGTCCACTTTCTTTCTGCCAATTTTTTTTTCTAACCACTAATGATGATTCAAGAATCTTTGTACACTATCTGCATATTTGTTTGTTTTTGAGTAGAGCTCCCTTGGAAAAAATCTGGCATACATTTTTCTTTTCTAAGAATACCATTCAATTCTGCATTTCATGATACCCTTTTTTCCTGTTCTGTACTATAATGGTGACCATTACATCATGTACCCTGAGGGCTGTGCTTAAAAAGAGAAAGGATGGTGAAATTAGCAAAAATAAAAGGAACTCCCTGACTTGAATTCACAAACTGTGCTTGTTTTTGTTAAACAGAACAAAATCTGCAGTGACGGTAGCAAGTTCAATAACGTGTAACGCATACGTTTTTCTCTCAGCCACAAAGCACCTTCCTTTAGAAATGCTTTTAAAATATTCAATGTAAACTACTGAAGATACCCATATTAAGTAGTACTCCCCAAGCTGTGAGTAGATTTCTTGATATATTTTTAGTGTTTTTCAATGGAGTACAATTTATTATCCGGAACCTGTTTTCCTCCCAATTATTTGTAAAATTCTGTTTTAAAAACTCTAATGAAATTAAAAGAGGCGGTTCATTTATTTCACTTTTTCAGAAGTCAGACCTGAAGAATTAGGCAGAGTTGAAAATACACTATGTTAGACATTTTTATTCAGTACTGCTTTTCTAAGAATCCTACTTATGCTATCGAAGTACAGCGAATGGTAGCTGCGGCCGGTAAAGATAGATAATTCCAATGGTGAACATGTAATCAGTCTTTCAGGGCTTAAAACACTCTTTTTTTCTCATCATGTCTACCCTGGATTTTCTCACTCAGCTATTGTGTGTGCACTGCTTCATCCCTATGTCAGTATACCTCCATGTAAGTCTTCTGCTTGCCTTTTGAAACTCGTTGAATGTATCATTCCTCCTATATACGTGTGCATGCGTGTATGTGTATCCAAAATAAATTGAAAAATGAATACTCGGATGCCAAGAGAAAAGTCTACGTGAGCGTGGTAAAAGTGGTCATGTTTCAAATGAATTTGCGTATTTATAAAATATTTTTGTGACTACTGTATGCGAGTACGATAATGTCATTGTATCATACACAGCAATTACTTAACCATCAGTGAAAAATAAATGATACATTATTATTGAATGATGTGATATTTAAATATAAAAGCATTTGAGTGCCCTATCAGTTTCCTCTTAATATTTTGCTGGTACGAATGTTTTTCTGACTTCTAAATCACACATTTGCTAAAATGAGCTCTGCTAGATATCAGTTTGAACACAGGCACAATGTGTCTCAGTCAGATTCATAAAACAGATAGCTGAACTAGAGTTTGACTTTTGACATCAACAATCTGACTTCAATATTTCTCCACAAAAAGAGACTTCTGACTCTCATCGCTGTTTCAGTGTGATGGATAGCTTTTCAGCTGCTGACAGCAGTGAATGTAATAAATGTAATCATCCACACTGGGGGCTGAATATTTCTATTTTTTAAGGTTTCCGTCTTGTGCATTACGAATGACAAAGTAACACCTGCAGTATTACAGTCACTCCTTTCCTACACAACTGAAATACAAAAATATTATTATAAGTTGTCTATGTATTAGTACTTCAGTGCTAAATAAGCTTTTAATTACCTACATTTATTTTTTTCTCTAAGAAAGACTTGCAGAAACAGAGCTTAATTTGAGCTCTGTTTGACTTCTCTGATCATCTGGGTTTTCATTGTCATTGCTTCATAATAATTTAATGTCATATATAATGACATAAAACCAGAGAAAACCAAAGAAGCTGCCAATCTGAACTGATCTAAGTGTTCACGAGTGTAAGAGTAGAAAAGCCTGATTTGTTTGTGCCAACAACATTCAGCGTGGTCTGTAACTGGGCTAGTGTTCCCTTGCTATTTCATTTTCAAATAGTCTTTCAGTGTACAGTGTAGCTGCTTAATCAGAGTGTTTTATCTACCACAATTAACAAAATGACTGGATGTATATATTGGCAATACATAAAAAAGTATTAAAATTATGTTTACCATTTGGTTAGCTAAACATTTTACCATCCTGTTTTTTCACTCTCTTCATGTATAAGCAACTATTATTATGTTTGCAACTAAAAGTGCATAGCTGGACCACATGCTTAATTCAAAATTAGTTCTAAACTTTCATTAAATAGCTTTATAGAGAAATATCTTTTGTCAATGAAAAACTTATTTGGAAGGATATGAAGCCGCAGTTTGCATTTTCCCCCAGTCTCCGAAAGCAGTGACTTATCTTACTTTACATCTAATTAAAAGTTTATGGAGATGCAATGGATTTTTGTGCAAATTAGAATTAATTAGAGTTATTAAGAAGCCATGAAAAGAAGGATTTGAGAAATAGTGAGAAATATTATTTAAACCCTAATGGAATTCAGTGAAACCCACAGGTCTATTACAGGCCCCTGATTTGCCAGGATCACTGCAGGGAATCTAACATTAATAAGCACACTGGTAATTAAATCATTTGTTACTTTGTCTGTAATGTTGTAATGTTTCACTGATACTCTGTCAGAGCTCTTTGTGCAGATCAGAGCTAATCAAAGGTAATCAATTTTCAGCATTTGAGAAATCTGTAAATGATTATACATTCATCAGATCATTTAGTGGAGTGCAAGGAAAGTGCAATGCAATTAATCTTCCTGCATGAGGAGGAATTACCACCACAGAATTCAACAGTTATAATTAATTTCATTGTCTTGCTGTGAATTTTGATTGCTTTTCTTTGGACTGTATAGTACAAATGATGATTCATTGCAAAGTATTTGCAAAGCAAACACACCAGTGTGCTATGCAAATTAAAGTAGCTGTATAACAGATAGGTTTCAAACTTCCTATTTACTCAGGGCTGTTGAGTACTAATTTGCCAAATAATTGCTTGTTAACTTTATACGCTCTTCCTCTGAATATTGAGATTGGTAACCAATATAAATAGAAAGCACATGCTGTTTGATATCTTGGGGTAAGTATCCAAAATACTAGTTAGTACTCAAACTTGCACTCAACTAGAAAAAAATGTAATTTGCAACATATTTTTTGAAAGCCATTCATTCTACCTTCTTTAATATTTTAATTATTTCCTTTTTTTTTTTTTTTGGTGTGAACTGTACTGAAAGACAAAATGAATTTTAGTGGCTTTACCATAAACAACCATATAGGTTTAAACCAAGCAAAACATTAATTTACCATCATTCCTTTAATATTCATTTTCCTTCATTCCCATTACTGAATGTTGAGTAGCTTTTTCAGGATATTACCAAATTATGGTAGGCACTGGAGACACGTTTAGAAAATTACTCTATGCCCCAAAATACCAAACTGTCAAAACCAAATGTTGTGTTCAAAGTTCCCATACCAAACCAGAGCCTACTTGAAGTGACTGGAGTGCTGAGTAGACACATATGCCGATGTAGATTCAGCTACAGGGCTGGAGTCTAATTTTAGACTTTGGTACAAAACTAGATGCTACTAGAATAAGCATGATTTGCTCATTGTTAGTAAAATACTAATAGAGGAGTGGTGTTCAGATTTTAGAAATGCCAAAATTTCATTGTAGAATTGCCAATTAATTTCAAAAGGTGTTGATTTGGGCTCTACAGAGGGGAATATAGGGGTAAGCATTTAGGTAGAAGTGGTAAGAATGAGGAGCTGCAGGCTATATATTTAATATGCCAGTTGATTATTAAGTAGTTTAAATTTTATTTTAAAAGCTATAATAGATAACAAATATTGGGAGTTATCAGTGGATGTCTAGTTAATCATTACTGGCAGCATTATACGTTAGATACTGCTTAACTGAATTTATAATCAGCTTGAAGTTTTCATTAAAAAGGTAAAGCACTACCACCCTGTGTTATTTTGTTCTGTAAAAATGAGGTCTGGCAATAGTAATCATGTATATGGTTGTGTATGTATGTATAGGCATGCATATATGGTTATGTAGCATATATATACACATATACTCTTTAAAAGCCAATTCTTCCATAGCTAAATGCTGTCTTTATGACAGCATCACAAATAATACATGATGTATTTTTTTAAAAAAAGAGAGAAATCTCAAAGACAGCATGAGGATGGAAAGGCAGTCTCCTTTCAATATTAAATAGTAAAACTTAAACAGTGTACAGCTAATTAGTGTAAGAGACTAACAGAGGACAGAAAGAGAGATGTTCAGATTTGAGAAGTGCCAAAATGTGGAGCTGGAAATACTGATTACGTAAGTGCTTCTGAGAGCCCTGGAAAATTCTTAGAATGAAAGTACACAGAAGTTTAAGGCATTTGAACTCGTCTCTTCTCTGTTTCAAGATACTTGGCCATGACTAAGTCAATAGGCTGAGCCTGACTCAATGTTTACAGTCCATAGCTGAAATTGCAGACATATAAATCTAGATACGAAGTAAATACCATTTTCAGAATTTAAAGCTGAACAGAAAAAGATTCTGACTACTTATAATCTGTTCTGCTAGCTCTCCACAGCTTGTAGAGGTTTTTTGCAGATGGCATCTTTTCTTGTACCAATGAAAACTAAAACAAAGACAAATCTTAAAATTTAGAGTACAACAACCGTGCATTGGATGCACCTGAGGGGTGCATGCTGTTACTGGTTTAAGAAATGTTTATTTTTAATATGAAATCAGTAGTTTTGCCATCTGAAAACCAGTGAACAACTAAAAATAGCTGGAAAATTGTTCTTGATGGACATTGGGTCTACAGTGGATCTATACCTTTTAGTGAAAGCTCCCAAGACTGTAAAATTGTATTGGAACTCTTAGAAAAATAGTTATTTTCATAAAGTCGGGTGCAGTTACAGTGAAATTCATTTCTAGCATTTGAACTGATTTGGATCACCCTCACAAGAGCATTTAGCAATGGACTTGTTCATCACAACTGCAGGAAGAAGCTACTGAGAAGCAGATATTTATGTGCTTCTCAATGAGAATTTTCATTTGTATTTGAACAGGGGGGGAGAAGATAAGGTGAAAGGCAAGGTTTTCAACCTGTGGAGTCTGTTTACTCTTAGAGTCACAAAATCTTCCACATTTTACTAGGGATGAATCAAAGACAATCAGCACAACACTATCCAGTTTGGACTGGAGCTCCATGGACCATGGATTTCTTTATTTATTTATGTCTAAGTATCTTCCTTTACGGAAATCCCAGAAAGAGATGAAAGAGGTAAACCAGAAAGAGGTGAAATGGGGAAAAAGTAATATGAAATTAAAGTGTCTCCCAAATCCACACGTGCATATTTCTGCACCCCTGTATGGAGGCACAGAAGTTTTCTTTCTCATCTTCTCATAAGAGAGAAACTGCTTCTCCATTAACATTCTTCATTTTTCTCTGACTGTACGGAAGACTTCAAATAGTTAAGATCTACACACAGGGAGGTTTCAAAATGGTCAATTTAGTATTGCTTGAAGGACATTCCCAAAAATGCACACTGACCTCTCACTGGCCCTATTCAGTTCACTTTTCTTTGTCATCATAACCTCTGTAACATGATGGAAACCTGCAGTCATATTCTCATTCTATGCACCAAGGAGTTTAGCTTGTCTGAATTGCACTATGTTCACTTTTTGTAAGTAAAGTATCCCATATTTAAGTTCATTTTTTATTATTTTGCTTTTTCTTTTACTTCTTTCAATGATCTTTTATTGTCTAAAGTCTAGATTTCTGCCAAGTTTGTGAACTGCACTTGTCAGAGTATTGCCCACAACTCTGGGTTCCTTTGTTGAAGCTGTAGAAATAAAATGAATAGTATAAAAGCTTGATGGCATCTGTGGATAGGAAACTCATTAAAAGCCTCAGCCTTCTGTTTTATTTCTAACCACATTGCCCTGTGGGATTTCAAGGTCTTGCAGGATGAAACCAGCAGGACTCATTACTTCTAAAACAATGTTTAGAGTTCTATTGGTGGTGGAATGTTCTGCCAGTCAGGTAAAAAACCTAGGCCTTTATCCTTCCTGGGACAATACCAGGCAGCTCAGAAACTGCTTGGAAAAGTCATGCCTTTGAATGCAACTGCAGGTGTTGCTCCTCAAAGACTGTTGGTACCCTCCTATGCACCCTTCAAAGGAATAATAGAAAATTCACTTTGGGATTCAAATGAAGTCTAAGAAAAATTGAAATAATAGGAACAAACTTTTGAGACTTCCTACATTTTTCCCACGAACCTATGGACCATGACTAATACCCTGAGGGCAAAAAAACATCCTTTTTCCCTCTTACACAGGCATAGAATTCACAGTGTCAGATAAATAAGCTTCATGACCTCACCTTGTTTAAGGCTACCATTCAATTACTAGCAAAGACTAGTCACCACAGAGAGAAAAGAGTGTGGCATTCTGATTGCTCACATTAATTAGTATTAGTTCAAAATATATATCATAAAAGAATAGTAAAAGAATTATATGAACTTTCTTCACAAGTTGTAAATTAAAAACATTTAGCAAAAAGGAATTAGTACTAGTTTGAGTAAACTCATGGCTCAGTTTTTCTGTGTAATTAGATATAATTATGAGAATATTCTTGAATATATGATAGAAACAGTACGGACTTTGCAAGCATGGAAGTGACTTAGCCTCTTAAAGTAGTATCATAGCTTTGTCAAGTAGAGTTGCTTTTACAGATTTGCCAAATAACTTATCCACAATGTCTGAAAATTTCAATCATTTTGTAAAAGTGTCTAAGGCAGTAATAATTAATAAATTTTGTACACTGCTATATATACTTATCCATTTAAAAGTATAAATCTTGACTCCATATTGAGATACTATTTAAAAAACCAAGGCTGCTTTACATAAAACAATGTGAAATGTAAAGAATGGCACATGCAAATCTTAATTTATAGATGAGATTTCATGAGCTTTCAAACCCGAGCAAACATGTTTTAAAGAAAAATTGTTTGAGCCACAAATTTTCTTTCTAGATGATCAGGTCACGCAGAGATCACATTCCTGTAATTCATAAAACAGCAAGACAGGACGACACTCATAAGGGCAGAAGACAGCTGAGCAGCAAAATATCCATTTTATGTCTAAGAATTAGATTCCTTTCAACAATGACAGTAATGACAAACAGCTAGATTAGCGATACAGAAACTGTAGAGAATTTCTCTTTTTGAACAAGTTTGTCAGCAGTAGACTTATCACCACACCACAGAGTGGATAAATTGCAGTATTTAAACATGTTAGATCTAAGGAATTAGAAAGAAATATACTCTTTTTTTTCGCATCAGCTTCCAAGATGACTATGCCAAAACCCAGTGGTAACGCATTTTTTCTTTTTGTTTTTCTTTTTGTGAGTGTGTCACCTCCAGTAGTTCTCCTATAATATCTCACTAGAGCAGATATTTTGAATTTCTAAGGCATTCTGTTTCTATAAAAAACCTTCAGCAATAATTCAGTCTGTAAACTGCGAGATTGTTTCCTTACAATTTAGAGTTGTATACTCTTAATACAAATGGGTCTAAATGTGTCACATATTCTGTGAGGTTTATTTACTTAGAATATGAAGTTCTTTCTTTTACCTACATTTACATTAGAAATAGGAAACCATAGCATTATTTCTGGTGGTAAATGAGGGGACTGAAGACTATTGGATGAAAACAAATGATGCCCTTCAAAAGAAGATACAGTTGGGAGCTTTGTGTAATTGTTTCTGCATTACTGCTCCCACAGGACCAGCTGAAGAGATTACCATCCCCAGCCAACCCCCAACTGTTTATTGCCATCCTCTTGCCAGAGAACACTGCCTTGCCAGATCCACTGGTTAAATTACTTGTGTGATCCCTCCCTAATTTATTTCAAAGTGAGTTGGGTTAGCAAAGCAGGCAAGCAAAAAAAGATCTATTATTTCAATGGTTTATGCTGGCTCATTTTAATTTTAATAGCCTAGAAAGCAATCTCAGCAGCAGCTCAGCCAGGGAAACTAAGTGGATGGCAGCTACTGAAAGCAGTCTGGGGTTGGTAAACTTCAGCTTACAGAACTGCAGCTGAAAGAGGAAAGATGCCCACACCGTGCAGATTTAAACCAAGGTCAATCAAAACATTTGGGCACCTACGTAACCCAAAGCATGGGGATCAACCTACTTTTTTTAATGGGACTATTAATAAGCTATTAGTTAAGATTATTCTTGTTGTGTTGTGGAAAAAATGAGGTTTATTTAATATAATTTTGTATATGAAAATTAGGCATCTTGTCTGCGTACATCTTCTTATCTTGCCCTGCAATCAATGGAAGAGGTACCACCTCCGGGAGGGTAATTGCCCCCGCTACCTAAGAAAAGAGGTGTGAGCTGCATTCTGAAGATGTTAATCACAGAGGAAAGCCATAACTTAGCTTGGAATATGCATCCATCTCCTAGGCTGCTAAAGTTAAGTGAACTGAAACCTATCCTATCCTTAATTTGTACCTCACCAAGTGGGCTTGACAACTACAACAATGTTATTTCTGGAAAGGCACATTCTTAAATGGGACGATCGTCTTTACCGATATCATTATAGCCTTACCAACCATTTTGGGAAAACCTTATAAAGTATATAATTTGCATTTAGTAGTAGAAATAAGTATTTTGTAAATATATTTCATAAATATACATTATGTTACCGCTTCTTACTTTAACTTCCTTTAACTCTGTAGCTTCCCTGGCTTCAAATAAACTTTTAGGTTGTAATTAGCTTTTCTAATAAATGTGCAGTCATGCAAAAAAGACACATACATTTCTTTGGATTAGCTGCATAGATACATGTAATTTAGCTACGTAGATCTCTTTATATGTAGTATCCTATGAAAATGAACATTTTGAGAAACATAAAAATGGAATGAACTGCCTAAGTTACAGAAGAACATTTTTTATGGTCTGAGTCTGAAAACTACCTTCCATCTTTATTTAAAAATATGTTGCCTGAAAAGGTTCAAACTTTCTACAGCTTTTAGTCGCCTTTGTTCAAAGTCAGTATACAAAGGTTGAAAGGTTCTCTATCAACTTAGAAACTCCTTTCACAATTGTAAATCAACCTAAACTTACATAGTGCAATTCTCCAAAGTGCTTAAGTCACTTACCAGCTCAAATTCAATAAGTTCAAGACCTGCTCTTTGCCAGTTAGTTATCAAGTACTCAGGTGAAGAGTGAATTGAAAGCTTTTCAACAATTAATGGGTAATGTTATAACATCAGATTACAACTGAACAAAGATGACTTCATGAAATCATTCCTCTTTTGGCAATGAACATTTGACTTCACAGTTTCTAAATTACTTCTTGCGATCCTTCTGATAAGGGGTAAGAGCTGCGCAGAAATGGCTAAATTTGCTAACAATGTTTATTTACTCACTAATGGTACTATCATATCTAGTGTTGGAGGAAGAATGACATTTCATTGTTCCATCATAAACACTACCAGACTAGAGAATTAGCAACTTAATTTGGGCCCAAATTCAACTATTCAGTTTAATAATAGCAGGGAGAGGCTAAGTGATGACAAGAGTAAAGATAGAAAGCTGAAACATTTTAGAGTCTAATTACCAAACTGCATACAATGTGTATAGTCAGGACAATAGGATGATCCTGAATTCTGTGAATGTGCTTTCCACAGAAGTTGGAAGTAGATAAATGTACACGTCAAAAACCAAAACAACAAAAAAACCCTATTGAGAATGTTGTGGTTCTGACACTTATTCACAATTTAGAATCATTTCTCCTTCTTGACAGGCTTAGGCATAGCTTCTTCATCTTGCATTTTGACATGAGTAACTTTTTTCCTCATTCATTAAATACTATACTTTTAGTTTAATTGACATATCAATACTTGATTTAGGATATAATTCTAAAAGTGTTCTTGTTTTTTAGAAACCTGGAATCTGTGGAAGCTGGCATATGAGGGAAAACCATTAGTGAGGAACACAGTTATAATAAAAAATCACACAATACGCAGCATGTTTGAGAACATGAAACATAGATGGAGTTCATTCACTGAAAATATACATCTTTCTGGTCCAGTCTTACTATAAATGGATACTAGTTCATGCTCCAGGCTGCAAGTTTTCTGCAGTCGGCTGCAGATGTGATAGGAATTGCTTTTACATGATCGTTTTGTCTTATCTGTAAGCATCCCTCACTTGGACAACTTGAGAGGCATTAAGAGTGTGTGCAGATGAACGAGTTACCCTCTGAACTTATGTTTCTCATACTCTGCAAGAATGGCCTGCAACACGCTTTTACACTGCATTTACCACTCAGAGACAATACAAATACGGAGTAGATGACAAGAACAAGGTTCGTAACACCTTACCCTGCTGATAAGGTGTATTTCATCTTCCCATAGATAAGGTTTTCTGCTATCCCCTTCTTAAGACCACTTGTTCTTGCTCTGTTGTACTTTGTTAGTTGCAAAGTAAAAAAGAAACTTTTTTTCTTGCTTATAATGAGGAAAACATTTCACCAAGGTGATCAACAGGACTTGTGTTTTCATGCCCCTGCAGTCCTGCAATACAATCTTTGTCAACTAACAAATCCAATGACAACTATAGGTACATATAGGTATATGGAGAAATTTTTTTTAATACCGATTCATTGTTTTTCCTATACTGCTTTTTTCCTACTCTCCTAATCTTCATTTTTCATTCTATCACAAATAACATTTGATCTATCCAACCTTCACCTCTACAACTGTACCATTATAAACAGGTTGCCCCTGCGCTGAGCTGTCCCTGCCCAGCTAGTCGAGTTAAAATCACAGTTCTGTTAGAGGTACAGAGAACAAAAAGAGAGCATGTTCGAGAATGTTAAATCATGCTGCTTTGAAAATTGATACACACAATTAAACAATTCAGGTCATAAGCGTTCGTGACTATCTTGTTGACAGTAAGCTACCACCCAGTAATTTATGGGAATATGTCCTATCACCTCCAACTAGCGAGAAAAAATTAATGGCCTTGATTATCTCCTGTCCAGACTACTGCCGCGCAATATGCCTGTGTTCAAAAGAAATTAATTTCATTGATATGTTAAGCTTTAGTACATGTCTCCCTCAGCACCCTGAGATGGTCAGATCAGTCCTCTGACACTGCACTGGTTTCTTAGAAGGTGTTGCAGTCATCCACATCAACTCCATTCTCTCCCTTGTTGCCTATTACCACCTTCTCTTTATCACAAGATAAAGTCACGCATTTGCTGATTTTTCACTGACACAGACTGGAGTGACTCAACTCCTATAACAGAGGTAACAACTCATGTTTGATACCTTCCAGATAATGCTGTAGATTGGTTTGAGCATTAGTGAGATTTAAAACTTCTAGAGTACCAAGAAAGTTTTCAAGTGTTAAAAAGCCTTAGTTTTTATTCAGAATTAAAGCTACACACTTCTATGGCAGTCCGAGCCACTATACTGTAGGAATAATTTTTTTTATTCCTTGTTTACTCCAGATGCAGGGGAAGGCATGGTCTGGGGGAAAATAATAATAAAACAAAACAGTGCTGAGTTAGTTTTTATTTTGAGTAGCAACTATATATGTCTGACCAGGAATTCTGTCATTTTAGAATGTCCTGAAAAGAATTATGTGCCTTTTTCAGTCATTTTTTGAAAGCAGAACTGAACTTTGAGTGTTTCTTCTTCTTGTCATATTGATTAATCATTAAAGTTTCTGACATGTTTTCTTATTATTGTTTAATACTAGCATCAGTGCTAAACCATAATATAGGTGTATACATCTGTTGTTTACTCTGAGATGACTAACTACCATATATAAAAATTCATATTAGAAATAAATGATAACATACAAATGCAATAATGATTTTTAAAAGCCCCCCGCCTTGTGAAATATATTGATGTCTTTAAATAAGAAAAGAGATCGCAGTTCCATATCCTACCATTGACACACACAGAAATAAACAAAACTAAGTTGGAGAACAGACCTGCCTAACATACGGCTCAGGGACTTCATGCAGCCCGCAAAGCGGCTTCTCTAGCATGCCAGCTATTTAACAGCAATGTGTACTGTTATAAAAAGCAGGGTGTGCATCCTGGCTGGGCTTTTAACCAACCTCTCAGCTGAGAGCAGCTGATGAAATGTGTATCTCCCGGCCAGACATATGGGTGGGTGGGAGGACATTATTTATAGGAAGAAGGGAAGGCAAGAGACACTGGACAGTCACGGCAAGAGGAAGGTGAACTCAGTGGTAGCAAGGGAGGGTCATCACTGTAGCACAGAAGACTGGACCCGATATTAATATAAAAGAGTCTAATGGCATACATATTTATAGGGGACATCATTGTTTAATAACTTCATCATTATATCCATTCTTGCCTCCATAATACAATATCTATACTGACTCTAGCAAACTCTTGAGGTGAATGAATGCTTCTGTCTCTGTGCTACAATATATGATAAATATATATGAAAATGTATATGCTACAATGTAAGTGTTACATGCCTAAGTTTAACGTACGATTTCAGGGCACATAAAATCCCTTGCACTCACAATTTACTAATGATTTTTCTTGTCATCTTTGGCTCTATTATTACATATTACATTTTACTGAATTATTCATTGTTATAGTTGTGGCACTTCATAAAAAATTAAACCTCTCTGGAATCATGGTAGGACTTCAAAAAGCAGACGAACTGTAAGAGCAAGTATGCTTTTCCCAAATGTGGCTATCTCAGGGTGATAAGAGACAAGATTACCATCTCAGAGGCAGTTACCTTGACGTAACAGACTACCGCTGCCAAAAGGAAAAAAAAAGCAGTATTTTCCTTTCCTCTCATACTTGTCTCCCTCTTTCTTCCACTTTTAGTGGTGATAAGCAGTTAAATATCATGTCCCACAGGAACGGAGCCTGAGAACATGAATATACCTCTGAAGGTGGCTCCTTGGGAGGGCTCCTGAAAGTGTTCTCTGATGGAAGTCTCAGCAGCTTTCTCACAGAGAAGTTTCTCTCCCCATGGCCCGCAATTTCAGGAAGAACATAAAATCAGCTGGGTAAGTGAAAGAGAGCAAATGAGAGACATAGAGATGCATCTCATGTATCCCTAGCATAACCAGATGAAGTATGCTTTCTTTCTTCCGTTTCTTCATCTCTGTCTTCTATAAACATCTACAACCATGTTGTCTGCACTGGCTGTCATGAATAAGTGCTTGCATTTGCACCTGAACATAACAAGTTAATTGTGAATTAAGTTATTCTGCACACGTGATCATGTCAAATGCTTAAACTGGGAGGCTGGACTACATTAAGTTCTCAGCCCTCCTTTCTCAACTGCACAGGCCAGGTGAAGAGCTAGCCCCAGTGAGGCCAGGAGGGACAGAACTTACCCCAAAAAAATGAGCTCCCTGGTCTCCAGTAAGATATTGGGAAGCACACTTAAGCCTTGAATGTCACCAGAAACACACGGCAGCATGAGGGTACAATTATTTTTTGTTTTTTAAAAAAAAGGCCCCTCTTTTATGAAGATCATTAGAATAACACCAAATTGTTTCTAGATTAAGTCTGAGGTTGGTTATCATGCCAACAAAATGAGTGATCCTTCAGGAAGAGATATGGGCAGAACACAGAATTGCTGAAATGAATCAAGAGACTGTAACTATAACTGAATGTTATATGTTCTGCATATGGCAGAAAAACCATAAATAAAAATACAAATGAGCTATTTGCATCCTTCAGCATTGAAACAAAGAAACTAGAGTGACTGAACTTGGTGTTTCTCTGCCTATGTGACTGTACATGAAGTTTTCCTCCTTGTTTTCTGGTACTCAGCTGTTCCCTTGGTAGTATTTTACTAACTTACTGTCATCTTGACTGATAATGAAGGCACTGGAAATACAACCACTTTTTAATCCCTTATTTTTTTCTTATTTTGTATTGCAATCTTTGAAGATTTTTTGCTTTTTTTCATAGTGTTTAACGAGAACAAAAACATCATAATTATTGATACATAATTATATCCTAGAAGGTTCCTGTACAATATATAGCACTGATACTCTCTTTGTATTTTAAATTGCTTGAAAAATTCTCTAGTTACCTTTTAATACTTCATACCTTATGTGTTATTAGTCTAACACTGTTGTCTCATTTGAACTGAGACAAGTAGGTACTTTCAGATCCTGGACTGGTGAAAATAACTTCAGTGATATCAGATGAGTGCTTTTTATAAGCACTTTTTCCACAAAAAATTTGTGCTGATATGTCTCTAAGAAAGTAAAAATTATATCTCTCATTCAGAATACAGGCCTGTAACGTTCAAATGTGCATAAAAGATGTTTGCCTTTTTGCCTTATTTGCATATATCTCATAAATATGCCTAGAAAATATTACTGATTTACATTCAGCTTGTTACTTATGTATAAAGGGTGCAGCCTCCAAAAAGGACATGTTTTCCCCAGTATAACAGTATATATTTGTTTATTTCTGCACAGTGTTTGTGCCACTGCAGTTAAATTTGCAGCCCACATTTTGAGGATATACCACTCAGTTTGAAGTTATGATGATGATTTTCATATCCATGTTTTTCCCCTTCAAGCAAGATGAAAAATGTTCCAGCAAAAGCATAAGAAAGCTATTTTAAGATCTTCGAAGAAAAATTAATATGTTGCGATGATGATATTTCATCTTAATCTGGCATCGCCCAGGCTTGTCTCTTTCAAGGAAGGGAGGACATCTGGGAATGAGTGAAAGCCACAATAAAATAAAATCTTTTTACTGAAGCTGAAATATGATGGCATAGTTGTTTCTTGACAGTTATATATTCAATGAGTAGGAATAAGTGGTATGATAAAGGTGCATGATTTATTGTTATGTGCAATTACATGAGCTGCACAATATTGACATTTTACAGGGAACTGAACTGATATTTTAGAAATAAAAATATGAAATAGAACATAGCTATACTTATGGGTTTTCATAGCATAAAAGCAAAAAATATGCCTCCAAGTAGCTAGAGAGAATTTCAGTGAACAGGGATCCCACTGTAAATTAAGACTTTTTCTTCGGTGTGCTTCTGTTTCTCATGTTTAATGCCTGGTATAAACACGGGGAAGAAGGGATATTGGTTTGATATTTGAGTTTCATATTCTCTGTCACCCAATGCAGGACATGAGTCTGACCTCATTTCCACTGGTTTTATGTTTGTGCAAGGCAATTAGCATGAATATATATTGTCCTGGTTCCGGGGGGGATAGGGTTAATTTTCCCCAGGATCTGGAGGGGACACAGGTATTCCATCCCATGTGAGCCATGCCCAGTCTGTAGCGGGAGCTGCCGGGGGAGGGGGCAGGAAGTCGTTTCTTTGGGACAGAGCTGGGGCGTCCTGGGTCCGGTTGGTGAGCAGTGGCACCATAATCGTGTTTGTACATTCCTCTATCTGTGTTATTGTTGTTGTTTTTCCTGTTCTCTTTGCAGTTCTGTTAAACTGCCTTTGTCTCAACCCACAAGTTTTGCCTTTTCCTTCCAATTCTCTCCCACGGCCATAGCGGGGGTTGAGAGAGTGGCCGCATGGCTCTTTTGTGCCATCTGAGGCTAAACCATGACAATATACATATATATATACATATAAAATCTCATGTGAAATACCTTTATCATTCTGGACACCAATATTCAGAAAAGGTAAATTCAAACTGAAAAGGAGCAAAGAGAGACTAGTAGGATGACCAGGTGATTGGTGAGCTGATCTCATCTAAAGCGTGTTGAAAGACCTTGTTGGTTCATCTAATCTAACAGATTGAAAATCAAAGGAAGGATAATCACTATCAGCGTATTCTTCAGCCAGGTATCGGAAGAAAGGATGAACTCTTTAAGCCGTGTTGGCAAAAGAACATTCAGAAACAAACTAGCCATGAGTAAATTCAGGCTAGAAATGAAAATAAGATTTCTACCCTTTACTGAATTGAGGTTCTGGACATCCCAGGATGTCATGAGTGAAAAATATGAATTAATAGTGTAAAATAGCATATTAAAGGTTTCCGGTGTGAATTTCATGCATCAGTCTCTTCTACAATGATTGAGGTGTCATTTCAGAAGCAATATTATTTAACATGGCTCTCAATCCTGTATCCAGGGCTATGGATGTCAATTTGAAACACGCCTCTGCAACTTTTACAGATCATGTCTGGTTTTATTCCAAATTTTTTCAATTGTCTCCTCCATCTTCCAAAATCAGGTTCCTCTTTTCCTTAAATGCCAACTGCTAGAATGTAACACTTTTTTAGCAATCATACATATAAGATCTGTTGTCTGCGTAAAATATGAACTAATAGAATTAACATAAGATAAAATATTCTACTACTTAATATTGGAAAAGTGACATGCCAATCAATTAAAACAACTCAGTTACATTTCAAGCTGCATTCACATGTATATGGTACTAGTTGTCTCTGCCTGTTGCCTAATAATTAGTTATCACTAAGGCAAATTCTGAGACCATTTTTCCCCCCCCCCCTTAGGTCTCCTCTTTGCAAAAGTTGAAAATTCTTCAGAAAAGGATTTCATAGGACTCTCAATCACACTTTTATGCTGCAAAAAGGAAAGTGGTGGACTCAGCTTAAGTGGCATTATCTAAAGACTGTGTCATGAAAGAGACCAGAGTGAAGAACTGGTGCTGCCATGGGCACGCTCCTGGATTCTAAGGGGCAGAGAAGGGAGGAGAACCACCAGTGTAGGTCGTGCACCTTGTGGCTGAAAACTGTGCTGAATACAGTTTCTCGGTGTAGTTGTTGAAATCCTTTGCAAAGTATCTGGTCTCAACATGCTTGTTTCCTCGGCTGACACAGGTAAATGAAACCACACAGAAGTTAACGGGCCCAGTTTCTTGTTATACCTATGACTGACCTGTTTTACTGAATCTCTGAGACAGCTCATACTATCCCTACTTCATTTTGATCTGCACTGGTTTAAAAAGTAAACTACATGTGATTCATTATTTCTATACACAACTTTTTTCACTCAGCATTTAATCGAAAATTCCTGTCTTTAATATTAATTGTATTGTCTTGATAATATCTCCAGAACAGTTAATATTAAAACCCAAGCTGCATTTATGGCCTTTTCCTCTTCATCCCTGACTGTATAACTATGCCACTAGAACTCCATCAACAACTTCTCTCTTCATATCAGACATCAAGCAGAAGTCAAGGACACGGTCATTGGAACGTAGTGTCTCTTCAACCTAGTCAGATGGAGAGAAAATAGATTTTCACACTAATCGAGCTTTTAAAAGGAAAATCATGCAATTTTCAGAAACAGAACCAAATGCTAAATATTTGTTTCTCATCAGGAAGCACATAATTAAATTATTTTGTTTTGAAATTATTTCATTTGTTGTAACTATTTCTTCAAACTGCTTTTGGTATTACTTTAATTTTATTATTAACAGATTGTCTTACGGAAGCTATTTTATGTTCATGTCTTTCTGATTGGCTAAATGCCCCAAAAGCTTTTGCACTATTATGCTCAGATATACGCAAGGCTCCAACTTAGCTCTGCTTTCCCTCTCTATATTCTACCCACACATCTACCCACTTTAGTGCCCTACCAACTTTGCAAATTCTCCGAAGTCCCTCATAAGTCGCCTGAATAGGTGTCAAAGTTCATTCTTCTCCTATATCTTCATTCCACTTCCTCTGCCATCTCTGTCACAGAGCAGATACATAAACGGAAGCACCAACTTCATGTTAGGAGCTGAACACAGAAGATCCTACCGTTTTCCTACGGGAGACTTGTGAATGGTGCAACAGACTTCAGCGTTGGGAGGATTTTCTTTAATAATCTACATTTCTTGTTGTTTTATTTGATAGCTGATAATTAAATACCTCTTTTGACCTCCATATAAATGTCTTTTCCTCTTCAGTGTTTCTGTTGCTGAATAACCATAAACAGTTACTAATTCCTTGATTTTCCTTCTAGTTCAAGTGGTGAATTCTTTCTTGCCAAAAAAGCAATCAATGCTATGGAAAGTGGCGAAAAGTGAAAAAGAGGGTTGTTCCCTACTGAAAAAGACAAGTTATTTTAAATTGCAAGCAAAACATAATTATAGATAATTACCACAGATTACATTTTCTACATACATGCACTAATTAAATCACCTATAGATGATTAGATTTTTTATAGATTTTTTTACTTTCTATTTGGCATTAAATATGATAAATCAAATACACAATAAATGAAAAATGACAGCATCTATCAAAATTGTCCTCAGAAACATTTAATTTTTGATAAACATAATAAGAAAATTCCCAAAGTATAGAGAAAGTAAAGTAGCAGTCTTTATCTACCTCCAGTCAACTGTGAAGCTAACTTAATAAACAGAAGTTTTAGTTCCAAATACATTCTATTATTTGCAACTAAAGCCTTGTGACCAATAGAAACCAGTTCATACAGTTCCCAGGTCAGTCCAGGTCAGTTCCTAATTATTGTACAAAGCATGTATGAAAGGGTGAAAAATAGAGAAGAAAACAACACGGTTTTTGCCTATCATATATGGGATCACTATTATTTATTTAAAAGATGTAAGAGCCATAACCAGAAACAACGTTCAGAGTGTATTACATATCTAATTGCTACATTAGCAAACCTACAGGGAAGACAGTCTTGTATCTTTTACAAACTTTAATTGTGTATGCCCAGGGATGGACAGAAGATCAACGTCTTATACACTCCCCTCTCAATTTTTACTGAATCCACTGGCATGTAATGGCTAAACTAAAATATTCTAAACTGTCAGAGGTTTCTTGAGATAAACATTCTCCTTATATATCAACATCCCACCACAGATGCACATTTTTAGTTCTCTCCTTTGACTTGCTTGGTGATCAGCTTGGCGGTTTCAAATGATGGTACTTACTTTTGTAGGCAACTTGGGAAAGAAAAATAATTAATTCTATTCATCTAGCAACAGTTTCCTCTTAAAACAACACTTCTTAAAACAAAAATAACCAACCTTCTCTTCTTTCCTTCCTTCATGACCCTCCAAAACTTCCCTAATATCATAGCTTGTTTTGATCGAATCTGCAAAATAATCAGTGTCACTCTGATACTTTGTACCTTAAGTTTCTCTCTACGTGCCGATCACAAGAGTATCTTTCAGGCTCTAGTTGGTTTTGGATTAAATCCCTAATTTCTCACTTCAGCAAGTAACAGTAATGATCTCTCCTATCTGGCTAATGACAATTTAGCACTGTCACCATGTGAGATACTGCATCCTTGTTGTCCTGTTTCTGCCAAAAAATTTATCATAATAAATGCAATAGAATAAGGGGCTTCTTTTTATGTTGGCGTACCTAACAGCTGTTTATTTTGATCATGGAATTGATTCTTCAAAGCCTCCAACTTTTTTGCAAACAGCAATCTGGTTTTAATTAAAATGTTTGCAGAGCAATTTGCTATAATAATAACTGAGATTCCTGCTAAATTTTGAATTTTTTGTCATGACATTCACCCTGGTTCCTAGGCCTGGATCCTGAGGTACTTTGGAGGTACACGTAGTGTAGCTTAGTGAAACTGGGAACAGGTACATATGTCATCTGGAGGTGGAACTTGAGTTTTGCAGTTGCATTGCAAACATGCTGGATCTGGTATTTCTCTTAGGAAATTGTTTCCTGCCTGCGTAGTACTGAGTCCCAGAATTGGGATCCAGACACCAGTCTCTATTGTGGTATAAATTCTAGCACTCAAAACTGATATTCAATGAGTTAGACAGACCCGCTGGAGCAACACCAGTAAGGACTGGCGATCCTGGTTCAATACTGGCAACTCTTCCCATTTGTTGTAACACCTCCAATTTAGATGGACTAGATTGTGGCAACTATACTTCCTCCATTACTGAGCACTGGATAAAAGGAGCAGTGGCCTCCACTTAGCGGTGCCTCTGGCTTAAGTCTGGCATCAAGGCCACACAATCATTTTGCAGCTTCTTTTGCCCAGAAGTGGTGAGGCAGAAGGAAGGCAGCAAAGTTGCCCAGCCTGCACTTATGATAGAGAAGCCAAGGAAAAAGTGTTATGGTAAACAGCAACTTTGCCTAGTTGAGGATAAACCCTGGTAGTCACTGCTGGGAATAGCATCCCTAATGTCTACTACTCCATAACTCCTTTCAGTCCTAATAACATCTCCGCCCTTTCTGCCTCCAGGGCAATTTAAACCCAGTATCACTCCTGTCACCTTGTATTTCAACTCAACACGTTCCTGTTTCATCTCCAGCGTAGACCAAAATCTCAGTATCATTTTAAGATTTATTTTACACGCGGCTATGACTACTTCAGTGTCAGCCCAGTCCCAGAATACCATTATTCAACATCGTCACAATTTGTTTTTCCAGATTCCTTCCATAAGGACTATGTGGGGGGAAAAAAAAAAAATCTCTCACTAGCAGGCATAATTAATTTTGTGTTTGTTTTTAAAATAATCAGCTAATTAGTGGTGTGACATAGTTCATTTGTGACTTTAAAAATATTTATGATCCTTTATGATTCAATTCTATGCTTTGGAGGAAAATAACTTTACAGTGTTTAGAGTGTAGAACATTGCCAATTTTCTTAAAAAGAAAAAGATTTGGACTGTTGGACTAAACCTGCCCTAATAGCTGGCAATCCACGATCCAGATCAGTCTTATGCATAGGAAGAATCAGAGAACGGAGTTATCCTAGGTGTATATTCTTCGAGATACGCTTGGTAAGTTTGAAAAGCATTATAATGTCTCTTTTGGGAATTTTCTATCTCCTTGTACCACTGCAGAGGTAAGTGGAGCAGAAACCAAATTCGGGCTTTGAAAATGAAATCTTCAGATAAAATCATGAAGGTGCACGTGTTTTATGAATTATTTCCATTATTAGATTGCATTTATCACCAATATATATATATAAACCAAAATCATAGCAACATAAAAAAAATACCAAAAACCAGACAGTCTCCACAGCTTCCCTCTACAGCCACATTACAGGTCCTTAATCCAACATGGATGACAACATAAAGCAACTCTAATTTATACCTCTGTGAAGCTGCTCCTCCTCAATGAGATGAATACCACTTCCAAAGAAAATCAAAAAAACAAAACAAAACAAACCCAAAAAACCCTACTGTCATTATAATACCTGCAGAGTGATACCACTAACAGACCTGGCTGTTTGTTTCTAAGGAAGAACAGCTGTGCAACAGACTGCCTGAACAGTCCCTATTACAGAACGCAACATGGATCACTGACACAAAGGAAGCACTACACCAGCTGGCTTTCTGTCTTAGAGCATTTCTATTCCTAGATGATTTACCTGTTCTCAGTCCTGTCACCTTAGCACTTCTACTTCCCAATTAAAAAACGATGTTGCTGGATTCTCTCTGCTGCAAATTAGATATGTTATTTTTCGGATCAAACTGGCTACTTTTTTTTTTTTTTAACTTTGCAATACATGACTTATTTTTAAACTTATAAAAGCTGCTTGATTATTTATTTGTGGTATACTTTGTTCTCTTGTAGAGTTTAGATCAGAAAAATTCTTTTCTAATGTATTCATGTGCAGTGATCTACATTTCCTAATCATAATCATGTCAGCAAAAGTGGAGCTGCTCTTAGGATAACATTTTAGTCTAGAAAATGATTTCCCTTTAAAATGGATTCAATGGACATGATGATATAAAAAGAAGATACAAAATTACACACAACAGTTTGCATAATCAAAACAGATATGTTTTGTATTCAGGCAAGATTTCTTTTTGCTATATTAAATGGAAGAAAATAGACCTTTTGGAATGCTGCAAGTGTGCTATGGCTGTGAATGCAGTACCAGTGGAATTCCAGTAGGATTATGAAGAGGATATACAGAACTTTAAAAAAGGATTCAGCCAAGATAGAGCGGGGCAACATGAAAGGATAAATGGATATTTTTTTTAACTAACAATAGTCCATTTATTTCAAATTGGAACTATATTTTCTACGTTGTAACTGAAGTTAAATTTACTGAAGCTTGAAATATGGAAGTGTATCCTTTTGTGTGGGAAATTCACTGGTCCTCTTTTAAATAAATGTAAGTTCGAATGAGATTTAATGACTGTAGAGCTTCATTCAGTAAGTAATACCCAAGGTATATGCATACCTAAATTCAGAACAAAACTTGCACATCTTATGAAATAATGTTTGAAGTGTTCTGCAGGTGTCTCCTAGAGACACTGTTGCTCAGGAGCAGACAGACTTCAAATTAGCATTTCTCTTCCCTAATGAACAATAATCTTGATTCAACACATCAAAATAACATATTACGAATGGCTACAGAAAGTGCTGTTTTTTTTCAAGGATGCTGTGGGGATAACGTTGTGACAATCACGTGAAGGTTATTGAGTGAAAAACTAACCCCTTAATATTTAATGATTTGAATTAATCGATGTTAATGTTAGCCATAAATATTTTTTTGTACCATGAAATTTTTCAGTTATTTTTCTTGTGGTACCTGAAGAACAAATCAGAGCCTTTGCAAAGTGACTATGAAAAGGAAGAAAGAGAATAGCTGGTGGGCTGCACGTCAGACAACCCAATTGTCATACAGAGGACCCGGGTTCAAGTTCCTTATCTACTGGTCTTCCAGGCTAGACAAATTTTAAGTGTCTTTTAAGAAGAAGAGTTACTAGGTTTCTATTGACAATGGCAAGTAATGGAGGAGTGAATAATGACAGGGAGAGGAGAAAATGGACTCTCAAACTTTACAACCAAACATTGCCCTTGTGTCTCTGGACTCCTGAGAAACAAGAGTTCCTGACTACCATGCACATTTTCTGTATTCTTTTCAGTATTAAGATCAAAACCCCATTCTCCTTGGATGAAGATGACACTGACTTTTACTGCTCAGCAAAAATAGCTGGGACAACAGAGGAAAATTTAGACTTAATAGGAACTTTTCCTTGTAAGTGACATCTTTGTATAGGTGGAAATTATTTTTGCCAGTGCACTCACAAGTCAATTTTCGAGCATTGATTTAATAATGAGAAGTAACACACTGTCTAGAAGTAAATGTTTAATATATATCTATCATCTCTACGCAAATGCCTTCACTGATGAGTCACGGGACGACTCATCATTAGAAGATAATCACAAAGGCTCAAAGAAAGGCTGAATTAGCACAGCCTCCTTACCATGGCATGGAAACAGCTTGTACCCTTGAGTCTGTTGCTCAGGCATGAGAAGGATCAAATATTTTAAGTGCTCACAGGTTTGATGTATGAAGCCACCAACCAAAGCTAACTTATTTCTGCTATTCACTAATCACTAAAAGATTTTTATTGCTTCCAAATACCAGTGATTAAGAATTTACCTGAGGTGTCTGACCTCAATTGCAATGATTACTGTCTGCTTCACAATGTTTGCTGCATTTAAATTCATAGTGGTGTTGTGAGATAAAAAAGTGCAATTGTTCATACAAATGACGAGCTAGTAGATTTTAAGATGAATGACAAAATTCTAAAAATTATTTAGATGCTTGAATCCTACTGAGTTCAAGGAGCTGAAATTTATCTTTCGAGGGTATGTGTCAGGAGTGATGGGCAGGATTTATCTCACTTAACTTTAAACTGTCTAAGCAATTTGTCAGCTCTTCCTCTACAGAAGTGCAGGGCTACAGATCTCTAGAGAACAATTCATTCTTTCCCCATGCAGGATCTAAGTCAAATGAATGAATTATTCTTTGGAGTAATTTTATTCTCCACTGATTACAGAGAGAGACTAAATACCTGGTATAAAAAGCACATTGAACACTGTCAAAGGGAAGTGAAATGAATCCTATCTGGAGGATACCAGAGAAGTTTTAAGCCGCTTTAATGTCCACTACAAATTAACAGGATGGGTCTTCAGCCATTGTAACATGTTTCTACTGTACCTGAGTTGAAAAAGTCACATCAGTTGAGCCACAGAAATGGGATGTACTTCTCCTCCCACCAGAACTCAAAAAAAGAAGGAATTGTCATAATGAGCCGCAGAGAACTTACAAGATTTATGGTTATCAAGGTCTTCCTATGTGACTTCTGAAACCCATTTGTCTAACCACCTTGTGACTTGAAGCTCCTAAAGTTAAGCTGCCCAAGCTGTGTTGGCGTAGCCTACATTCCTCCTTGTTTGCAGTGGGAGTTAATTTCTTAGTTATGAAAATTTCAAGTAATTGAAACCCTTTAATTCTCATGTAATTTTACAATCCTTTCCCTCAAGGTTTTTACCCCTGGACAACCATTAGCAGACATATGTAAAATGAGTACTTTTTGTTTCAGCTCTGTTTTAACGGCTGGGTGTTTGCAAAATTAAAAAGATATCATTACAATAGATAATGACTGTTGTGGTTGCTTGTAGTCTCAACAGAGACTTTTATTGGGAAAAAAATGTCTTACCCTTACATTACTAGATCTTGCCTCTAGCACACAATCATGACAGGATAGGAACATCAGACACATAGTGCAACCATTCTGTGAAAAGTGGACTTCAGTTTCCAGGCCTCACATACCTGACAGTCTGGTACTCTGAGAACTAAATTAACTCTAAAAAAACTTGAAAAAATAAAGAACAAAATGCTATTGACAACAACATCTACTGCTTACTAACGGGCTGTGTAAATTCATAAAATGGAAGGGTTTTTCTTCTGAAAAAAAAGGAATCTATATTTCATTACAGTTGCACACTGTGGTGTGACTGATTGGTTGTTGCAGAGCTAATAAAAAGATGACTACTTGCAGCTGATAGCATATCCTATTTCCATCTAATTTAATGGTTTTCTGCTGGGCTGATGGGAACCTGTAATCACAAAACATTGAGGATTCAGCTATTTCAAAGCCTGCGTGCAATTTCTAATGTTTTCTGACTATTTAGCCTTACTTCTTAGAAATCCAGCCTTTTACTATTTCTTATGAAGATAAGTGTACTGTACACATTAAAGTGTACAGTAACATTTTCTATCTTATTTAAAATAAACTTTCTCCAACCAAACATATGAGATTAAATACTGTCTTTTTATGCCAGAGATAATTATCATTTTAAATTCTTGTTATTAGTGCCTAATGGCTCTAGGCAATGCACTATTAATAAACAAAAAAGACACAGTCTCTGCCTTAAAGAACTTCTAACACCAGCTAAAGGTACAAAATCAAAGAAAGCAAGGGCAATTGTTGCACGATGGCAGAATTATCACAGACCATTTCTGCAAAGAATTTATACATTGAAACCTTACTTCTTTTTTAACCTATTTTAATACAGAACCTGGGACCAGGCCCCGTAAATCCATGGTAGACACAGTTTTAAAAGCCAGTGTGTTAAACTAACAATTACTTGGACATGCAGTGGGCCCAAAGTTCCAATGGCTAAATGTAGCCAGATATTCCCCACTTAGTTACACAAATACAATAGATATGAGCATACCCTAATGGCTGCCTATATAGCTGTTGTCAGATGGCAGTGAGGTGGTAACAACAAAGACAAATCAAGGCTATTTTAATTACTCCTTCTATGCCAATTAAAATATGGTCTTGAAACATAATGCATAAATATTTCTAGAATATTTTTTTTTTTTTGGCCCTGAAAACTTTCCATTAAGCTGTAAGAATCATTAGATCTATACGTGGTCTCAAAATGCCAAAGCTAAGTACATGATTGTGTTCCTGAACTGGTCTCATATTAATTGTGTGCTTTTTCACTTTCTCAGTTTAAAATACCGCTAGTAAAGTTAGCTTCATGACTTCACAGCCACTAAGATCTAGCATAAATTTCCTTTTCAGTTACACCTTTATATATATGCACACATAATAGAATGTACATGCATATATCAGCTACTATGGTTCAGCAGCCAACAAGTACCAAGTTCAGAAAGTTAAGATAGTTTAAGTGAACTCTTGAAAACTTTTCTTTCAAAACCAGTCATGCATTTGACCTTGTCTACCAAACATCAGTCTTTTATTAAATTTAGACTCCTTAAGAAGTGATGTACAAAATACATAGAAAATATGAGTAATTTTGAAATTACAAACAGAAACAATACCTGTGTCAGTGGATTAGTGTTTTTTTCTTTGATATTAGTTAAGTTCTTGTAGTTATTGTGTTGTACCTAAATTCTCACATTTTAAAACAGAAGAGGAGGGCAACAAAACTGGTGAAAGGGCTGGAAGGCACGTCCTATGAGGAGCTGCTAAGGACTTTGGGTTTGTCTAGTTTGGAGAAAAGGAGGATGAGGGACAACCTCGTTGCTCTCTCCAGCTTCCTGAGGAGGGGAAGAGGAGAGGGAGGTGCTGATCCCTTCTCCTTGGTATCCAGTAATAGGACTTATGGGAATGCTTCAGAGCTGCACCAGGGGAGGTTTAGACCAGGCATTAGGAAGCATTTCTTTACCAAGAGGGTGGTCAAACACTGCAACAGGCTTCCTGGAGATGTGGTCAATGCCCCGAGCCTGTCAGTTTTTAAGAGGCATTTGGACAATGCGTTATTAACATGTTCTAACTTTTAGTCAGACCTGAAGCGCCCAGGCAGTTGGACTAGATGATCTTTGTAGGTCCTTTCCAGGTGAACTATTCTGTTCTGTTCCGCCTCTAAGACTAAACCAGAGATTTTACAACAGCAACCTCCATAGGTTGCTTAAATAAATAATAGAAAATATCATCATGTTTCTGCATATTTCCCCCAAAATACCTTTATTTCCCTCTGCTTTTCTTATAATCTGTAATGTAACAGCAGAGGGATTAGCAACAGCTTAACTTTACAGCAGTCTATAGCTGACCTCTGAAAACTAGTTTTAGTCTGTCTTGCTCCAGTGGTTGACTCAAATGAATAAACAAGTTTCTATATTGAAAACCTGGCAGAATGCGTTGTTTCAAGTCACTGCGATTTGCATACCTTTCTTTTACAGGAATCGTTTCCCTACTTAAATTTTGAAAATATTCCATTTTTTTTCTGTGAATATGCAGAACTTGGACATCGAAACCAATGCAGCTTCCTTTCTAATTGTTGGCCTTTCTCCTTGCTATTTGAAAGGTCAAACATACTTGAACTCAGCTTAAAATACAGGTAATCAAAACCAACAAAACCAAAATAATTCGTACACTACCCTCTTTGATATACACTGTGTTACTGCCTCAGCAGAGGAAACTGAGTTATATTTGCCTAATTGGATTTGCTCAACACAGCTCTGACTTAATGGTTTCTCTGTAGAATTCACCCATTTCCAAAGGAGACACAGTAAGAGATGTAAATGGGTGGGGGTTTTTAATTTATTCATAAGTACTAAAGAGAAACAGAATGAGAGGACATCAAAATGGTATTTCAGGGACATCAAATACTGAGATTTTGTGTAAATTCAGTGTAAAACCATTACCATCCAAAGATACAAAGAAACCATAAGTTTATTTGCACTTAGGTAGTACATGTGGCATTTAAAAGGTACTAGGCTGGCTACCAAAACTGTAAAATGCTTTTCTGTAAAGAGAACACAGTGTTAATAGGGATGACTCATATTATTACCAGAAATCCTTATGCAAAATTAGACTTATTTCTTGTGAAATGTTGCATTGAATATGACTATCAGTTAACAAAGTATGAAACAAGACATTTCTTGGACAGTTTTTCTTGTGAATATGGAAAGTACAGCTTGTAATTATCTAAAAAAATGTTACTACAACTTTGCAACATACAGTTTCGTATTCAAAATGGCACCTAAAAGCCTCCCGTTATTCATGCATAAATCCTACATCAGCACGTCAAATAGTGGTGACAGTTTATGTTGTTGCTGTGTGATTAACCCAATCTAGCAAGCAGTTATGAGTATGCGTAGTGTTCTGAAGTGAGAAGATGACTGGCCTGTGGTGGACCAGCCTCAAGCCAGCTGTTCAGCCACGGTTAGCTAATGAGACCTTATCGCCTTGAGCAGAGGACCATCCTAGACAGGATTACACACTTTTGGATCAAAGATGACTTGTACTTTAGGAGTACACAGGCATGTCATTTGACAACTAGTATTTATCTTGACATTTTTACATGGTCATATCTATACTGAGGAAATGGAAAGTATTTCTCTACTTCCATGTCTAGGAATACAACCCAGCAAAGTCTGACCACCATGCCAGGACAAGATATTGAAATTAACTACACCCCTTTACACTCAGCTTTGCACAGCTTCTCTCTTGCATGAATAATGTTTGTGTATTCCCGTTCTAGGGCTGCAATGGAATCTGCAGTCACTGGCTTCTTCAAGAAACAGAATTAAATGGCTGGGTGAAGCAAGGTTTTATAAAAACAAGTGCTGTGAATTTGAATGTATATGACAACTTTCAAGTAACCCAACAGGCAAATAAAAAGAAAATAAAAGAAGCCCTTATAGAATTAATTGAAAACCCTATGATGTTTTTGATGAACGCCAGAAAGCAGGAAGAGTTAAAGATGGGGGTGTGGCAGGAAGGGAAGCATATCTAGCTTATGCCTAGAGAAATTAGGTGGAAACAAGTATGGTAAATCTTAAAAAAAGGAAAAGGTTGAGTCATTAAGAGCTTCAGAGAATCCCTGAAACAGAAAGCTGGCTGGTAACCGTGCTGGTAAAAGTAGAAGCGTGCAAGAATTTGTGGGTGCTGCAAGGAACCCAGCTTGTTCTGGAGCAATTAAACATCCGACTCTACAAACTTATAGACAAGCCCACAAAGCTGATGGGAAGAGTACTATGGCCTAGAGCACAGAGCCTTGGAATGGATTTAAGGATACTATAGCCCTTTTCTATTTCTGCTAATGACTTTCTATGGTGATTTTTTTCTCTTTCAGTGCCTCATCTCCCCCATTTATAAGATAGGAATAAGGATCCTAGCCTTCTTTTAAGCATTCCTAATAAAATATACTAAAAGCCAGTTAGTACTAATATTATTGCTGCTGTACTGAGATAAGTTCTGCTCTGGAATTTGTAAGAGTATCTCATATCTACCACCTTTGCTGCCAGTGCAATTATAGCAGCGTAGGTCCTGGAGAGTTTGTTGATAATAACTGCAAATCAGTTAAGTTTAATTTTTAAAATGGGGAATTTTGGCAAAAGTGAAAGGAGAAACTACAGCTTAATTATATGACCGGATCTATGTAATGGCTTGCCAATAACATTCTCTCCAGCCACAGACTCTTGTCACTGTCCCTACACTGGCTTGCATGTTTGCCTAACCACTTGGTGAGGCAATTAAATTTGCTAACCCAGCAGAAAACTAATCTGGGGTGGGAAGGCGGGGGGAGGAAGTAGGGGGAACAGGACTATCCTTTTCAGTGGTAACAAGCTGTTAGATTGGCTCAACTGCATCATATAACCACGCCATGATTTTTATGCTTGGCAAAGTATTTAGATTCTTGTTCATCAAAGCAATTAAAAGTGTGTCTAAATTGAAGCATATGAGCAATCTCACCCATATTCAGTAGAACATTTACCTTTACACCTAGGTTTTATTCCCATTTATATAAGTGTTTTGGCAACTGGCTGGGATTGTTCACGTGCTTGAAATTAAGCACATCTTTAAGAGCAGTGCTGAATTAGAATTAACAAAGTTTGGAACTTCATTCTGTGGTACTATACACGGAGATACTCAGAGTCTTTGCTCATTTGTAGTCAATTCAACTATACGCTAGCTTCAAATTCCTCAAAAGTCCATTGTAAAAACTTATCCTTGTCATTCATAACTATAGCGTGCCATTTGCATGGCGTTTGAGACGTGCAGCATGGAAAGGATATGAGGCACACCCCTTTTGACTGGTATGCATTTGGCAGTTTTATATGAAAACTTATTTTGATATCCATGTAGTTACAGGAGCTTTATTCTCTTTCTGTGTGTTAAAAAGCCATAACAATGAAAATTAAATGAATATAAAACTTTGCGGAGAAATCACTCAATTTTGTAAGTGAAACAGCTTTTAGCATAAAAAGCCTGGATCTTCAAAATGATTGAGTAAGATTTTCCCTGTTTATTTTGCAGATGGGTTTTCAGAGGTAGAAAAATGTAATTATAGGAAAAGCAGTAAAATGTGAGCTGGTTGAGGCATAAAGTGCAGCACTTAGAATAAGACAATTGCCTAAATTCCCTGATTGACAGATGGATGTCACATTAGATGAAAATGATAACAGATTTAGTGGACTGAAGAATAACTTCCTCTTGACAGTGCCCTGACCCTTAACCTACAACCTGACTCCTGTTAGCTTCACTAACACAGGGTAATTGTCACAGGTGCAGGATAAAAGAAACCCCTACAGCAGCTACCAGTGGTCAGAGGCTTATTTCTTTTGATGACCAGAAATGCACTGTTGAGATATAGTCAAGAAGTCCTGACCTCTGTTGACCTTTCAGGGCATTAAAATTTACCCCTGGGAAAAAGGAAACTATATAAAAGGAAAATAGTCTGTTCCGACTAATGCAAAGCAATATTTTACCTGTGTAATAATTAAGTTGACAAACAAAGCAGAGTGATGGTAAAGTAATTTATTTTCATCAACACAAAAGCATGTTTCTCACACAATTGTAACATGGTTTCAACAAAGACCAGCACTGTACGCTCAATAGAGTTCATGGGTTTTATAATTATGAGTAAATTCTTTACCATGTCATACTCTGGATATGTGTACTATTCCAAAATGATTCCGTTGTATTTATATGCTAATAGTATCCTTTCAATAGAAGCCAGTTCTTTGAATTGTATTTAAATTTTAGGAAGGTAGAGGATTGTAACAGTATTTATAAATGACGTGGTGACAACTGTGAGACTTCACAAAAGTTTATACCTCCTTCTGTTAGAAAATAGAGTACATTTTATTCTTTTTTTCTTCAGCAACATGAATGGGGAATTCAGAAAACACAGAGCAACACAATGAGCTATGCAAATATATTTTATAATAGAAGAAAGAATATTATAGAAGAAAACAAAATGACTGTGTCTCCCATTAGAGTGAAGTCAATGCAGTAACCTGCCCATGTTGTTTTCTTTATGCATAGAAGAATGAATATTACATAGGGGAAAAAAAAAAAAGAGAAATGACTGCACATCTCATTAAACTGAAGTCAATGCAGTAAGGAAGCCTGCCTGTGTTTTCAAAATGTTTCATCTTAGAAAATGAAACAAAACAAAACACAAAAACCAACAAAATCAACTTCTTAAACACCTGACAACAATGAATTGGTGTACTCAATTATTGTGTTTATCGGTGCTTAATACCAGGACCATCCAAATATTTATTCACTAAATATGAAGGAACAAAAACAATGTTCTAAATACAATAGACTTACTGGGATCAAGTTTCTGTTCAGAACAGTAGAGCTCTAAAAGACCCCTATGCAAAAGGCACAAATTACTCTAAAATTCGTTGAAGGTTCTTATTAAGGTCATAGGTCTTGCCCTGTGGTTATTATTCATCCACAAAATGCTCTGATAAGTAATATGACACTAAATTAGTATACACAAGCCTTGGGATAATTGCGTAAAGAAAATAAAAAGATTAAGTTACTCCAAAAGGAGTACTATATGGGTAGACAACTTCACTGTGAAAGGTGTGGTAGAATCCATCTGTTTTTATTCTGACACACGTTATTAAATGATAAAAAATATAAGGACTATTCCGATGTAACTTATTGTCATGAACACTTGCAATAATAATGCCTTCCTTCAGATTACCATCTTTTCAAATGTGATGAGATCATCAGGTAACAGTGTAAGATATGAAGGCTTAGCACGCTGTGTTGTTAGCACATTAAAAAAAGAAATTGCTGGGATAATTAACAACTACCTATTTGTCTGTAGGCTGCATTCATTATGCCTGCACAAATTGGAGGTCTCCAAAATCTGTGCAGTAAAATTTACTCTTTGTTCAGGAAGTTCCCCTTGGATTTGGGTAAAATTCTGGTTTGCTGTGTCTATTGTAATTGTGACAGGCAGTTGACATGTCTCATAGTCTAAATGTAGTGGCAAGCAGGGGGTGGTACAATGATGAAAAAAACTGCCATTCATTCTTGTGCAAAGGAAAGGTGTTTCTTAGCATATTCCAACCTATGTTCAGTCTAGAGTTGGGTCTCTGAGGTTGAAGGTCAAATCTGTGAGGTCAAAGCTATTTCTTGTCAATCTTCGTTCACTAATGACACATGAATTGGAAATTAGAACAAAGTAAGTAAAACGAATAGCCAGAAGGTGAGTGTCTGTTTTATTACTCAGAAGAGCTGGGAAATCTGGCCAATTGTTGCCCTATGTGGCTTGAATGACAGTTGTTAAGTTGAAAAAGGGACAGTGTGATGGGAATGCCACTTTAAATCTCAATTACCTCCTCCACTCCAATCAGCTTGGTAGAGCTTTAATGAAGTGCAATTCTCTGTCCTTTTCCTCATACTTCTATCTCCAGAATAAGCCTCACATTCAAGTTTGACAGCAGTACAATCAGTTTTCCATTCATCACTGGCCCTGTTTTAACCCTGCTGAAAAAGGGCCTAATGTACGTGGCAGTGATGGCAATTAGGCAGAAAAGTAATATTAGAAACAGACAAAAGCCTGAGTCTTTTAGCATTACAGGTGTTGTTTTTTTTTTTTTATAGCCCTTTCTAGACATAAAGGAATAGGCAGTGTTGTTAAGTTCCCTTCTTCAGTCTTCTCTTAAGCTGAAAGTCCAACGATTTCAAGATTCAATTAATTAGAGACATGGAGAGCCAAAGAACAAGGTAAAAGCTACGTTCCTTCTAACTGAAGACACACTTAGTAATTGGCCTCTTATTAAAATGGATATCTTCTGGGTGTATGTTTAATAAGGTTGATAAAAGTCGTCATTTCCTCATTAGGACAGTGGATGAATATACACTGAGTGCTCGTGTTTAGAAAAGAAGGGAACAAATATAAAAATAGCGCTCTCTTAAAACATAGGAATGTAAAATATTAAAACGAAGAAGCCTGGGACTGAAACTCTGGGGTAGGAAGAGAGGAAATTATCGTGTGTCTGTCTGTGCGTACGCAAACACCAGAGAAAGAAAAGGGAAAGGAGTAACTAATAGGTAAAATATAGAAAGCCTTTGAGCGCCACAATACCGTCTACCACTGGCTTGTTAACATGACTTTTTGTCTGGAGGAACAAGGAGGAGAAGCAGGTTACAAGAGACTTCTCTTTTAATAGGCAGTTTACACCTACCGTTTCTCTGCTTAATCGTTTTCTATTTATGCCATATGAGAATTGTGTGCATACTGACGTATGTGGTCTGAAACACACATAACTCCGGATAAGAATGCCTGAGTTTTTCTTTGTTTGGGGTTTTGTTTCGGGGTGGGTTTTTTTTTTGTTTGTTTGGGGTTTTTGGGGGGTTTTTGTTGGGTTTTTTTTGTTGGTTTTTTGTTTTTGTTTTTTTTTTTGGTTTTCGGTGAGTTATATAAGTTTCCGTAACGGTTCTTTTTATGCCAATTTTTTAAAATGTCAGCAAGGTTGGGGTGGGTTTTTTGTTTTGTTTTGTTTGATAGATTCCACAGGAACATGTGGCACTGGTGCAGAGATCTTGTTTAAGAGAATGGGGTTTGGAGGTAAGAAAAAAAAAAAAAAACCACCACGCAGCAATTAGGCGGCTCTTGCCGCTCATTGGGGATGTGACACAAGTGGGTGATAGTGGCTTTCACCTCTCGCACTCCCTTCTCTCCTGCCTGATTCCTAGAACAATCCCTGTCAGAAACACTCTTTGAAAAAGGCTGCATTAGACAATGGCTCTTCACCCTTATTTTACGCTTTAAGTAGTGGAGCAGAATGCTGTAAGGGGCTGAAAACAAGGCGTAATCTGAGAAAGACGCGCAGGCATTGTTATAACTGTGAAAACCAGAAGAACCCCTTTCAGAGCCATGACTGAAAGTGCTATGAAGACCTTTAGTCCTTTGCACTCTCCCAATCACCAATTAGACAAACATTAACATCAATTAAGCTGTTATACGGCACAGGTTCCATATAATTACCTTAATGGGTTGATGCTTTCTTTAGCAGCAATTTCTTAAACAAACTTCATCTTTTGTGCAACAGGCTAAGAAAATTTTCAGCAGGGAGCATTTCCTTTTGTCAAGTTTTCTAAAGAGACAGCTGAATTGTTCTATTTAACAACAAACACCTTCACTAAGGACCCTCGTCTTGTCCCCGTTCCCACCACATTTGACTACTAGGCTCAAAGCTTATTAACCATCAGAGACAAAAAAACTGACTAGCCAGGGGAGCACAGACACATGCAGGGAGGGCAGTACACAAAGAGCCTGTGAGCCTGGCACTGGTTTGCAAGCAGACCCTAGGAGAAAGCACCAATTGAATTAGTTGCCTATTTAGTATCCAAAGAGCCAGATCTGTCCTTACCAAAAGCACAAAGAAAACGAAATAGAAAAACAGGATCTTGCTCATAAAACAAGACAAATCTGTCTAATTTATTTTGTACCAGTAAGTGCTAATTAAATGCAAGCTACTCAGATTCTTCCTGTTCCTGCATCACCTAATTCTCTTAGAATCACGACAATACTAGTCTGATTTTTCCCCCTGTTTAACAAACATTCATTTGAAATGTACTCAAATACAGCTATAAAATGCAACCCTTATATCACTTCTATTTTTATTTTATATTTTATCTTAGCGTTTTTACTTTGCTGTGAAAATACTTGGGGAGGGTGAAAATGGGGGCGGGGGGTGCAGCGGGATGAAAAAGAACTTGGCAGAAACAAGTCCTTAAACTATCCTTCTCCATGATGAAGAACAAACGACTTGAGGTGCCTATGGTGACCTGTAATTGTTTTCTCAGAGCCAATGTATGTAATCAAATTTTATTGCAATTGATAGAAAGTCAGAGCAATAACCTATTTGAATAAAAATAATAATAATTTTAAAAGTACAAAGGGAAACCCTGCAATAGAAAAGGATGCTGTTAGGCACACATGAGTGCTTATAAAATGTGTTTTCATTTTTTTGCTGCTCGTTCTACTCAGGAGATACTGAATATGATAGCCAGTAGCCAATTCATTTTACATTTTTAAGGTCAGGGTCTGGATGTTATGTACAAGTGCTTGGCCCATTTAATCTCAATCTAGTGAACACCAAACACCACAATGGGTCAAAGGCTCAAGGCCACAAAATTAAAAGGCAACCATGAGTTTACATGTACTCTTTAACCTCAGACCAGAGCCAGCAATGGCCAAAGTCACAGAGGAATAGCCATTTGAAAGGATTAAATATATACATTGAAATATAGTTATACGGTTAAAGTTATGCTTATACAGTGATATAACTAAAGTCACGCTTGATCTGTTGGTGATAGTATACTAAAAAAATATAGGATAAGCACCAGAGGTACTTTTCTATGTATAAATTACGCTAGTTGTGTAATGTTCATAAAAACATACCTTTTATAGGTTAATTTTTCTTAGTTTCTTCAGAAAACTGACAAAAGGTATGTATGCATAGACATGAACTGCTGCCATGATCAGATGGCACTACGAACAAAATCCTCACATGCATTTCTGCACTTATTCCACTGAAGATCTGAACTAGTAAACTGAAACTCACAAAATTTACAGTTTATGCCTTCAGTACCAGGACAACACTGTCTCAACACGAAGTACAGTTACTGGTATTTCTCCACTGATTTTGAATGTTTTACTCTATGGTAAAACATCCTTATGGTGTTTCTTATGCTTTGCCATTTAATTCATTTCTTCCCGTATGTGGAGAGACACACTAATAGACTTCATAGACAAAAATGTGTTTGATTGTCCTTTAAGATGTAATCATGAGTATTTGTGAACTTTAGCTCCTAATCTTAGTGTGTAGCTTTGCTTTCTGCCATACGTACAATCTTCCACAACTCAATTCTCCCATCCCTTCTTGGTAGAAAATGTTGCATATATTGTGATCAGATCAGGGAGAGTGAAGGGATCAAGAAGATACACCTTCTGGATTAGCTAGCCCTTTATTGATCACAGAATCACAGAATGGTAGGGGTTGGAAGGGACCTCTGGAGATCATCTAGTCCAACCCCCCTGCCAGAGCAGGGTCACCTAGAGCAGGCTGCACAGGAACGCGTCCAGGCGGGTTTTGAATGTCTCCAGAGACGGAGACTCCACCACCTCTCTGGGCAGCCTGTTCCAGCGCTCTGACACCCTCAAAGTACAGAAGTTCCTCCTCATGTTTAGATGGAACTTCATATGTTCAAGTTTGTGCCCGTTACCTCTTGTCCTGTCACTGGGCACCACTGGAAAAAAAAAGAAGACATGTGCAAGCAGATGAAGGATGAGAAGAGAAAATTGTTTCCCTTCTCCTAATTTTTATTTGCCTGTTTGCTGTTTGCTTCCAGAAGCCACTTCTTTCTTATTTGTCTTCTGAGAGCCTTTTGAAACTGCACCAGCAGGCTCGATGCCCCAGTCTCTCACCATATAGACTAAGTAATGTTAGAATTGCGTCTCTGTGTTGACTGCAGGTCTGATCAGACTATAGATTTTATTTATGAGTTGCACAGTATTTACTTTCGATGAGACTGGCAAACAGCGGAGTAAGGATTTTTAGTCTCTTCACAGTCTTTTAGATGTAAGGCATAGAGATTACTGATGGGAAAAATTAGCAATAATTTAACCGTTGGTCCCAGGAGATTATAGATTAACTCCAACTAGAAGTCAGTTAATGTAAAACTACACTAGTATTTTGGGAATGATATTTATCTTTCTCATCTTCTCCTAAACTCTTTGGGCAGAAATGAAAAGGAGGAGGGAATGGAAGTGGCTCCTTTAGCAAAGATTCAGAGCAGGAGTCTAACTTCTATGCCCTGAAACACCATCTGGAGGAGTCTGTCACTCTCCACTGACCACTGTGGGAGCCTCATGAGTGGTCTGCTAACATCATGATGTTGGATAAAATGAATGCCCTGATCCCTCCAAGTGCCTGGATGATGACAAGAGATCTTGTCTCCATAGATGTCAATGGCCAGAACTATAAAAATGTATTTACACAGCCTTCAGCTGTATTATCTTCCTCCATGAGGAAGGTGGTACAGTTAAAATTGTATGATGAAAAGAAAGGGTTCAGCACTGAGGAACTTAAGGTGTTGGCTAAAACTTGAAGTGTTGGTGATTGGGAAAGCAGTATTAACTGGTTTCCTGCATATATGCTGATGAAATTGTGGTCTTTCACTTTTATTGTATCTGTCTCTCTCTCCCGTGTGTCCCAAGCAAGTCTCGTGAGCACAGGAAACACATTCTATCAGCAAAATATAACAGAATTTCTACCATCCAAGAAAGTAGTTATTATTTAGGAATTTCTGGTGTCCCTAACAAGAAACACAGGAAATTTATCCCAGAAAATTAAATACAGTGTAATCAAGATTGTTACGCATCTTATATGCCAGTGTAATGTTCCTATCCTTGCATATGGATAATATCCATATCCTAAGCAAAGACAGTAAACCAAGTAGAGCTTGTCACTACTTTTAGTTTCATAAGCTAAGAAACTGCTACCTGACTGATTGCAATAGGTTAGGTAGGAAAATTAAACAAAACAAAGAAGCCTAGCAGTGTATAAAGGGATTTTTTCCGTTGATCATGGCAGTTGTTGTAATGGGTAACATGAATACAGCTAACATGAACACTGACAGCGCTCTGAGAAGGGAAAAAACTCAATCAAATATCTGACTGGATATCATTAATACATTACACAGCCTTGAAGAAAACATTCCTTGCTTACCTACCAAATTGAAATCCAACACACTTCATCAACTACAGCACTCTGGGAAGTCTGTTTCAAGGAGGCCTGTTCCCATCTTTTTGTTTTTCTTTTTTATTCCCCAAAAATATGAACGTGTTGTTAGATTATACAAACAGGGAAGAAGCATTTAGCTTTCAATACAATGCCTGAGACTGCAACGTCTTGCAGTTTGAATACTGAAGAGGAACCCAGGAGTATGCATAATAAAGCCAATGCCCTCCTTACCCCAACCTTCAAATTCTTTCCTTGGTTTTCAAGAACCATAGATTTTGCCTTGAAGTTTTATATAAATGCTGAAAAATGAGACTTTTCAGCTTTGACATCGATGTTTCAGATGAAGACTTTTGTATGACGTGGTATGAGTTTGTATTATCTGAATTCCTACGTATTATTACCTAACTTGCATTTATTGCATCTGCTAATTTCAACTTCATCCAAAATACTAGACACATAAGATTTTCATGAAGTAAAAGTTGTTTTGCAGTGGAAATTATAAACAGAGCTAGATCATGCCTGCTACTAATGCCAGGGAGCTGCAGATCAACCTGTAATATAGCGTGGAAAAGCACAGGATCAAGACTGGTTTAATGTGATACTTGGAGTTGTGACCTACGGGGCTTGAAGAACCGATTGACATTTGCTTTCACTGTCACTTGCGCTAATACAGCAGAAAAGTTCAAAAGACAATTGAGCTGGTAGATATCAGGATTCTGAGCTCTCAATTCAGTCCTCTACCAGAAAGCAAGAATCTTTCTAAGTAGCAAAAAATGCAGAGCAGGATGTCATGAGTTTCTTCTAGATCACAGTGAAAATTCTCATTTGTCTCAAGCTCTTTTTCCGTAATTTTGAGCATAGCATGTGCCGGTACACAAATTGGAAAACAGGCACAATTAATCTTGAGCAGACTTAAATATAAACAGATTGACTGAATACACATTCTAGAAGTATTCACGCTACACATACTAGATATCTGAACCAAATTCTTTAGAAGCTTCTTTATTATTTATTGAATTCTCTCCCAACAAAGTCATAATCCATCTACAATAGAGTCATACCTCAAATATAAGGCTGATAGAATTTGAGGGCTGATTGAATTACGTTAATAAATGCTGACATTGTGTAAATTGCTAGGAAATCATCTGGAAAAAAAATGAAGGTAAACCTTAATATATAAATGCATTTTAAAAAACTTAAAACATTCATATGAAGGTTGCCCAGAGAAGCTGTGGCATTTCCATCCTTGGACATATTCAAAAGCCATCAGGACCTGTGCCTGGGCAATGAGGTCTAGGTGACCCTGCTTCTGCAGGTGGATTGGACAAGATGACCTCCAGAGGTCCCTTCCAACTTACACCATTCCGTGATTCTGTGAAAAAAGAGGAAAATAAATGAACGCTCCTGACATTTTGCCTGAACTACAGATAGTACTTCTACTCCCTTCTTCACTCCTTCATTCTAGTCCCTTTACTAGCCTATGATTGCTCTTTGATAAATATTTCTCTCAAAGTACTTTGAATTTTCATGAGATAAAAATCTGTAACTACTAATTGTGGAAAAAAAGAGAAAGGTATTTAAACATGCACAGGTACTTAAAACATTCTCACCGTCCTTTATAGTGTTAACACAGTATTTTCCATCTTTTATGTAGATTCATGAAATAAAATGAATAAAACAACTTACATTTATATTCTCAGATAATAAATTAGAATGGTGTGAAGGAAAATAAGTTATAAGACCATCTATTAGGAATGTTGTTGCACTGTTTTCTTAGTACAATGACTTGAAGGGTTCTTAAGAGCAGAGTAACTTTCTATAGTAGGAAGAAAATGAAGCAATTGAAATCTAATTTTCTGATAGCATAACATCCCGTTACAGGCCCAGTCCTGTAACTGCACTCATGTTTTGTCTCACTGGAGTCAGATAGTTTGTTTTGAGAATAACATTTACAAAACTTTAGTTCCTAATCGCTGTTCTTTCCTCCAGTTCCTTGTGCTGTTTATAGATATGCAACCAATTCAGTGTTCCATACACGCGTGTGTGATGGTTCACACAGAATACGGGTTTTTAGAACTCTCAGCTGTTTGAGCCTGTTTTTACTGCTCAAGCTGCATGACTCTTGCAATTTTTTGTGGAGGTTTCAGTGTATGTATTTTCCATAAATTAGATCATAAAGCTTACATCAGTTTTGGACTTTTCCTCCAGAATTGTTTATAACGGGATGTCTGTAAGAAATGGCCTTTTGATAATAGTTAGACAGAGAAACAGTGGCAGTTCCTGATGCTGCTCATATTTCTGATTTATCCAAACCCACAAATACCTAAATGAAGAAAAATCGCCTATAATGTTTCAAAAGTTCTTCTTAAGAGCGTGGGACACGACTTCCCATAATGTTACTTCACTGAAAATATTGAGCTGTAGTTAATTTTTCTTCCTGCCCTGCTATATGAGCAAAAAAAATATTGTGCAACATCAATGTATTGCACTTACTCAAACAGTATCTCTTAATATTAGCATCTGAAATATTACGACAATTATTTCTCCAATGAATGTGTGAGAGATTTTATCTAAAATGAGAGACATCATAAAGACATTATAAGCCTATACTGAAATCACTGACTCTTCAAATATAGTCTCATCCAAAAGCACTTCTGCTTATACCAGGCATCCATATTTTACTTTTAAAATTCAATTAACAGTAGATAATAACAGGATTTTTGAAGGTTTCTCCAGAATTCCGAAACTTTTGTGAGACATATGTACGTATAAAAAAAATGCAGTTTCTAAATACTGGTACACATTATTTATTGATTTCTGTTTTAGAACACTATTTGTTAAGAACAACTAAACGGGTAAGGAGAAACAGAAGTTGAACTTATTTGTTCAGTACTATGCATATGCGTATGTGGTATTGAAAGGCATGTAAGTGTGAAAGAATTCACTAAAGATATTAGAAATATAGACGCCAAGCAAGGTGGAGTACTTCTTGAAAATAATTGCAATCTCATCGAGTAGTTGATATCAAATAACTTTTCCCAGGCACATGTATCTCTTCTTACCTTGGCACAATCTTTTAAACTTCTCCTTACACTGAAATTTTCTGAGTCAAATACTGAGTATCTGGATGTTGTCTGGTATAACACTACCTCTAGCTAGGACTAGATAGCAATAAAAATCTTTAAAATAATAATAGGTGTTCAGATTCAGATTTCCCAGTATGCACTTTTATTTTTTGCCTCTTTTTAGGCTCCACATAACACATACTGTGCAACAGCCTGTAATGAAGAAGTCTAATGGCAGCCTCTTCGAATAGAATGCTGGTGTCCTAATTGTCTTGTGATGGTAGGTATCTCCACCTGAAAAAAAAGCAGTAGTTGGATTTTAATATTTCTTCAATTTTTATTGAGAACTTTGAAGTTGAGGCCCTTCCTGAAAAATTTTGAAAGAGTTTTTAACTGTTTGAATAAACATCTGGTCTTACAGCAAGGTAACCTGTCCCTGACATTGACATGAGATTAATACTTGGCAGCGCAATAAAAATGTGGACCTGTTAAAGTTTAAAATTAAAGGATTCTGCTTGGTCTTCCATAATCAGTCATTTTGTGAATTATATTCTTCATCAGCTCTATGTCCAGTAGGTTATTGTGTTACTCTGATACAGACTTTTAAACTTTTCTGTTGAAAACTTGGTTAAATCTGATTGTAACAACAACAAATCTACTCCTTAAATATATTTGACGTTAATCTTTAAGGCTCTAGAGTATTCCTATCCATGTCCACTCTGGCTTTTTAGATTGGTGACTTTTTAGAACAGGGCTCGTCTATTGCATTAATTACCACTGAGGTTTGCTTTTGGTCACTTTTGTAGTAAATATCAGAAATAATAAAACATTCAGTGCCAATAAAACGCTATAAATATTTCACTGTTATATTCTATACACATGATGATAATTTGATAAAGCACTTAGAGCACCTACATAAAACCTGTGAGGGAAAAAAACCTTATTTCATTATAATGTCCAACTTCACGTAGACTTGTTTTCCTCAAAACAACCAAAATAGTTCAGTATGGTATAAGTTGCAAAAACAAACACACCAAAGCCTTCAAAAGGATCCACATGGATAGGTCATTAGGACTGCACAGCCTCATACAGTTCGTTAAAATTCTCAGAGGTTAGTTTATATCTTGATACTTTAATAAACAGTTTCAACTTTGGTGAAAGCTGGAAAGCTTAATGGCTTAAGAGCCATTCAGAACCAAAACAAACAAACAAAGCTTTAACCACTTCAGTGACAACAGCACAGAACAAACAAGCAGTCTCCTTCGAAAATCCCAGCAATTTTAGGATCAATAGCCTCACTCTGTGCTTCTAAGTGATGAAAGCTAGAAAATCTCTGCTGTCGGCTCTTTTCAAAAATGTTTCTGGCAAAGATATAGTTGCAAATTTGATGAGTTTAGTTTAGCAATACCCATGTAGTCTAGAAGGCTGACTTAAGTACTATCACCGGTCACAATGAAAACAAACTAACTCAAACATCACTTTTAGCTGAAATTTCCTCTCTGTACCCTTAATTTACAATGTTAAAATACCTTTCAACATCTCTTTCAATACCTAGAGTTTTCTGATTATTTTTCTAATTACCAGCAGTAGGATTTTTTTAATTTTTATATAGGGAATTTAAAAAAAAATGTCAGAAACATTTTTGTGAATATAAAACCAGTACAGTGACTTAATCTACTAAAGAATGTAAGGCTGTTTCAAAGTCCATTTAACCTGATCTGCCAATATGGATAATCAAATCAGCAAATACATCTATATACACAGAAAGAACAAAAATAAACATTTTTTCCTTTATAAGATTAAAAGCCTGTTAGGCCCTTTTAAAACACTGCCATTGTATATTGACTTTCATTAAAATAGCGTTTACTTCCTTTTACTTAGTCTAGGCTTACATCATTCAGCAGAGCTTTTATATAGTAGATCTGTTATCATTCCAAAGAATTTTAAATTATTCCTGGATCTTTATAGAAATATTGATGCCTTTGTTTCCTGTTTTTAAATACAATAACTCACATATTTGTTATTTTGGGTTTTTTTCCATTTAAATTTCACATTTACCCTTAATTATAAACTCAGAAGTAAAATAGGAGGGGTATTTATTTTTTAGCCAGCAGTTTCAGCTAGTTTGTATTTTACCCATAAATAATCTAGAAGCTTTAAATTATGTACTTTCTTAGGTAGTCAAAAGACACTCTAGGGATTGCATGTATGTGCCTACAAGTTATGTATGCCTACAAGTTAATTTATCTACTAAGAGTTGGGTTTTTTTGTAATCAGCAGACTTTACTAATTGTATTTTTAAAATTAAATTAATAACATAGAATGCTGTCAATATGAGAAATATGAGCAGTAAAGCAGAACCTGTCCCTGAATTCTTGTTTACAGATCACAGAGTCTACCCAAATTTTTCACCGGAAAGGCATAAAGCCGGAATAACATTTAAAATATGTGGCTTTACACTGGGACACTCTGTTGTTCAGTCCTGATTCATTAAGATTCTTGATGCGTAAGTGAGTTGTCAAACGATATGTGGGTGGCTGTAATGGCAGCATGTAGGTTTGTATGGAAAACAAGTATGGCACTGTGAAGATTTTTTCTCTCTTTCATCATATAGGTACTCACATGTAACACTTGCGAGGGGTCTGCTAAGAACCTTGCTGTCAAACGAACTAATTCACCAGAAACACATGCAAGTTTAAAACAAAGTTCTCCAAAGGCGGAAAAAAAAAATCAAACCACCTAGACTTTCTGTAGCCTAACCAAGTGACAGACACATAGACAACTTCATTGCTGCCAGAACAACACTCTGCACAGCCCACCAGCAAGCTATTTGTCACTGCTACGAGAATATCCTCCGCAACTTGGCATCAGGGTCCCTGGGTAGCCAACTGTGCTTGCATAGTGCTGGAAGTGCTATCCAATAATAGGGAGGAAAATGATCAGAGGATCTCATTATTATTACAAAATGTGTTATTGTATGAAAAACATATCTTTATAGCCATAAACATGAAAACTTTATAGGAAAATACAGATTTGCAGAATACAAGAAAATTGTATTCTATATGAGTTTATGGGAAGACTGTATAACTCCACTTCCTTTTTCCTCTCTCCAGCCCTCCTGTCCATCAAAAATGAGACTGAGTGTGCCACTCATCTGCTGTAATAGGATAGGCTTTTCATGATTGTTCATAGAAATAAGGTGTTAAAATAATCTCTAGCATGATGCCATTATGCGTTATCCCACAGTTGAGCATGGCTGAGTAGCTTTGCACGTATCGTGCTTAATTTTAAAATTTTCATGTAAGATGGCGGAAAGGTATATTTTACTGCCAGCGGATCTTCAGACCTAGATATTTTTGGTGTGAAACACAAAGTCACATATTGCCATTTATGTCACAAAGGTCAAGTCCTTTCATTCTACTTTGTGTTGTGTGATACAATTAATTACAAGCCCAAAGCAGTACATCCTTTGATATAATCTTGGCCTGTGCAGAAAAAATCCCTTTCCTGTTGCATTAGGTCCTACATATTGCACTGCATCCTACATTTTTACAACTGTATTAATGTTGCTGCACTGGTGCAATTGTCTGCTTATCATCCTCAGACAACGGCTTTTACTGAGCAGAGCAGTCCATTTCCAATGGTTCTAGGAAAGTGAGATTGGACAATGAAAAGTAACGACTGTGAAGAACAGTGAAAATAGTTTCCTAAGGGAAACAGAGTAGAAACAAAATAGCAGTAATGATGAGTTCTGATTTGTAAAAAATAAATAAACCAAAAAAAAATCAAATAATAAAATAAGAATCAAAGATAAGGAAAGGGGGAAATTCCATTTCATAGGAAAAAACACATAGGAACTAGTGTAGTAATCAAATAAATTAATAAACCAGTCTGAATTTCACACACCGTATGGCCTGTGTGTGATATGTACACAAAGCACATGGAACAGAACATTCACAAGCGGAGAGTACCGTAGTGCTGAGTATGATAGCATATATGGTATCCATTTTGTGCAAACTCATGAACTTTTTTCTACGAAAAATATATTGGTAGCTGAACAAGATTACTCCTTTAATATATGGGGTGAAAACCTAACCAAAGACCCTAACATCTCATTATTCAAATAAGGCACTGAACAAGCTCATGGGAAAGCTGGGTATCGTTTTTCTCATCCGTGACCTTGGCAAGAGTCTATTTTGTAATTAGAACAGGGCACTCAAAGCTCCTTACAAAAGGGGGAGAGACCATGAGACACTTATCACTCAACCAATATCCTTCCTGATGTTGTCATGTTGTAAGCGTGAGAACAGGGCTCTGTACTGTCTTGACTTTTTTTAGTCTTTCTTCTTCCTTATGTGTAGTTCCTTCCTTATGCGGAATAACTGGAGCTACTGGTAGGCATCCCTCTTAGGTCATGGAGATAAACCAAATGATCAAAGAGCGAGAAGTATCCATAGAATAATACTTCATTGGAAGTAGTAGAGTTTTAGACTGTAAACTCATCATCAAAGGCCAATAGACTTGGGAGAAGGGAAAAGAAGACAAAATGGGAAAATGACAAAATAAAAGATTGCTGTTACAAAACCATACTATAGTACTTTTATAGATTCCTATTCCACACTCAGATGCTGTAAATTAGTGTACAGCAAAAACCAAAACTGGTTTGTTCCCGTTCTTACACTGCAAGCTGTCCATTTAGACCAGATCATTTATCCTTAAAATAGATATTGCAAGATTTTTGTACACCAATTAAATATATATTGAAGTGGGTATGCACCTCTTTTTTTAGCTTTATGATTTTAGTTTTGTTCATCATATCTGTGGCTAATACTGCTTCGTGTTTTTAAGCATGGTGGTCAGCCATTATTTTTTCTAAAAATATTTTAAATCATGGAATCACAGAGTTTTTCAGAGTTGGAAGGGACCTCTAGAGATCATCTAATCCAACTCCCCTGCTAAAGCAGGATTGCATAGAGCACATTACTCAGGACTGCAACCAGGCAAGTCTTGAAAGTCTCCGCAGAAGGGGACTTCACAACCTCCCTGGGCAGCCTGTTCCAGTGCTCTGTCACCCTCACCGTAAAGAAGTTTTTTCTCACATTTGATCGGAACTTCCTATGTTCCAGCTTGTGCCCGTTACCCCTCATCCTGTTACTGGGAACCACTGAAAAGAGTCTGGCTCCATCCTCCTTAACCCCACCCTTTAGATACTTGTAAATGTTAATAAGGTCTCCCCTCAGCCTTCTCTTCTCCAGGGTAAAGAGTCCCAGCTCTCTCAGCCTTTCCTCATAAGGGAGATGCTCCAATCCCTCAATCATCTTTGTTGCCCTCCGCTGGACTCTCTCCAGTATTTCCCTGTCTCTCTTGAACTGGGGAGCCCAGAACGGGACACAGTATTCCAGTTGTGGCCTCACCAGTGCAGAGTAGGCGGGGAGAATCATAGAATCATAGAATCTTCATGGTTGGAAGGGACCTTTGAGATCATCTAGTCTAACCATACACACACAACCCTCCCCCCCCCACAATCTCTGCCACTAAAGCATGCCCTGAAGTGCCACATCTAGACGTTTCTTAAATACCTCTAGGGATGGTGACTCAACCACCTCCCTGGGCAGGTTGTTCCAGTGCCTGACCACTCTTTCAGTAAAGTAATTCTTCCTAATATCTAATCTAAACCTCCCCTGCCGCAACTTCAGACCATTTCCTCTGGTCCTGTCATTATTTACTTGTACAGTGTAGCTCTCCTCTGGACACGCTCCAGCGCTTCAATGTCCCTCTTGTACAGAGGGGCCCAGAACTGAACACAGTACTCGAGGTGAGGCCTCACCAGTGCCGAGTACAGAGGCATGATCACTTCCCTACTGCTGCTGGCCATGCTATTCCTGATACAAGCCAGAATGCTGTTGGCCTTCTTGGCCACCTGGGCACACTGCTGGCTCATGTTAAGCCGGACGTCCACCAGCACCCTCAGGTCCTTTTCTGCTGGGCAGCTTTCCAGCCGCTCTTCCCCAAGCCTGTAGCGTTGCTTGGGGTTGTTTGAATGACCTCCCTTGACCTGCTGGCCACACTCTTCCCTATGCAGCCCAGAATTCCATTGGCCTTCTTGGCAACAAGGGCACATTGCTGGCTCATGGATAATTTACTGTCTGCCAAGACCCCCAGATCCTTTTCTTCAGAGCTGCTTTCCAGCAGGTCCACCCCTAACCTATATTGGTGCCTGACATTCTTCCTCCCCAGGTGCAGGACCCTACACTTGTCCTTGTTGAACCTCATCAGGTTCTTCTCGGCCCAGCTCTCCAGCCTGTCTAGGTCACACTGGATGGCAGCATGGCCTTCTGGGGTGTCAGCCACCCCACTCAGTTTGGTATCATCAGCGAACTTGCTGAGCATACACTCTGTCCCCTCATCCAGGTCATTGATTAATACGTTAAACAATACTGGTCCAGGTATTGACCCCTGGGGGACACCACTGGTTACAGGCCTCCAACTTGACCCTGCTCCATAGATCACAACCCTCTGAGTCCTATCACACAGCCAGCTCTCAATCCACCTCACTGTCCCCTCGTATAGTCCACACTTCCTCAGTTTCCTAAGGAGGATGTTGTGAGAGACAGTGTCAAAAGCCGTGCTGAAGTCAAGGTAGATGACATCTGCTGCTCTGCCCTCAGCTAGCCAACCAGTTATAACATCATAGAAGGCTATGAGATTGGTCAAGCATGATTTACCCTTGGTAAATCCACGTTGACCACTTCCAATAACTTCCTGCTCTTGAACGTGCTTGGATACGACATCTGGAATGAGTTGCTCCATTACCTTCCCAGGGACAAAGGTGAGACTAACCGGTCTGTAGTTCCCTGGATCCTGCTTACTGCCCTTTTTGAAGACTGGTGTGATATCGGCCTTCCTCCAGTCCTCAGGCACCTCTTCTGTTCTCCATGACCTTTCAAAGATGATGGATGGAGATGATGGTCAAGCAATAGCATCTGCCAGCTCTCTCAGCACTCGCGGGTGCATCTCGTCAGGGCCCATGAACTTACGGATGTCCAGTTCGGCCAAGTGGTCTCTAACCTGATCTTCCTCTACTGGGGAAAACTCCTCTCCAGACCTTCCCCCTTGCCTCCAGGGCCTGGTATTCATGAGGGACAGCTTTAACAGTGAAGACTGAAGCAAAGAAGGCATTCAGTAGCTCTGCCTTCTCTTTCTTCCACCACTGGGGTGCCCATCTCATTCGTTAGTGGGCCTACATTTTCCCTAGTCTTCCTTTTTCTATTGATATACTGAAAGAACCTCTTCTTGTTATAATTATATTCCGATCATAACTAATGTCATTACTTAAGGTGCATGAACAAACTATGACAATTATTGGATTCTTTCTGGTAATGTGGTGATATAAATTAGTGGGGTTTTTTTTTTCTCTCTCTGGTCATTTAATTTATAAAGGTGGTGATTATTTTGAACCATTTGTATTATTTATATAATATATTATACTGAAATGTCAAATATCATTTCACCCTCCCTCAACTAGAGGCAGATATGCATTTATATTAGCAAATTTGAAAAAGATCTAACAAAGAGTTTTTCCTTTTTGTCTCCTAAACTACTGAGATCTGCAGCAAGCCTTATTAACATTAACAGCATTTAAGCACCCAGACCTCTTCCTACTAAGGTTCTTTGAGGAGTTAAATTCACTTTTTAAAAGACTTTGTTCTTCACATATTGACACAAGGGTGGCATTGGGTCTTATCCTGGTCCTATCAAAGTTGTTGACATTTTACTACTGAATTCAACAAGGAGAGCATCATGTCTAATGGAAATACACAATTACACTTAGAGGCTTATTCAGTAATCATTTTCTAGAACAGAACTTTTTACACATTCAGAATTTTTCAAAGTATTTGAAATTACTCTACAATGAAAAAAATGTCATAGCAACCTCTGCTACTGACATGGCTGCTCAAGCAGCTTTTATACTTGGGGCTTCAGATGCTATACTTCAAAGACTTCGTCATCAGGCTCTGCCTTGCTGCCTGCCAAGAAAAGGAAGTCTTACTTTAGACCACAATGGACTGATTGGCCTGGTGCAAAAGGTCAACAAACACTACACATGCCTGGCTGGGGCTAAAGCTTAAAGGGGAAGTCTTGCCAAGCAGGATTAAGGTGTCTATTCTTTCTTCAGTAGGAGTCCAGTGTCAAGGGGAGTAAAGCATGCATATTAAAAGAAGAAACAAGTGTAAAGGGATAAAAGAATCTTGCAAGTGAGGCATCTTGCAAGAGAGATGAAAACACTTGAATATGAGGGGAAGTTTAAAAAGCACATAGAAGAAAAGTTACAACTTCAGGTCTACTGAATCAAGGAAATGATTGTAAATCCATAGTAGCATAAAAATTCCTGCAAAGTTGGTGTATGTACAGAGGCACTGTATGGTAATCACATTTTTACTTTGAGAAGTACCATGAGTGATATATTCATGTGTTCAGTTAAAGAATGAGATTGAAAAATATGTGGCTTGGGACAATAGAAAATAGAGCTAATTGTACTCGGGAACAGAACCATGCTGTTTCAAACCAAACTTCCCTTGCCAGACCGGACTTGCACAAAAATGGCTTACGATATACTTCAGTTGTGCCTGTTGCAGAGAGGTTGGACAATTATATCCCTCTTTCTGTTTTATCCAGACTTTCATTCCTTTGGTCCACTTCTACTTAACATATGTAAGGGTAAGAATTAGACTGCTTGCTTATTGCAACAGTGTGGGTGTTTCCATAACTAAAACGTAAACATGTCTTTGGTACTTCCCACTCACTGATCATGGAGCTGCCTGGAGGTAGCCTGCAAAGAATGTTAAGCAGAATAAGAAATGAGAGACAAAGAAAACCAAGCCTCTCTGCTGTGTAGGCGCCACACCACAAGTGGTCTGCTTCCACTTGGGTTTTTCCACCAGTTGGGTGACCTCTGACTACAGAGATGTCTCCTGAGGCAGGGTTCCTCAGGGGACTCAGTTTTTTTAAAATGCATATGTAAAGGAAGGAAGTGTCACCTGTCTTTTCTGTACTAACAAAATGGTTAGAACACTTAGTTGAGAAGCGGGTTGTCATGCTTGGCTCCGTCGCCTTAAGAGAAGGCTTTAGTCATAGGGCTGTGGGTTTCTAGGGAGCCTAGCCCCAGACTCTGAGCTTTGTTTCTGAATATCATACAATAGTCAGTCTTTGCAACTGTCCTCAGAATTTTAGAGAATAATTTCTAGTTCTAGATCATGCCTCAGCCCCAAAGAATAGGCATCCTGTAGGAATAAAGGGGTCTTTTGCTTATTCCTTGCAACTTCCAGCTAATTTATGACAGATTGGGAGACTCAGCAGGAGAATTATAAGCATTACAGCTGCAATTGATACCAGCCACAAGCTGATACTTATGAACAAGAAAAAGGAGCGATCCCTCTCATCTTTTACTTTTGACTTTTTATATTAACTCTGCTGTAACTATTTAAAGCTACCACCATTTTAAACAGAAGCCAAGAGCAGGAAGAACAATATGCATGTTGACTATTAAAAAAGCAATATATCAGACACTGGGTTTTTTTGGAAAAAAATACAATTGTACATACTTAGAATAGAAAAGGTTACACTATTGTAAAAGATTGCACAAGTCTGAGGTACAAGAGGATTTGGACAAAGATCAAAAGTAGTAAACCTCAACAAATTCTTATGGATAATACTTGTGTTTTGTACAGTTTCTACAATAATGCATATAAACACTTGTTGTTGGACTAAAAAATTAAGTCAGGATGCTAAACCCTATCTAGGACTTGTTGGTGAGAAGAAATGGAAAAATCAGCAGATTTAATGGGAGTAATATTCTGCTGCCAGTGCCCTTTCAAGAAGCCAGAGGCAGGGTAACAGAGGAAGGAGATTTCTTGGAACTGTGCCAAATAACAAGCTGTTAATTAATATTCAACCCAACATCCAAAAACTTTCCTGGTTTATATCTAAGGCTGCTTAAATGAAAAACGAGTGCACCTAATCAGTGCAACACAAGGAAGTGTCCTGCAAACGTGGTGCTTTACTCTGTGCATTCTCACACCACGTCATGTCAGACAATTGCTGACAGATTCTGCAACTCCACAAGATGCTTCCTGTTATTTCCAATATTCTGTGAAAAAACCCTCAAAATTCTTCAAAATTATATTTATCAATCTAAAGTATTACTAGGGGAAGGGAGGAGGAAGCACATAAACATTGCCAAAACCTCTGTGGCAAAAGAAGAAATGAAATGATTTACAGGAGGGAAAAAATTAAGAGAAATTTAAGTCATTCTGAAGTGACCTTGACCTACAGTTACTGTTTCTTTGGAAGCGAGAACATGGAAGGATTTTTTGTGTATGTGTTTTGGTTTGTTTCAAGGAGGTAAGAGTTAACTGTTGAAGTGAAGGAATGTGTGAAGTGTGCATAGTGCTGAAAGGTTGAAGTTTGGTTTCAAGCTTATCTGAAGGGTGAGGAGCAATTGAAGAGCGAATGTGCCAAGATCTAAGCAGATAGGGAAAATGCAGCCTCCCTCTTAGATTTCTTCCTTGCTTTCTGATTGTTGAATGGCAGAACTACCTATAGATTTATGAAGAGTAAACCTGGAAAGAAGTCTACATTTATTACTGTCGATAATATTAAATTAAATATTTTCTAAACATACAGAGCGTATCCTAATCCATATATTTTTATATCATGACTTTAAATCATATGAAGATATTCTTATTTGAGGATACTCCAAAAGAAACAGCATATTTTGACAATTTATATTGGGTTTTTAGTTTTTGTTTCAAATTCATCAAATCATTTCACATGTTTATAACCAACCCTATTCCAGAAAACATTTAGACATACATATAAATATACTGCTCATGCTGTGGAAATAATGCTAAGTATAAGCTCAGTGTTTTGATGAATCCAGGCCTAAGAACAGAAATGACTGTAAACATTCTGAAAACATCTTAAGAGGAAATTCTGTAGTGTATGAAGTGCAAAAACAACTAGCAGGATGTTCTTGGAAAGCAATTATAGAGATAACATTATTGATCTGCTTATTAAACTCCAGAATGGAGACCAAGATAATTAAATTACAGTTCTTGCTGTGCTTTCTCACTTGTTACTTGAAGTTAGGCAACACTTTTATCCAATGTCTTAACTATTATCAAATATATTTATATTTTCACTTAAAAATTGTTTCTATATTTTATATTTACTCAGGTATCCCTGTACCATATTTGACTATTACTCTATGCTGATCGACAAATACTTGCTTATCTCTAGGCTCATCACCTCCATTGGCAAAGGGCAGAAGTTGAATATATGCTGTAATCTTGTGGGTTTTGTTCCACTGCTTCAGGAGAATAAATAAAGTTCCTTGAAGTGAGTTTTGAGTACATCACCATTTGGGTGTATTGCACTAAAATGAGATGGCAGTAAAGCATTTCACTCCTATTTGGCAGTGCTTAATAATTCCTTACTCATATAAAATAAGATTTCACAGGTTTAGAGATTATTTTTTAATAATCATAGCCCTAAAAACTATTATTTCTTGTATTGTCTTTCTTCTGTAAACTGGGCTTCCCTCTGTACTGTGATACTGCATTTTTTAAAAAACATGTATTTAAAACTTCTTATCAAAAGGAAAAGTTAATAAATGTAGAATAATTTTCCCTTAGTTCCAATAAGCAGCTGGCCAAAGTTACTGTTAACAGATCCAGTAAGCAACTGGACAATATTGCTATTACCAGACAACCTGGTAAAGGACGTGTCCTTGAACTGTGAAGATACTGAGTATAAGGTTGTAGGCTATATGCTACTAAAGGTATATATTACTCATCTGTTAACAATTAGCTATCTGCATAGTTACATTTGTAAAAATCATTATCTTGCCTAGGTGAGGATGCTCTTTTCCATTTGCTGTAATTAGGACATAAGAAAGGTCAGCTGAGAAGAATGCATACCAAGGGGGATACTCCAGTCTTTCTGTCTTAATTCAAAGTTCACATGTGATTTTCATGAAACTTTTAGTAAATACATGTTTCCAGATAGGAATTGGAGATAGTCCTCAGCACTGAATTACAAACTACACATCCATTACAGTCATTAGATATAGTCTTATAGAAACGTACCATGTATTTAGTTTTATAGACTTCAAGGTATGAAATCCTTTCTTCAGTAGGAGCGTATTGAAACAATGCCTTGCATCAAAAGAAGGCGTTTTTTTTTTCCTAAATCCCCTCTGTAACCAGTAGCTTTCTGATAACACCCGAATATGGACTATAATTATGGTAGAGCTATTCTGTTTACTAAAAATGAGATTTACAATGGCATTGAGCACCCGCATCTCTTGGTAAAGACAGAGAGCCTCAGATATTCAACACCTCGATAGCATATTGTCGTGTAGATAGATACAAAATGCAACACATTCCAGTAAACACAAGGCTGATTTAATTTTGTCTCTGTTCACTTTATTGATTTAGTTGGAATACTGCTGAGTTTACAGTGCTGCATACTAATTCCTGCCAGATTCTGCCTTCGCTGCTCACACTGAGCATTATTTTACTCTCAGGGTAGTCTCATGGAGCTCAATGGGACACCACCATGTAAGGCAGAGCAACAGAATATGGTTCTGGTAGCAGACAGTTGTATACTGTTTTTTATGCTAATCTTACTTATTGGCAAAAAATAAAAAAGGAGGGGAGAAAAAGAGGAGGCCTGTGCAAATCCTTTATTTGCATTTCCACACACTGCAGAAACGTTTACACATTCAAGTTTTAATTTTGCAGTGGCGAGTATTACCTGGTGGAAATGTTGAGAATATTTCAAGGGCTTAAAGAATTATTACTATTTTTAACGGGAATATTCACTTTTGCAAACAAGAATAATGTAAGTAGAGACCTCTTTTCTGTGTGACCCCCTTTTTCTTGGTGCTTTGGGTTTAAGCAAGTTTTTTAACAATGGTACCAAATCTTAAAAAATATTGAACTTCATGTAATATGCTCATGAGAATAAATTCTGTGAGTCTTTCTTACTTCTTATGGAGTGACTATGGAGTGATATAGCCCACACTGAACTGCTGTTCTTGTATTTTTTTTTAATATCAAACCAGATAGTAGCATGAGATCGTCAACATAATTCTTATTAATTATACTTTCCTCATTCTTCTGTGACTTTCATCATTATTTTTGTTGTTTTTTAATATAACTACCCTTGCACTTATGTCATAAAAAATTCTGCCTTTTTCTCTTTTTTAATATTTGTATTCAAGACAAACAACAGGAGGTTGAAATCAGGCCATTTAAAAGAAACATCTGCTGACATTTATTCATATGCTACATGTTCCACTTTCATCATTGAATGTAATGATAAACACACATTCCAGTCAATAATGGCAATTCCCAGCCAAGCTTTACAAATGGTCTCTTTAACACCTAAATTGACAGCTCGGGAGAATTTGAGATAGAAGCTAAATATGGTACATTTGGACACTATTTCCCTAAGCCTCGAATGACTGGAAGACTTTAACAAGCACATACACTGTGGGTATGTGGGTATAGTCTTGACTAATACAGGTAAATATCTCATTAGACTTTTGTGTGTTGTAAAGAACTACTGAGAAAATGATTTTTTTTTTTGAAGGAATGACATTATAGTCTTCCTTTAAAAAGAAATCTAATTATATTTCCTTTATACAGGAGAACTAACCTTAATGGAAGCTGAAATTTGAAATAAGTTTGCTTTTTAAAAGAGAAATGTTTTTGTCTGCTCTGGCTTATTATTTCTTATATCAAGCTTGCTAATTGCTATTGCATTAAAATCATTTCTATACATTTGCTTTTAAAGAAATATTGTCAAGAGCTAGGTGGATTCCTGATTTAATTCATGTATTTTTGTGTAAGAATGTCTTAGGAGCTGCCATATTGCAAAATAGGATCTTGTTCAAAAGCAGTGTTCCTCAGTTATGGGTAACCAGAGATGGTAAATATGAAATTATTAGAGGTTTCAGGATAGGAACAAACAGAAAATGTCTCATTGTTTTTGTATGAATATAAATATATTATTCTGAAACAATAATGATCTCTTTTTGCATTTCTATATATATTCTTTTCCACTTTAGTTCAGATTGATTAACCTTCTTATAACTGAATCATAAACTGATTTTAAGTCAAGCAGAAAATCACAGCTTTTCCAAACTCCTTCATGTGTGAATAGTTTCTCCTTTCAAAACTCTTGTATAGTTCAAAACAGGTCATTCATTATTTAGCAAGAGGGGGGAAATTCTACACACTCTAAAATAATGAATGTAAAAATAATTATAGGATCACAAAGTTATCTTGTATAGTATAATGAAAAGTGTTAGACATGAAGATAATGCTGCATCTCTTGGTTGAAAGAAATTACTTTTCTGAAATCCGTTCATTTTAGTTTATGATGTTAGAATTGGTCCCATTTACCCTTATGAAGAACTGCAAATATTGGGATTCATTCATCAGTCTTTTAATCCGTAGACAATTCACTAGCAGTAGAGTATCAAGAGTCACTGGTGGCAGAAGTTATACACTTTGTGTCTCTCTATGAACTCTGCTCTGCAAATTTGTGCTATTGGGTGTAGGAGCCACTTGATCTACCTTTGCCCTAGACGCGTGTTCATAGCTACCATTGTTTGTGTTTACATTTCCTTTACTTTGCAGTGACACAAAATGATCACTTGAAACCTAAAGCAATATTAGGCGTCTATGCCTTATAGCATGAAAATCAACGAATTCAGTATCTGATACTGTTTGCAACAGTGCAACAAAAATACATAAAAAAAAATCATGGACGTGTTCAACACGAAGGTAATATATCCTGGGATGAGTTTTCACAGGCTGGTGTAGAAAAACTATTACAAATAAAGTACTAAAATCCCAATCATAATCTTTCTGTTGTTATTTAAATGTCGTTATGCCAATGGACTGGAGGTTTTGAGGATTTTTTTTTCTTTTTGTTGAGATTTGTTGTTGTGCAGAATAAGCTTGTTACTTTTATTAATCTGAATGAATCTTGACCTTGCAGCAAAACAAAATTACAATAGAATTTTTGACTTCTAAATTAATGGAATATACAAATGTAGTAAAACATCTAGTTCAATATTATTTAAATCTGCAGGAGTGCATGTTGTATTGGAATACAAACCTGTATACCACTGCATGACAAATCCAAACCTTGTGCCAGTGATCGCAGTAGAAATAATGTGCTAATATTGTGTAAAATTTAAAAGATCTGCAAGTAGACCATTAGGCAATCAGTGCGTGAATCTGTTTAAAGCTGGAATCTTTGCTAAAGCTTGGGAATGAATACCAGCTATCAAACGTAAAGCTGTGCGTGTTTGCTAAGTGCTGCCTACCCCATTGCACATGGTGCAAAAGGCAGTTGTAGCCACAGTTTTTGCAATCATCTAATTGTGGGTACAAACAAGCTACGGTATGGCCTATAAGAAGATGGATCCTTTTGATTCTGTTAAATGATGAATTTCTCCACTTAAGTATCCAACCAAGTCAGCTGGACTTTATATTTATGAGGAGTTACCCCCAGATACATCAGAACAAATTCCATATCACAGTGTTCTCCATTAGAAAATGGTTGTTGTTTCCTAGTTTTCTGTAGTAACAATCATTTATCTTTTTCAGAAAATGTAGTATTAGTATACATAAGCCATTACCACGAATACATAACTAGTTATGTAAAGATTGCGACAGTAAAGCAAGAAGTTCCACAATCAGGATTGAGGCATCATCATTCTAAGATAAAAAGATAAATGTTGACAGCATCCGTTTCTCCAAACATGGAGAAAAAAAGTAAAGACATAACAATAATATTTGTTTGTCTACTAAAAGGAACTAGGATTCTAAAATAGTAACCATGAAAACCATAAATAATAGACTTTATATTACAGGAAATGCTGTCTTGCTTGCACAGGAGTGGTCTAAACCACACATGCAGAGATAAAATCTTATTCAAGTTGTAAGCAAGTCTTCTAAATCAAATTCAGAGATGACTTCTGAAATAGTAAGGTTTTTTGTCAAAAGCTAATCTTTACCAGTCCATGGTAAAAGCAGAGTAAAAAAAAGAATCAAACAAGATTTCTAGAAAGATGGAAAACATTATCTGCTGGGCCTTTTCCTTTCTCCTCATACTGTCCAATTTAGAAAGTTTAAACCCAAGTGAGTATTTTCATGTTTTAATGAAATCTAGAAGATTCCGACGTCTGGCTTGTCATCAAGAATCCAAGCAAAATGATGTGATGGCCTTTTTAACTTAGAAAATGTCTGCTCTTTACATCATGTATCTTCCTCCGAAACATGCTTGTGAAAGCTTTGTGCTGATCAAATTGTGTGTTCTAGACTAGAATAGCTCAAATGTCTTCAGTTGAAAGATGTTCTGGATAAAATCCAGGGACCATCTTTTACTTCCCCAGTGCTTGGAACTGGTAAGTGAACATTTATATAGAAGCAGCTCAATCACTTTGCAAAATCGTAATTTTGTTCTTATATTTTTAAAATATTTTATTTAGGCTCTGAAAACAGTTGAGAACTGGCTACTGCTTTGTCAGTGTGCGGCCACTAACATAACGAGAAGCTGCACAGGGCTGTTTATTCGTGCATTTTGCTTGGGTTTTTTCAGTTATTTCAAGGACTTTCAGAACTTCTCAGGACCACTGCTGCCCACTTGGCTAAAATTGCTCAATCTCAAGAAAATATTGAACATTAATGAACTGTCAACAGAGCTCACAGACCACAGGGCACATGAGGGCAAGAGAGGGACAGAAATCTGCACAATTGTCACTGTGTATTTATTTCAGAGACTATTCTCCACATACAGTTTTTCTTTTTAAACCCATTTAAATGGTAGATGACGTAACCCTGCAGGTTAGTCAAAGCTGTAGCCATTTATGGGTGAGTTTCCCCTCTTCTGGCTTTTTTTTTTTTAAGATAGAAAGGAAACATATGGACTCAAGTTTAAATGCTATTATTGGGCCAATATATAAGCATGGGGTTTTCTTAACCCGACAAAAACCCCAGTAAAATTCAGGTAAATTAACTTTGATTACCAGTCTAATAAAAATGCTTGTATTAAACACATAAAGGTTTCTCTGTCTTAATAATACTAAAAAAAAAGAAAGTAGGAAGAACAAATTCTGCCAATGAATGTTTCATGACTTCTAAATGGATACATTTTCCAGTGTGCACTAGAAAGTTAATATGTTCTCAGAAGATTTCTTTAATTTAGTTGTTGCTAATTTATTCACACTAATACAGGAAAAAAATACTGCAAAATTTTTCATAACAAAAAACTGTGCATATCTCTGTGTTTTAGCTGGCATGTGGTTCTACACAGATGGTTTGGGGCTTTCTTTGCTGCAAAACAGATGGGCCTCCACTGTCCCTTACCAATCAAAAGAGAACTTGAAAATATAGGAATATCTTTACTTCCATTGTGTCCTGTAATTCAAGAAATTAAATGCCTAAATATATAAATATGACTTCCTGTGTAAAATGATGGAATATCATATGTTTAATTTAAACTATTTGTCTATATTTAATGTGAAAACTGTTGGGTCGTAGTGGTTTTCCTCCAAACAATAACTAAATATTACAAAAAGTATTGACTAGAATGAGAGCTATTGCTGTTAATCTTAGCTGTGTGATATTGTTGTATTTGTACTTTGCTGATACTGTTTAAATTTATTTTAGATGTGATACGATGTCATTCAAAATAATTACCAACTTAAGAGAGCAGCTTGTTGACAGATCATCTTTTATTATTTTGTTCACATACTGCACTGTATGACAGTAGCACAGACATTTATAGCGTGAATATCAACCAACTTTGTTTTGTTCTATAGTCATTTGCAATGGGAAGAAGAGTGATTTGGGGCATTTTTTCCTATTAACACACCACCTCCTGCTTCATTTGGGGGGACTGAGATGAGGCATCAAAAAATATTCCTGTGGCTATAATTAAAAGTCCCAAAGGACAGAGAGGGAATTAGTCTGAGGGACAGATTCACCTTGAAATCAAAACACTGCTAGTGCCAGAGGAATATATTTACTGATCATCATACTACAAATGATGCAGACCATGTGCGTTTGGGCCTGAGTCTTCAATGCAGCTGCCACTTATCCCACAATTCCTGCCACCATTAAAGGCTTCATCACTTTTTGGCTAAATGTTCTGAGGCAATACTCTCCGAAAAAGTATGATAAACCTCATAATATGTTTTAGGCCATACTTCAAAACCTCCACAAAGCTAGATGAGGCTGCACATAGGCTTATAAATCTGACTTGGATCTGGCTGCAGTAGTCCGTCAAAATGCATAGACACTATAATGCTAAAATATATAATGTCAGTTCAATAAGATCCTATTCCTCTACACTTTAGCATATGGCCCTACAACCTTTTGAGCACATTGGATATTCCCTTTTAATCATGTTATGCCATCTCAGTGACAGGCAGAGAAAAGTTCCCGAGTTATATACTTGGAAACATTCTTAGGTGACTCCTTAAAAAAAAAAAAAAAAAAAAGTGAGCTTTCTTCCAGCTATAGAAAATGAATATAGTCATTTCAGAGCATTACATTAAGGTAATATATCTATTATAATGGCCTGTGAATTATAACAGCATACCATTTCTATCTGTGCCTTGAAAATTACAAACCTACTGCCACTTAACTTCATTAATGATGTACATTTTTATCATCCAGTAGCCTTGTGTGGGAAGGAGTCACATCTTGCTGTGTCTAACTTAAAGGAAAAAGGCGCAAGTCATCCAACTCGTTTTAAAGTATGCTGATTCTGTTGAATACATGGAACACTAAGCAACAGAACATCTTATCTTTTCCTCTCCAATCTTCATTAATATTTATAGTTTAACTTTTATTTGGTACATATTGTGAAGAATATATTTTAACAGCAGACTTAGAGTTGGTTGCAATACACCGTCTCCTCTTATATAGGTGCAGAAAAACTTCTAATTGCAGGTGATGTTGTTGTTCTTTTTATATCAATCTGCTAAAGTAGTTTTTTTAATTATAATTTCAAAGGAGAAAAGGAACAGATTAAATAGTCATATCACAGTGTCGGAATAGCTGTTTGAGATCCTATACTTATTAACATTTTTTGAGCAATTGTACCCATGAAGCTATAAAAATTAATTTGGTCATTGCGAGCATTCAGATTCAGGGATGATGTACTCCAGTTCATGGCTGAGGATAAGAGATATTTTGATACAGAGGAAATACAAATTGCTATGCATCTTACAGTCCACTCCAAGTGAATTCTACAGTGGCACTGAGAATAGTCTTAGGACTCTTTCCAAAGTCTTTCTGAATGCAAACCTTGCATTCAGGATGAACGTAGTAGACTATATGAATGTAAAAGAACTGTATGGTGGGAGAAGCAGGAAGGACGAGGATCCCGTAGTCATGTAACTACGGTCATAGGCCAGCAAGGTTATTATACCTGTAGTATGGTGTGCTTCACTCTTGGATGGGACTTTATCACTCTTCAGCAGGTGTTTTTGAGGACTAGAGGAAGACCGCTGATGTCTGCCAAAGGGAATTTGTCTAGTCTTCCTTGCAGAAAAGCTAATCAAGAACAGGGATTTGAGGAAGGATGGGATCAAAGTCCACGTGACTTGTGGAAATTTGGGGGATAAAGAAAGGAAACTGCCTTTTCTTCTCAATTCATTAGGTAAAAGCAACGTATATTCTATTTAATCTGTCCTACTTTTTAATATACATATGCTAATAATCCCCCTGGTTCTAATTAGGAGTGGTTTCGTTCTTCAAAAGTAGACTTTTTTTACGAAGTAGAAATGCTTAAAGTGTGCTCACTGAATATGCAGTAATCAAATTCATGAAAGTCTTCATGTGGTACACAATGGTATTAATTATATACAAGTGAGTGGAACACAGCCGAACTACTGACTCTTTTTTAGGACTCTCCTTGACATTTGGGTTTTGATGCTTTTTAGACTAAAATTGTTTGGCTCAGTTCATACGTTATAAAGGTATAATATTTTTTTTCTCTAAATCACAGCAAGAAATGCAGAAATGTACTGAATATTTTAGAAAATAAGTAGAATTATTGTAATTTTTTATATCAACCTTTTGGACTATATTTCAAATTACAAATGGCAGGGAAATTTCATATTTAAAAAATCAAATACAATTAAAGCAAGTGTCATTTCCCCCCATTTGTATTTTACTTCATAAAACCCTGTAAAGAAACAGTTTTTTCAACTAATAATTTAATAAATTTGACTTGTGATTCAAAGTGTTAAAACAAAGGATGTTTTTTCAGCACATGTAACACAAGAGCTTTTTGCAGCACAGTTTCAGAACCCTTTCTTGCTGAGAAACCTTATCTAATCCTGTTTCATCCTTTAAAACTGCCTACACACTAATCTCAAGGGACAAATTTAATACTTTGCAACAAAGGGAATATAGCCCTTTCAGCTTGAATAGAGGAATTGTTAGGACACCACGTGAGGTATGAATAACATTATAATGCTGCCTTTTACTTGGCAAAGGAAAAAAAGTCTTCTCTTGCAACCAAAAGATTAGACCTTCTTCCTTGGGTTAAATTTTTTGACCCGTGCTATATCCCAAGACACCTATTTTACTGTTGTATTTGGGTCTTCTACCTCTTGTGAAGTAAACACTGAGCAAATATAAGTAAACAGTTTGTTTTAGCTGAAGATAGAAAGGCACTATTTAATTGAGTTTTGATGATAGATGTGCTCCAAATGGTGCAAACATCTTTGACATGGTAAAATAATATTGTCTTATGGCATGTGTAACACTACATAAAGAATATTGGTTTAGCACTTTCTGAGTTTACAGCATTAAGTGAGAAATGACAAAAGAAAGCTAAATGATCTAATGTGGAGAAGAACAAATAAAATCGGATAGTTCTTTAGTAATAAGGATAAATACTACTTTTCCTGATCAAATTTTTAAGACTAGCATTTGAATTTGTTCTCCAATAACCTTCTTATTTTCACATCTTACAGTAGTGTACAGTTATTTCTTTTTATAATCTTGCCCAATATGTTGTTTCTACATTATAGATTGCTCCATCTTTTACAAAAAATGCATATATTTGGGTTTATGAGATATATTTACTTAAGATAAGGCTTTTCTTATCATGACGCAGATATTATTTAACATTCTGTCTAATTCAATGTACATCTCTGCTGTATTAATTGTAAATATTATTGTGGTTATACTTGGTCATGATAAAATACCTTAATGTAGTAAATAGAGCTGTAAACTATTTTTTTTCCCCCACACATAACACTCTAACAATAGAGTTTTGGAGAAACAGCAATGGGGTTACCAACTAGGTTATACTGAATATGTTTCTTTGCTGTACTGAAACAATTATTACTCCTCTCATCTTGTTTCCTCTTGTCAAGAAAGGATTTCATGAACCAATATATGGTCAACAGCAGAAGTTACTTGCTGCTGGTGAAAAGATACAATACTAAACTCTGAGATCACATGTAACTGATTACTGAAGTGATGGAATGATTTCCTTAAAAGCAATTTGAAATCAAATACCAATCCTAAACCATCAGTAAGGGTATCCAGTTCCTAAAGGCTTCACCTGGATGGTGTGGATTGTCTTGCCACCATGTTGTCAAAACAAATTGTATTTTTCCAATTCTTTTAATTCAGCTTACATTTAAATGCAGAAGAAAAACTCCAAGATGATTATTTCTTTTCTTTACATTGCCTCACATTAAATTAAAACCTGTGGATATACATAAAAATCTTTCTGATTGGTTGCTTTTAAACAAATAATTTCCATAACATGGAATGTCCTGCTGAGAATTTATCCCACTGTCTTTAATGCTTCTCATGTACACAAGGTGCAAACCCACTCTCTCTGGGTTGCTGACAATAAGCAAGACTCTTAAACTCTTCGTATCCTAATGTTTCCCGTTAAAGACACTCATTTTGGACCAAAGGATAAGAAGCCTTACATAAACACAGTGTTGTTTTCTTTAAAACAGAACATGAACTGTGGTGGTTCTGGGTGATTATTTGCTTATACATCTTAAGCACTGGCTTCTCTACAAAGATTCATCTTTTTTCTGTTTTAGGAAACTTATTCTTGACGGTGTCAAGACTTGTGATCAATTGGTAAGCCAGCTTGGTTTCAATTCTTTTAAAGATAAAAAAGGTCTAGTAAAAATGAACAGGTCTGATTATTTCCTGCCTTGCTGCTCGCAGAGCTATTATATCTCTATAGAGTGTATAGAAAATGCTACTATTCTTATTTTTTGCATTTTGTACAAACTTCATCCTTAACTAGTGGATTATTTAAAATGAAAGTAATGAAAAATCAGACCCATGGTTGTTACACATAGGGTGATATGGTCTCATTTATTTCAAAGCAATTATGTGCATACTAAGCCATGTTAGAGGGTACTCAGCTTAATTAACAAAGAGGGAAACACACAAGTACTAACTACAGCCTTTTTATCAGAAAGTGCAAAATACCCTACCATATCAGATTCAAACCCTAGAAGTCGCAGTCTAAAGCTGGGGAATTATACCTTACTATAGCAATTTCCAGCCTATGGTGGCGGGAGAAAATTACCAAACTTAAACACTTTAAATTGTCTCTATTTTTAATGTAAATTGCCTATATATCCCATTAAAGAAAGGTAATGATTAAGACTTTTCACTGTTAATTGAGGTGCTTCTTGCTACTGAATGAACAAAGGGATTTTAAACATGAAGTGGTAGTCTCCTTTATTTTGCTGATTACTGTCAGTAACATTGACTATTCCAAAATTTTTGTCACAGAAGAATAGTGCAAAGTCTACAAAGATTGTAATAAATACAGGTAATTAAAATAACAAGCGAGTCAGGCTTGAAAAAGTTTCTCTCAGTAGAATTGTACTCAACAGTATGTCTTCCTGTGCATTACCTTTGAGTTGCTTTTAATAACAGACACACTAAAACAAAAGCCCAACCCAAAAAACCCATGGTCATCACACCTTTCTTTGTACTTACACAGCCGCATGGACAGCAGTTACAATATTTCTGTCATGATTTTCAAAAACACACTGCAGATGAGGTATTTGCTAAAGATTTGTCTCTTCTCTAGAAGTTTTATGAACTATCTCACACCAAATTATACCTGAAAGGACTGAGTCCCTTTATATAGGACTGTAATTTTTTTCTGGGAGATGAGTAAAAGTTATTCTTCGTTAAACATGTTCATAAAGCATTCTTATCTTGTGAATCTGGGTGACACTAAAGCAAGTGAATTTGGTTAAATTGGGATTACCAAGAGCTGGTGGGCAGTCTACATGACTGGAGTGTTTTAATCACAGATGTCCAGATGGATTAGAAAAAGGTCTCTAAAGATGTCACATTATATTAGGCACCATCCACAGACAACAGTCTCCATTAATAACATATATATGTATGCAGGCTTATTCCACAAAGCTGGGATAAATTATGAGGGAGGCTGACTTGAAGGAAAAGTTAAGGTAGAAATATATGAAAGTAAACTGGCAAATTTTAAGAAGAAATTCTTGATGGCTGTGGTTCCAGAATGAAAATAACTTTGGCTAACTTTTATTAGGTGTGCTGAAAAATCTATGTTGATTTATGAATTATCACTAAGAAAGCAAATGGAAAAGAAATGCATATAAAAACAATTAATGTAAATTATAAATTAAAAGGTGAAAAAAATTATGAAAGGAGCTAAAGACATCATGGGAGATTCCATGCCTAGCATGTCTTCCTGCGATATGAGGATTAGAAGAATACTAATAACAAAATAAACACAAGTAATGCTGTAAACATACTGCTAGATATTCCTGATTAAAATAAGAAGACCACAGAAAGCATTTAAATTAATATTTCTCATCTTTTTTAAAGAAAGTATCTGACACATTTTTTTCATAAAGCAATAATGGAGTATTTCTAGTCTGCTATGCTAGAAATTCATACAAGTAAAAACCTTCAAGGGGTAATATTTGTTTATCAGCATATACAAATGATTTCAATCTTCTGAACATGTAGCCTTTTACTAAAGCTTGCTTTCCACAGTATGGAAATTCAGGAAGGGTAGGAATATTTCAACAGCGTGTCAAGAAGTGAAATAACCCAGACTATAGTAGACCACTAACATTTTAATATAAAGAAAGCTTGTGAAAAAACTGATAGGAAATTCAGTTGTCAAAGAATTAAGATACAGTAATTCCAGTCAGCATGAGTCTACAGAAAATATATCTTTTCAGATAAAAGTAATTTCATTTTTTGATGAGATGTCAGGTTTCATTGTTAGCACTAATTGTATAAATGTAAGAGGCTCCAGATTTGGTTAGACATTAACGAACTGGCCAACTGACAGATTCAAAAAATGGATGTCAATGGAAAATAATTGTCAAATGGAGCATTTCTAGTGTGGTTTCATGGGGACAGGAACAAGGCCCAAAGCTTTTCATCAGTGATATTTAAGTAATGTATCACCCCAATAAAATTTCCAGGTGAAACAAAATTTGGTAGAGTGATAGATAACGTCAGAGTCATTTGATCCTTTTAGAGGGAAATATAAGGCAGAAAGAGACCCCATGCTCCTCTTCTCTGAACTTTAATATAGATTCAAGCTGACTTGACTGAATCAATGTATTTGAACTAAAAGTCTATGTCTCAGAAAAATATCCAGGCATGTTTATGAAAATGCTCCAAATAATCTACTGCACTGCAAAAATCACTGCTTTCCTGAGCAAGTTGTTCCAGGAGTTACTTATTCTAATTATTTAAAATGGGTGCTTTATCTTGAATCTGAATTTGTCTGGCTTCAAATTGCAATGATGGTCTTGCAGTTATGGCAATAAAGTTTTTGAAGAGCTGAACCAGTCTTGGAGGTACTTTTCTCTCCCTTTAACATTAAATGGCTGGGGTTATTACTTCCCTACATCAAGTAATCTCATGTTAGATAGGGTGAGTGTGGGCCTACGTCTCTCTCAGGCCTAAAGTTTACCTGAGAGACTCAGAGTAAGTAATTGCCATTGTTAGAAACATGGTAGCTCAGTTGTGTTTCTACCTACATGGAAAAAGACCTGGCCTTTAGTATGATAAGGACAGCAGAACATTTCTAAGCACATACCATACCACAATACCTACATGACAGTAGGCTTCATGCATGTCATTAGCTTTACTTCAGTCTCTGTGCAGAGATCCCAGAAATGGAAACACATGTAAAAATACCTGTGTAAATAACAACAGAAATCAGAAAGGGGCATGGAGAACTGTGATCAAACAAATAAAAAATATTAAAAAACATATAGAGAACTCATAAGGTTCTGCTTCATGGGAAGCAGAATTGAAATGTTTGGGTAGATATTGTTAGGCTAGCTGGGGGTACTTGCTTGGTAATTAAGTTTCTAAGCGTTAGTGGGTCTTGTTTGATAATGGTAATTTTTCACATTAAAATTGGTTTAGAGAGATTGACGGTATTCAACAGTTACTAATTTTTGAATGAAAACAAGAGTATTTAGGTGTTCTGTAGATGGATCAAAATAAAATCAACTGAAACCACATGTTGAAGAGTATTCACCAGTCACTTCCAAAGCAAAGCGCTGCATTTAAATCTATAACTCTTAAAATTTCTCATTATTATCCATCCTCAATCCCTGTGTAAATGTTATTGGAGAATCAATGGAGCCTATCAGACGTGCAATTGGTATGGATTTCATAAGAGGCTGAGCTCTAAATGAACATGCTTTCACTACTAGGCAAAATGAGCTAAGTACAAAAGAGGAGACATTCCATTCTGGCACATGCTGTCTACGGTTAGGTTCTTGACCAAAACAAAAGATTTATTTTAATCCTTTGAGGGTTGCAATGTCTCGGCTTTCATAAATGTCATTGTGGCTTAAAACACAACAAGGGAACATTCAGCATCTCAGAGAAAGATGCAGCTCAGCACATGGCTGAGAATTTTGAATATAAACTAATTTTTATATGGCATTCAAAGAAGTAAAACCAATTGATAATATGACTTTATAAGCACAGGGACCTTCTTTGTAGCAGGTTCTCTTCTTTGTTATCTGCAGAGTCACAAAATCTATACCCCGAGATTCCCATTTCTTACATGAAAATAATTTTAAAAAGGTTATTCAATTAGGTGTAAGTTAGCTGCCAACATTTCAAAGAAAGAAAAACCATTGGTTGGAGACAAAACTAAATAGGCACCTGAGTCTATAGTGTATTGAAGTAACAAGTCAGCTTCTTCTATGACTAAAAAGGGGAAGAATGCAGTTCAGTTTTCTTAAATCTCTAATTTACTCAACATGAGAAACTGAGAGGTAAAGAAATAATGAAAGGCTGAAATCTGTTTATTATAAAATTTTTAAAGAAAAACTGTCAATTAATTTCACTGACCATGAATAATTCCTATTTTTTTAAATAAACCAGTTCAGAAAGGTCTCAATGTGAGAACTAAGCAATTGCCTGTGATAGCAGACTGCCGGGGAACGCAATGGTGGCTACTTCGCTTACTTCACTTTTACTAGGACGCTGTTTGTTTACACACAAATGTCACTTTCCTGAATAGTTTTCTTATTTATGCAACATAGCTAATAGTTTTGCTTAACAAATAAATTTTTACTTGTTAATTTTTGCATTTAACTGTTTTCAAATTTGTGTACAAAATTAACTTCACTCAAATCCAGACTAAAACATAATCATTACGTTCATTGTTTTTCTAAGAAAAATAATGTAAAAACTAAGAACTTGAACACGTAAGGCTATCTTTAATTTACAGAATTAAATTGTGTATCTTCTCATCTAGCAATAAGAAATACTGTATCCAATTGCAGTACCACATTCTGGTTAAGTTACAAATTACAAAGAATCTGTAAAGAATAAAATTTATCAACCAATAAATAAAAGAGAGTTTTAACTTGGGAAAAATCACCATGAGAACAACAACAAAGAAAAAGAAAAGTTATTTTAAATTACTAATTTGAACATATTTGTATTTCTTTTGTATCTTTAGAAATATTTTTATTAAGAAGGGAAGGATTTATAAAGCCTCATATGAGATTTTTAAAGCCACCAATTACTTACTAAATTAAAAGAGTATTTGTCTGATTATCAGGTGCACTGGTACAAGACTAGTTATAGTAAACAATGTTAAACTAAAATAGTAGCAAAAGGGTAAATGAAAGAAAAATGAAACCTTGCTTATGTTCTCAGTCAGCTCTGCTTATTTTGTAATACAAGTTACTACTACTTTTTCCACATGGTCAGCGCTGAAGACAACACAGGAAAATAAGTTGAATTCTATTCTAGCTTGCACTTCATCAGCAAAATTCTTTACTAAGTCCTTTTTCTCAGAGAAGTTTTGCATCTTCATAGGGATCCATAAGGCAGATGTCCTTGCACATTCTGAATGTTCATGCTCCTACCAGACTTTGATATCGAAAGTAGAATTTACAGTGCTGTTTTTTCAAATGGGAGAGAAAAATGGACAGATTTAATCTCAAAAACATGAAGAAATAATACAAAACTTCTCAATAATAGTTACAGGTGGCCGTTTTCCATGGTAGGACTAAATGATGGCATTTTAAAATTGAAGATCTTTGCATAGCACCTGTAATATATTAATCTGTCCAAGCACCTCCTCCAAAGCAGCTAACCAGTCTTCTGGGTTTTGCACCTCTACTCCAGCTGCAAAAACCTGCATCCCTTTCATCAGCAACTAAACTTTTATCTTCATGAATGACCTGAATGGCCTTGCGGCAAAATGGAGCCTTAGGAAGCTTGTAAAAGAAAAAGAAAATCCTGCTGGGTTACAAGGTTGGTTATTCCCCGTCAAGCCTGAGTGGATTCCACACAGAATACAAATCAAATCTCCAAGTGAAAGTGATGGACTGAATTATTTGGGGCTCCTGTACAGTCTACCATACTTATGAACCTTATTTTGAATACCTGAACTTTACAGTTGTTGTCCAGTGGAAATAACCTTTAGGTACTTTGTGTGCAGAACATATGTGCTGCAGGAAAACTGACAGTGTTTCAGAAAAACTGTCAATTCTCTAATAAAACAAAAGGAATAACTCCTTGAAATAGAATTGTTTCAACTTTTATATAGAAGACACCTCAGATTTGGACCCTAACATTTTTCCTATGAAAATTCACTGCTAGTGTAAAACTATTCCACATTTAAATTCCACAGTTGATTATGAGGAAATATGCTCTGCTTTAAATCTTCTGGCTTGACTAAATTATTCGTCTATACAATTATTTTGCTTAGTGTATTCATTTCAAGGAAAATTAAATTGTCAGCTCAATACTTGAAATCTAATGAATAATATTTGGAGAAAATATTTTCTTACTATGCATTAGAAAGCAAGTAACATTATATCTCCAGGCATTTTTAAAATGCATCAAACAGAAATTTCCTAATAAGAAGGATATTTCATAATCAGGAATGCATAAACATATATATCACAAATGAATTGCTTAGTCCTCTGCTTTTACACAAATGACTTGAAAGTTGTGGTTTAGAATAAATTTTTTTAGCAATTTTTAAATAAACAAGGTGGGAAATTGTTCCCCTGAGACTTCATTAAGGCTTTATAAATGCTTACAACAATTAACATAGATGAAATCAATATATTTACACTGCTTCATTCAATGGCTCATCATGCTCTACCATTTAAACAATGAAATACAATTAATAAATTGTTAGATCATTTTTTCTTGATTTATTTGAAAATGTTTCAGCATATTTTAACATCATTTTTTGAAGTAGCAAAATACTCTAATGTATAACATTAATAAGCGGTGATAGACTTTACTATAAATATTGCCTCTGTTGCCAAGTAAAGTTACATACAAAGCAGAACATTGCAAACATCAGTTCACTCATTCTAGTGGTAATGAAAACATGGGCCTTTTGTATTACTATTTGTGTATGCTTTTTCTGTGGCTACACATTCTATTAAAATACCTACAAAGCAGCATTAAAATAGTAATGGCTCTGTTTGGAGTGTCTTTTTTTTAATGCCAGCAGATTGTTGGTGCTAGGGTTTCTCCAACATTTTTAGAGCTGTTAAAGTACATCCCTAAAGCTTCAATACTGTTATTTTATAGGTAGAAATTCTTAGTAAGTAAAAGGTAAAAACAGAAGTGTTGACCATGTTGAAATGGCATCTAAAATGGCTCTCTATTTAGTGACTGACTCAAAAACCTTTTGATACAAACAGAAATTCTCTCACTGATGACAGCTTTCATTTAATTACATTTACCGAGGTGGCAGTTTCTCAAAACAGAAGGAATGATCAAAAAGTATGGTGAAAGTAAAGTGCTCAGGTGCTCCATTTCTGTAGTGAAGCCCACGACCATTTGGTGAATGGCCCACGACCCAATCCAGTGTGTCAGCTTTAGGCATATTCCACTGGTTTAACTCTCTCAGAACAGATGCATAGGAAGTAACAAGCTCATTGATCTTATTAAATATGGTGTAGGCTCCAATTTATAAAACGGAGCTGCAGGTACAAAGGAAACATGGTTAGGCTTGCGGCATCTCTGAAACACAAGTTCCTTTACTACATGACATTTGAACAGGAATTTCAGGAATGCAGCTTCGGAATTAAATATCTAAATTCTTTTAACGTATGCCACTAAAGGGAATTCATCTTGAAAAGGAAAGTGTAGATCTGTGAATTTTAAAAAAATGGGTGTAACAAAATGGTTAACCATAAGACGGCAACCAAGCTTTCTTTGCTTGTTCTCACTGCATTTCATTCATAGTGACTGTTGGCAGCACTCAGTGTGTGGAGTTTATATATGTATTTATAGATATATACATATTGCTTATAGGAAGCATAGACACTTGAAAATAATTTTGTTTTCTCAAATCATTTTACAAAGGCCAACTTGTCCCCTTTAAAGCTGCAGCTCTTGAACTAGGGACATCTGAACTGGATATCTCTCCAGATTTGCCCAAAGGTGCTTTATAAAAAAAGTGTCGTTTTCTAAGCGACTTAATTAAATCGAAAAAATTATCCTTCTGTTCTAGCATTACACAAACAATGCTACAAAGCATACTGAGTTGGTCAAATTTTAAGCTCTGAGTCTAACATAACTCATTCTTTAGGAAGTAAAGCTCTTTGGCTCACATTAGTTTTGCAACTTCTGTTATAAAAATATTAAAAGAAATTGTAATAATATAAGAAAAAGAAGAATTGTTCTGAGTGGTTTAAGCCCTCTTAAGAACTGGATTATGAATGATTAAAATGAGAAGATTAAATTGACTACTGAACCTCTAAACTTTTCACACATCCTCATTTTAGATACTTCTGCGTCTGATGAACTAGACTGACAACAGAATGACAGAAAAATCCCATTTAAGTGTCAGTCAGTGCAATGCAATTAATTTGGTGTTAAGATGGAACATTAGTATATTTTGTAATAGAAGTTAAAACATTTTTGTAGCATCGTGACACTTACTACATCTATCTCAATAACTACCACAGCTTTTCTAAAGAAAAAAGGAAAAACAAAAAGTCTGCAAAGTGAAAAATGAATAGGTCTTTTTACACTAAATTGTTACCAACCAGACTGGATATTGATAAAAAGCAAAAAAACTTTCCAGCAGCTTCTGTGAACTAGGAGGATCTATATATGCCTGTAACTATGTATCTGATTCTGGCCACAGAAACTGGAGGCAACCAAGAATAGCTTGTATTTGACATCGAACCATGATATCAGAGCTAAACCCCTGCGATTTCAAGATGACTGAGGATGACTTGACATTTACAGTACCACAGCTGCATTTTAACAGGAAAAGAAAATAAACCAAACTATAGCAGATATTGTAGGAGGAATAATCAAGGTGGTGGTGGGGAACAAATATGTTGTCTCCTGTTCCTTCTCTGTGGCAGAATCCAACTACAAATACCAGCCCGTGTGATGTTAGACAATGCGTAAGAAAAATGTTGGACAGATGGACTGACAATGGCACCTACCAGCATACAACAAATTCTAGCTAGAATACAGGTGTTCATGCTTAAACTTGCCAGGTAGCCAGGAAACATTTGAGGGGGAGGGAGTAATCATGATGAACAGAGGAAGGAGAGAGGAAGAATGATACTCTTCAGCGCTTCTCCTTTAGACTTCAGCCTCTGTAAATTAGCATGACAGATGTATGATCTGGGAATTTTTCCAGATTAATTTTTAAGAGATTAAAGCATTCAGCACTGGTTATGCTAGGAATGTTTTGGTCTTACTTTTTTTTTTTCTTCTTTTGGTCTGTCACAATGTCATGGGTACTTACAGATCCACTCTGATCCCACCCTTGATTACCTGAGAACTTGGACGGTTAAACCTGGTTCCCAGGACTAAAAGAGCAAAACTTGCTTTTCTCATTGAACTTAAACCTCTTTAAGACTCTAAAGAAACTCCCTTCATGCTGTTTTTATTTGTATGACAGCGAACTTGGAAATACCAAAAGAGATCAGAGATCTGCTGCACTAGATGTTGTAAAAAACAGGTGTCAAAATCTAAATAGTCAAAGAGTATTTAGAGTGTCAAACAGTAATTATTTGCATTGTAATATTGTCTACAGACCACAACCTTCAGGTGCCGCAGAAACAGAGCAGAGACATGGCCCTAGTTCAAAACAGATTGTAAACTAAGTGAGAGAATACAGTTAGCAAGCAAATGCAACAAACAAGAGAAATATTATCTGTTTTCCTGATGACAAACTAAGCTATGAAAAAATTAATAGCTAAATCCATATTGTGAAGGCTTTGAACGATTATTCTGCATAGCTCCTTGAAGAAACAGACTCACAAAACTGCCTACCTGCACATGTGTGTTCTTGAGTAAAGCGCCTCAGCTTCCTAAATACAAGTTGGTGGGAGTATACACAACTACTTAAGTCCTGAAGCTGCAAAGTGGTTAGAGTTGAAGTTTCAAAAAGATTTTCAAAGCAGGCTTTTTCCCATCTGTTTTGCCTATAACATTTAATTCATTTAACCAAATCAAGTCTCATGTGAAGGAATGGAAATAACTCACCATATATACTTGGGAATCTTTTCACCTATTGTAGCTGCCTGAAAGATAGAAATCTCATCTAACCAGCAGTCTGGCCTCCCTGTATAGTTAAGAGAGAGATACAAATATTCCAGAGGGTGAGTCATCTTCTTAAAATAGGATGATTGACGTTGTAGAATTACTTTTCCTTCTCCTTTAATTACAGAGGGAACCCTGACCAGCTCAGAATAGATACATACCCTTACATTGAGTAATATTAGGTGAGATGAATAGGAAGACAATTTCATTACATGGCAATAATGAAGGCATGAGTGGAACACTATTTGCAGGGGTTTCTGATAAATGTAACGAAGGAAAGAATTCATGCAGCAGAACAGGTTGAGATACAGAGGCATTCTCCATTCAGATGTAAGCTGCTATATCTGGTTTATTTATCTAAAAGCAGATTAAAAAGGCATTTGTTGAGAGTATAGGAATATGTAAAATGAAAAAAAAAGCTATTTGTTACCCTAAGAAAACAAAATCCAACATGATTCAGTGAATGAAAAATGAAGAACTAGACGTATTCAGACAAGACATAAATTCCACACTGAACACAACAACACAACCGGAACAAAGAAATTCTTGTAACTTCAAATTTTAAATAAAGATGGGATAACTTTTTGAAGAGTATGCTATAATCCTAATAGGTTACTTTAGACAAAATGATTGTAGGAGTCTAATCTAGCTTTAAAATCTCTTCCATCTTGGAGGCCTGCCTGACTGCAAAATCCGGAAGGACAGATATCTTCAGATGACTCAAACTATAACATGATTAACAGGGAAATGGCCTTTATTACAGCGCAGGCCTACATTCCCTACTTTCAGTAAATTTATCTGAACTATTGAAGCATGTGAATTGTCCCAGCAGTAGATGTTTCCCTCTTAAGTCCCATATCCTTGCGGCTTCTGGAAAAAGCAAACATCTACTTTTTTTCCTAAATTGTTTTCTGGAGTATACTCTTCATGATAGAGTTTTAGTGTTGAGAGGGAGCCTCTGAACTCATTCCCCAGTCAAACCCATCTATTTTGAAACTATGCCAATTTGAGAGGAAGGGTGTCAAGCTCTTCTCGCAGTGCTATAGGGACTCATAAAAAGAATTGATTTAAGCATGTATTTCCATTTTAAAGGAGTGTTCAAGAAATACTCTTATTTTGTCTGATCTTTGCTTTGAGCCTCTTCCAAATTTGTCAGAGGTTTTCAATAGAACTAGATTTTATCTCTTGTATTTTTGTCACCTTTCAAAAATTCTGTGAATTATTTCCCTTTTAATTGGTTTGCTCTATATGCAGTTTTTGATATCTCATAAGTTTCTGTTAAACATATAGTGTTTATGCAAAATGATATCTTTTTAATTGCCGTATAGACATTGGGGTCTACTGATCTCTCACACTGGATACCAGACTGTTAGAAGTCAGCTGTGTTCCACGATCAACACAATAAAAAGTTTCATAAGTAGAATAATTATCTCCTCCTCCCTTCCCGTTCCTCAGACGTTTATTACATATCTACTTTTCACACTATAGATACATTTCAATGAGCCTATGAGAAAGGCTTGAGACAGCTCAGTTTCAAACTGTGTCCTGATTATTGCTTTGTAAATTAAAGCATAGATTCTAACATGTTGTTTATTTTTTTAGTTTAGTCAGGTTTTTTTTTTTGTTTCTTTTTTTAACACAGCTATTGCTGTAATGACACTGGGAAAATATGTCTGTTTATTGTAGACCAAATAGTTTCCTTAAAACATTCTAAACACATGCAAAAGTTCATGATGCATAATGATTTGAGTATTTCTTTTAGGTAGGTGTTCTGTATTTCAGAGGATCCATATGTGCTACAAACAGTGAACAATCAGGAACACTCACTGATTATGATATGATTCTTTTTTGGCAGCCTCTTTCTGTTGCTCTGACAGAATTGTAGTGATGCATTAGTCATTTGCATAGAAAAGATCTTGGTCCATGACAGTCATTTATTGGTAGTGCCATCTGCACTTTTTGTGAGTAGATTCTAAGATTAAAAAGTATATTTGGTTCATTGGTACTTTAAAAATTGAGATGCAGTCCTAGTCCTTTTCAGCTAACACTGAAAAAATAAATAAAAAGTGGAACTTGTTTTCTTATTATGAACTAAAGCTTAAGAATTAATTAGGAGGACTGAAACAAAAAAGTCAATTGAATCATAAAATAACTCACAAAGACCCCTGAGTTTTTCACTTCATCTCTAGGCATTCGCATTGTTGTAATATATATATTTCCACATGTACTTGCAAAATGCCCATCATTCTTCTGGAGCTATTTACATAAATTTTCTTGTGCAAAGCCCCAGTCATAACAGCAGTGAAAATACAGTTCCTCCTCCTCGAGGTCTTCTTATTTGTATGATCATTTTGTAGACATTACAGGACAAATCTAATGCTCAATAAGAAAATATTCTTTTTCTGACTGCAGGTGTCTGCAAATGGAAAGAATCATACTCAATTCGATTACTGGTAGAAACAAATTCCATAACTGAGTATTCTTCTCTGTGACTGCTCTGATCCTATTAAGTGCACTCTAGAGGATGTAAATTTAAGAAGCATCGTCTGTTGCTGTTGCCATGATAAGACTCATGGAGTTTGCAGATCGTTGAATTAATTAGGCTCAGGCTCAGGCTCATGCAGGGCGTTTTAGATTAGTGAGCATGTACTGAATCCAGAACTAGAGCAAGAGCAAAAAAAAATCTCACACTTTCAGTCTGATTTACGGAATTACTTACAATCCTTTGTACTTTATGAAAAACAGGCCATTGAAGATCCAATCTTAACAGAACGCCTAACCTCAGAATAAACTACATAGCGCCTATTCCAAGATACACACTTGAGGATTCCCTGATGTTCAGATATTTAAATGAAGAACAGAAAGTGAAGTTTTGGCTGTAGTAAAAAAACCCAGAACTCTCCTTGACTTAATAGGGTGGGGATTTCTAGCAGGGATTTTAAGGCAAAGCAACTTTACTGTTCCTAAAATGTGAAAAAAATTAAGTACATTCTCTAAGAGTGATTGGTATGCATCATCAAGGCATACAGGAATTTCTGCTCAGCAGAATTTATGCTGTGGTGGTAGAGTGAAACAATAACTCTTGGGAGTTATTAAGCAGAGATGAAGGAGTGTTTTTTCCTCTCAGGTTCATCGGGACAACTGTATTTCTTCTTCTTCCATTAGTTTTTCAGATCTACGGTACACAGTGACTGATAAAATAATTTCTCAGCTAAGTTGCAGCATTCATGACTGAAACTCATACCCAAACTCCAACAGATTTCACAGTCTTGTCTGTTCTTCCCACCTGAAAAAGGAGCTTTTTCTACGCTCTTAGCAATACCATCTTCAGTTTTAGGGATGATATTGTGAATCTACTGAAAGTACAAGTTTCTTGCACTGCAAAATAGCAAAAGTTTGCCTGAGATATGACAGGCAAATGACAAGACATCTAGGAATTTAGATTATTGTTTCAAAATATTTCTGACAAGTACTTAGGACATTATTGCATAATTCTTTGTCATTTTATTTTAAAAAAATACTTTCAACTACATGTGGTTTTGTTTCAAATCTCTAGAATATAAAAACTTGATGAATATTTAATCAATAAATTAAATTATAAACAATTCCAAGTAAAAACATAATTTCCTGAATATTTAAGGATATATTTTGTACCCCAGTTTAGGGATGACTTATTTTTTAATGACTCCATTAATATAGGGTGGGAAAGCTAAATTAGATAAATGGCTACAACTAGCCTATATTCACTGAGGAAAACAGTGATTTAATGCTGATTTTTCTTGATTTTGTATGTGTTTCAAATAGAAGTTTTAAAAGGCTATACTGAACAGTAATACATTTTGAAACAACTATTCCCTCAACAGTAAATAACTAAGGCAAAATGTGATTCCTCCTTCCAAATGCCTGTGGATTTTAAACTACAGAGAAATACTAAGAACCATGATAGCTGCACTCCATTTCTGCCACTTACTTGGGGATTTTTTACAAAATCACATAACAAGTAATTTTCATTTTTCCTTTGCAGGACTCTGTTTAATCATCCACACCACAAATATAATATACATGTGCAAAGTACATGCTTCGGTTAGTGCTGTAAATTTAATGAATACTTCTAGAGCATTCTGGGATCCTAAGAAGGAGGGCCTCATGTAAGTATAGAATACTAGTAGATGTCTTGCTTTCTTCTGCAAACAACAATGCTTAATTGCTCCTCCAAATATGCCTCTCCAAGGGAATGCAAGACATGTTTGAGGAACACAAGGGGGACCTTCTATTGTGGAATGCTCTAACAGGCTCTAAGCAAAGTGGTAATAATGGCTGAATTCACTTGAGAGAGGAGGGCAAAGTAATACGGAAAAAATGACAGAATACCATTCCGTCACATCCTTCCCTTTTGTCTGAGGCAGAACTACAGGAACTAACAGCAACAAGGGGTCTTAGATAGTGACAAATCAGTATCAGAATGTTCCAATTTATTGGATTACACATTACCCATTAGGATATCTTTAACCTGCACAAATTTTGCAGCTGCATTGAAAAGGAATCAAACTTTTAAATGAAAACTATATCATGATTTCAAAATATATCTGTAATTTTATTTAATTTGGGGGGGAAAGGGAAGATTATAGAATAAATTATAACGTTATAAATTTCAACTTACTTATACAACAAGTTCTTCCAGTGGATATTGTAACACTAATATTACAGCACAGAGACATTATCAATGCATACAAACATGAGTCAAAATAGAACCATATTGGGCAGCATAAAGCTTTGGAACATTCAACTAATGATAATGAAAACTAGCTTATAAAAATTCAAACAGCATTTTGTGAAACTATTATAAAGCTAGAAGCTTGGGAATTAGACAGAGTACCCACACAGCAGGAGAGTACAAATGAACACCTACGCAGATGGCTGCTATAAGAACTGAACAACCACCATTCTATATAATAGAAAGAAGCAAAATGAAGTGCCGATTGTAAGTGGTGCTTAACTTTATTAAGCTAAGAGAACACTATTACTGAAAGTCTGTATCTGACAAAGGGAAATTACTTTGTTGTAATCATGTTCATGAGCTGTCTTGAGCAGTCAAAGGCCTGCCATTCATTTAAATTAAACTGTAGCCTTTAAAATGTTAATTAGATGTTACAGCCAGATGCAATATTGAAGAACCTTTAATTTATAAGTTTCAACCATTTTTCTTGAAACATTCTCACATGTTTGTAACAGAACAACAGGCACGGATTTGTGACAAAATCAAAAGACTGACTTACTACATATATTCCTTTTGTTGTCTTTGATAGCTCTTCTATATACATTAATGAGTACATACAATAAACACCTCTTTGAAAGGTATATTTCTGAAGTTAAATTAGAAGACAGAACTTGACTGTATAATAATTTAAAAAAATATTTTTAAGACATTACTTTTCCTAGGTTAGAAAAAGCCTAATTGAGAAAATCTACTTTTGCAGCTTTCTTTTACTTCACTGTTCAAAATGCTTGAAGTATTCCCAATTTACATGGACAAATTCAGCAGGACCAATTGTAGTATTATGGCAGCAACTGTTTATGAAAACAAAACTATTAAGCTGACAAAAGCATGTTCAAACAGTAGTATTGATAGTAGTGTGAAGTACAAATTGAACCTTCCACCCACCCAGGAGTAATAATCAGAATTAGATTTGTGATACAGAATGTTAAAGCTCAGGGGATGATAAAGTCACTAAATGAGGAAGAAGTTTTTACATGGAACAAGCATCTGCATTTGCTAAACTCAAATTTACATCATCAAAAACATTGACTACAAATTATACTGTCCACTAAACTTTATTTTCAAAGGTGCTGAGCACCTGCTCTTCCCACTGATTTTAACTTGAGCATGGCTGCTCAGCACTCCCAAAATAAAAATTTCCCATTGCCATGACAACATTAATGAAAAAAAAAAAAGGTATGCCCAAAACTAACAAGTGTCTGGGTTTTTACTAGACTGACTTAGGAAACAGAGAATGTAAACTTCCAACTATGTTGTGTTTTGGACTCTCAGTTTTCATGTCTAGTATTTAGTCTCCTTGATTTTTTTTTTTATATATATATATAAAAAAATAAATAGAATTATATATAATATAACTTAGAACAACCAATTTTTAGGTAGACTTCTAAACTTTGTTACAATTTAGAAAGACTTTTTTCACTTTCAGTTCATATCCTGTTTGACTTTAGTTGCCGGAAACTTGTTACTTACTAGGTTGTTACTTCCACCAACAGCACAGCCTTGGAAACTATATAATCATTACATATACTTGCACATATATCATTGTATCTCACATAGAAATAAAAATTCTGACAGAAGAATTTTCATGCTGGATTAGAATTATTTTCTTTCCATCCCTAGCGGTTCCCAGCTGATCCAGGTTTGAAGGCACTGTGTTATTATTTGGATATTTTGGGTGAGGTGGCAATGCTAGAATACGTGTAACAGGAGAGATAGGTTACTGTGCTGTAATTCTGTAGTCCTATTACTAGGTCTTGTAATCCACACAAACAGAGAATGAAAAAAAAAATCAGAAGAAAAAAAAAAAAACACAAAAAATGAAGAAAACGCTAGAGAAAACTTTTGTTTCATTGGTTGTTTTTGCAGCAATAATATTAAACGTCCCAACCAGACTGTAATTGGGATTGGGTTCTTCCTCTTACCCAGTCTTCATTATTCTTTTTCAGGCAACTGCTTCCTAGTAGTAGTATAAGGAAAGCTAGGGTACTTCTGGACGCATTCCTATGTCTCTCTTGTCCCTATAGCTTCTTTCTGAACCACCTTGTGGTAGAACATAATGAAATAAATCATCTAATCTGTGTCAGGCATTTGTAGACCATCTAGGTGTTTTGTCAGACTTCCATGTCCATGACAGTCGCATTATTGTGGACCTTTTGCCGTGTAAAATCTGATTCATGTGACGTGGTATACAGTTGCTCAGTAGAATTAGACCAGTGAGCTAACTTTAGTTCATGCATTTTAAGTATATGTAATTATAGCACAAACACTAGTTTGTTCTCACTCCCTTTTTACACCTCATGCTGACATTTCCATAAAAGCAGTGCAGATTTATTGTTCAAGTGGTTAGGTTGGTCTTGAACCCATGGTGCTGTTAGTGTTTTCATTTTAATAGTTATTGTGAAAATGAAGACACTGTGAATACAACAATATTTGTCAGATAAAAACCCATAAAATCAGCCATTCAGAAATCTATTTTTTGCTTCACTTTTTAGTTCCTTATTTTTAAGGTGCTAAAACATTTCGGCTCAAGAAAGCTAATCACTTGGGTTAACTGGAAAGTCTCCTCTTACAAAAACGCTGCAGAGACTTTTGGTAGAAATAATACATTTTCCTTCTTTTTATTTGAATGAGCTTCCTTCTTTCTTCCTCCCTCCTACAAATTTCCTCTTCTGAAAAGAACTTAGAGGAACACATAATTCAGCAATATTTCCAGTACATGTTAGTGCTTGAATATTGTCACTTCTATATAAAGCAAATATTAGCCTTTTAAAGGAGTCATATTTCAAGGATCAGGTGGGAAGCACAGAAGTGTTGGATGCACCTCACTGCACTGCTGTTCATCCTCAACACTTTGCACAATGTGAGAATGTTTAATAATTCCAACCCAGCCTACAGATAAGAATCTCTGGTGTCACATCACAACCGACAGTGGTGTGAGATTTGTAGTAAAACAATATTCCAGCTGTAGCTTCCATTTACAGAAATAAAACATCAGAAAGGAACGGAGGTGTGGGGGGGAGAAGATAAACATTTTAGTCTTTTAGCACCATTTATACAAATTACAGTGAAGCTACTAAAAAGGGAATATTGAAAAGTAAGGAAAAAATTGAGCAATTAGAGTGTAGAGCTTGTTTTTTATTTTTCTAGCTCTTTTAAAAAATTATCCAGCTAATATTTAACTTTTAAAGACATCCAATGCAAGCAGATCACCAAATATAAATAGCCTCTTTCCTAAATAAAGTGTGTGGCAACTGTGGGGCAGGCGGTCCTATTTTTCTCCCATTAATCATTAGAAACTTCACATGCAGGAAAAGTCTCAGGGGATATTTTTGGCTGGGAAAAAGATCCTCCCTCCTCAGTTCTAATCAGTCCATCCCATCTGTAATGGTTTTAGAAATTGTTAATGACATAAAGTGACAGTCGAAGGGCTTTTTGGTCTGTCAGTGTAGGGTTTCTTTGCGCTCTCTAACAAACTACTACATACACTTCTCAAAGCTTCTGGAAAATGATCTGGATTACAAGGGAATAAATTTGATATGCTAGCAATCACAATCAGGAACTGAAAAGAAAGGCTTCCTTAATGCTGTTCTTTCAACTGTAATGGTACTAAGATAAATCTGGCTGAGAGACAAACTGCGGAAGAGTGTTATTAACAGGTAGAATATAGGTTTATATTATAGAATATGTAAAATATACAAGCATCTGAATAGGAAGCTGAGAACGGGAACTTAAACAAGCCTTTTGCTAATTTTATTTGATTCTGAATGCAGCTGTAATTCTAAAACCTAGCACTTATGCATAAAGACTAAGTGGAATAGTTTTATATCGAATGCTTACAGTAGAGATTGAAAGTCTGTGTGCATGCGTATACCTACCCATTTAGAAAGTATTTACAATATTCAAAGACAAATGTGGACCCAGACTCTGAAGACTTTCCTTGATCAACACTTATTGTTTGCTGGACAGCAATGCATAATTTGACCCTGTTGACATACAAAAATATTTTTATTACATTTCATTCTAAACCTGGAGAATTAAGTCCCTGAATCTCACATTTTTGTATTGAATTTAATTATTTCATATGTCAGCCCGAGGATAACAGCTAGCAAAAGTTTAAAGCATTTCAATTTAAATGTAATACAAAACTCTCCTAGAAGATCAAGGTGTTTAGTATTACTTTTAGTACCATATAAACCAAGTAGATCAGATTCTGATCTCTCACAATCAAAAAAAATCCTTATTCTTTAGCTGATTAAAAGTAATGAAATTTTTACATGAAGGAACTCAGGACCTGGCCAGCTGTGCATGCCTGAATAATGTATGTGTATTTGTAAATACGAATCATCTTGGGGTAGGTTAATAATTGACATGGGAATGAAAATTTAGCAAGTTTTTTTAAGACTAATTTCTACAGCTAAACATTCTCTTTGCTGTTATTTTGTCAGTTTTCATAAAATTTATTACACTAGTGTGTCAGAGAAATTGGTATTTCAAAGACTGACATACATGCTAAGTTGCACTAAAGTGCATTGCTCTGGAGGAACGCTCCATCCTCCTCATTTGTTGACAGTCAAAACTTTTAAAAACTGCCTGCAAGTGATCTCTGAACGTCCATATACTTCCGTATTTGCTTCCCAATTTTCTCCTCATAGAAATCTTTTAATGTATTACAGTGTCAAATAGGAAATATTAAAGTATCTGTTCCTGAGAAATCACATGCAGCATGAGTGTGGCACTGGATGAGCTGACAAACTCAGTATGCTGCTGCATGACCCTTGGCTATGTGATACGACAGCTGAAATTCAAGCAGGGAGCTTTTTCTGGACACAGTGTACTCCTTACCTCTTAGGTAAACATCACCATCTTCAGGCAGTGATTTCCAACAATTTAATTGTGTCATTCAGTCTGTCTTCAGTAAAAGCAGTGTTTTAAACACTCAGTAGACGCCAAACATCATAATTAATATCTTGGAAGATATCACCATATTGCATTTAAATTGCATGTTCAACCACAAAATATCAACCTAATCTGGAGTGTTACCATAGTAATCTATGAATGATAGGGTTATCATCATACCTCTCCGTCTGTTTACTCCACAAGCTTTTGCAACTTAGACAGAAGATCTCCAGGCTCAAGTTGTGATAAATGTTCTTTAGCTACTCCTCAGTACCCTGGGTTTGCATAAATCCTTCCATTATTGTTATAAATCAACAGCTAGGAAAGATCAGTATTTTCTCAACTGAAGTCACAAATCACCGCTCACTTATTCTACAAGAGAATATGCATTAGGACTTTTTTGGTTTTTTAGGAGGGGGTGGGGAAAGGGGTAAGGATTATATGCAGTTTTAGGAATCGGTTGTTGGGTCAGCCTCCTCTTGGAAAGCCCAGTTTCTCTTTGTTCTCTCTTCTCTTCATTAGCTTTGTCATATAGCTAGTTCTTCAGTGTAACTGTGATTTCCATCAGATTCTTGAGACTCAAACTTTGGCTTCCACCCACAAGATTTCAGCTTTCTTACCACGTACTTAACCCTCAGTAAGTGTCTGAAACTCCCTATACATTACGCATACCTGAATAAATCATACTGTTCTGCTTCTCAGTGACATCTTTTATCTATTTTTTATTCATCCTCTATTATTAGGCATAATATTTCTGCCAAGTAAATTCATGTTGGAAGGTCAAAACACTGTTTTCTTGCCATTGAATTTGCTCACTCGGGTGACCTTCGTGGCCAAACCCTCAAACCTTTACTTTGACTTTGAATTTTTTCATATACTGGAGGTTGTGTGTGGGGCAGGGGGAGCAGGAATTTTGTCTCTACCTCCAATTCTCCTCTTTTTCTAATTCTTTTTCTGCCTTTGTTGTGGAAGAACTTAAATAAGCAATGATTCTTCTCTGTATCTATTTGCGTTGCATTTGGTCAGCAATATATACACCTTGTGAATTTGGATGCCAACACAGTTTCAGTTATTTGGTTCCATAAACAAGCCTAGCTATCCTTAATAGTTGTAGGGGAAAAAATAGTTAGAAGCTACATTGGAAATACTTATCTTGATCGCTAATGAGTAAAATCAATAAGGAAGGAAGTTTGCACCAAGTAAGCAAAATATGACATTTTCTAATAATTTTGACTTTTAGATGATTATTTAGATGATTATTTAGATGATTATTAAAGAAACATCTTCTATTTGTGTTGCATTTTCTGTATCTTCATTCATCCTACAATAATTATCAAGAGAGTAAATGAAATACAAGGAGTCTCTATTCCCTATAAACAACAGGTAAAACATAAAAAAAAAAGCAGAAAAACCCAACCCAAATCAAGTCTACATTATATGGAACTTAGTGGCTAATATTGTTTCTTCCAGTCTTTTCTAGACCAGTAAAATAGTGAGAACCATACTGTCAAGAATTCTGTGGTTATTGCCATCTGCACCACTCTGTTAGGACTTTTTTTCTGGATATAACATAGAAGTTCCACTTTATTTTACAGTGCTGTGATATTTTAAAAGATATGAATTTTATCTATCACTGTCTTCACTTGTTATTCCGTTCTCATTTCTCATCATTCCTTCAGAAACATTATTTCATGCCTCCTCCCATTCCAGCCTCCCTCTTTCAGTATATTGCTCCTACTACTCTGCCCTTGATCAGTAATTTTTCACTCTCTGAACCTCGCTCCTTATGTCAGGATCTCACAATCCTAGCTGTTGACTAAACACCTACCCACATCCAGCATTGTGACCTACCTTCTTGATCTCTCACGAATGTGTAGCTGGCACTTTGAATTAGCATGATCAAAACAGATCTTTTGGTTTCCATGTTACGCCTTCCTGCTTACTAAGTTCTCTATCAACACCTAGACCACCCCTTACTTGATGTTAAACGGCCTCAAGATTTGCACACGCCAGCTTTATTCATAGGAAATTCTGTTAAAATTCGATAGAAAGGGGCATTGACTCTTAAATCACAAGTCTTCTGTGATAGCCACCAAAACAATTCTGTTTCACGCTGGCTAATTATTGTAAGCTGAGACCTCAATCTTTTTTTTTGGGAAGCTGTGTTCAGTTTGTTACTGTGCCCTCCCACCCTCCTGGTTGCTGTCTGTCTTTCTTTCCAACCTACCACATCCTTTTCGATATCTGGGTCTTAAACTCTTCAAGTCAGGGAATGTCTTACTATTTGACCACAGAGTAGTTTACTACAATGGGACCATAATTTTTGTATGACATTCTCAGATACAATACGAATAAAAAAAAAATTGAAGTGTGTGAACTAGGTTCATTATCTCGGTTTAGAATGCTACTGATCATTCTAAACTGAACTTTGGAACAATTTGAAAATTGGCTAATGTTAATATAAAGATAAATGAAAGAGTTCTGTGGAGCAACTTGTTGTGGACAGAAGAAACACAAATCCTGCAGACCATCTTGATTTACAGTAAGCCCTATTTTGAAAATTTCAACAATTCTGGTTGTACTGGCCTGCAGCAAAAGGCTCTATTTCATCCTCAAAGTTCTTGTCACATGCTTTATGGTGACCTCCTACTCAGATCTGTGAAAGAAATGCAGAAGATGTTAATATTTTTTCTTCCTTTCTGTTTGACAGTGACATTTTATGTTAATTTCATCTGCTCCTTGAGCTCTCAGAGCCAAAACATTCTGTGGGAGGCAGAATGATGTCATTTTAGTCATAGCATAATTTTTCAGCTGCTAGAACAAGACATATTGTGGCATATTCTTCAGTACTTTTTAAAAGTAGTGAAATATAAACTTAAGGTGATATATTTATGCATGAGGGGGTTACACTGCCTTTTTCAGCTCTTAGAGCTAAATAGCAGGTTTAAAGTGACATCATTCCTCCTCCACCAAATATTTTTGCTTTGAAGCCTAAGGACACAAAATAACCTTGACCAAGTAATACCATTTCTAGTTATTGTAACTACAAGAAAGTAAATTGAAATATCAATTTTGTGTTGCATTTCAGTCTGGTTCTTAATTTAAATGTCACCCAGAAGAGACTGTCCAGAGGACAAATTGGTCATTTTGTAAGCAACCTAAAACCAAAATTAAAATAAGATGTGAGTAACATCACTAAAATCCCCCTAGGACTAAACGGGTTAGAACCAGTAATCATCACAGAGGATACAATAAACAACTGCTGCATTGCTAGCTCTGTGTTGGAGCCAGGGAAAGAACAAAACCAATGGGTCTCTCTAGTCAGATTTTCAAAGGAAAGAAAAATGTTAAGCAATGCAGAACAGCAGTGACACTGTATTCTGTTTCGTTTGGTTCAATGTTAAATTTCCATTCTTTGCAATATACACTGAGTTAAAAAGCTGTTCATGGGAGTAATACTTGAAAATGTGCACACAAGGAAGTAGCAAGCGCTAAAGATTTATCTTTTTATGTTGAACTTTTTTTTTCTAGTCAAGTTTAAAACCAAAGCTATTATTTCATTAGCAACACATTTTTGCAGGTTATTAACTAAGATGCACGTATTTAAAACAGTTCGTTCACCCTCAGAAAGTGGCTGCTTCTTTGGGCTAATCCAGAAAGCATTCCAGGCTTCTGTCATGACAATAGAGCAAATAATCATGATTAAGAAATGCATTTTGAACTTCATTGTTCTCCTCGACTTATCTACTTCAACTGGCTGTGCACCCGGCTTTCGGCACTGCCTGCTCCAGGTGAACTGAGCAGTCACAGTCACTGAGCATGCGACAATGAATGATTGCACAGCGGTGTCACCTAGGCAATAAGGTAGGCATGATCTGTACAGTCTGGCCATTTATCCCACTGTCTCTTCTGGTATCCTCAGACTCCTGCAGTACCAAGGGGAAGATAAGAATAGACAGACAATAAAAACAACCCCCCACAAACAGCCCCTTCTTTTCTCAATCAAATATTTTTTTTTCTGTTCCAGCTACAGGGAGTAAACTTTCATGTGGGACTTGGCCTGTGCTTCCTAATGCCAAAAAGATGTGTTAGTAATGGGACAGGGGAATGTTTACTGCCTTTACTATTTATTTGGAACAAGATATGCTACCTGCAGATTAACAGAATAAACTCCGAGATCTAGGAAGCGTCAAAACTCTTGGCAGCATTAGTGTTCCTTTGTGCTCAGGGGAATTAAAACACTCTCTCGTTTGTTGATTGCTATCAGAAAGCCACTGAGTTGAAGTTTTTCCTTATAATTTCTCTCTTTTCCAGTATACCTGCACTGCAATGTCTACATTTTTCAAAAAAACAACAAAACCAAACAAAAAACCAACCCAAAAATACCAAAAAACCCGCAACCCCTTAAAGGTTGGTGAGCTTTGTAACTCACAGCACAAGATTATTTCAAAGGCCATGGTATGTATACAAAGATAATGCCATTTTACTTTAAATAACTGCCGAATTTTGATTGTATTCTCTTTTTACTGGTAATATCATTCCAATACTAAATATTTTCTATTAGACATTTGGGTGGAGTCTTTTTCCAATCAGTAACATATCTGAGATGTGATAACTGATGATGATCTTCTACTACTCTTGAGTACAGTGAGGGAGAGAAAATTGATGTGCATCTTTTTCCAGACAAGGTTGAATTATATTGCTATAGGTTTTTTCACCTATTTGAACTAATAATGGTTCAGGACCAAAATCTTTGGATCACTTAGAAATCTAAATCTGGATCCAAATAGTCCTTAACTATGAGGTTGTAAATCCTCCTCAAGCCCATATCTTTCAAAGAAAAAGGGTCCAGTGGAGAGATATTCAAAATGAGTAAATTCCAGATACCTAACTCTTCCTAAGTGAAGTTTCATGTTAACAGCTTCCAGATAGTAACATTTTTTAAATGGACGGGTAATTCAAACAAACAAAAAATCCTTAGTTATTGAAAGTATTGATTTTTCATAGAATGCTTAATTATTACCTGTAGCTTACATTTTTCTCTAATAAAGTGTCACACAGACTATATACTAATGGGCAAACTGTACTCACTAACCTTTTAATACTTTACCCTTTTGTACAAAGACTGAACATTATTAGGTAATGAAAGAGTGTATGAGAAAGTAGTAGATTATTTATGATAGAAACAAAATGAAACTAATGGGACAAGATTTGAAAGCTGTGATGCATGAAAGGTGCTATAGAGGCAGCTTTGGCACCATGACAAATAAAGATAAAGACTCAGTGGGAAGCAACAGTGTGAACATGACTATGAAGAAGAAAGAATAGATTTACTGAATGAATCCTTACCATCTGGTGTTTATTTAATACACAATGAAGGTCAAATGGCTAGTGATCCCTTTTTCTATAGTCCAGTGACCAAAAGAATAGGAAGAATCAATGAATTTATCAATATGTCTGGAAATGTTTCACCATATGATCTGATTGAGTCAATATTATTGGAGCAACAAGTTCATTACTATTTCAGATATGGTTTGGGAGAGGCTCTATGGATAAGAAATACATTCATTTTTTTCCCCGCTGTCAGAATTTCCATCAAAATGTACGTCATTGAATAAAAGCAGATGCACTTAAAGAAGTAAAATTTATCTAGTAACATTCAAGAAGCTTGCAAAACAAAACTATATCTCACAAGTCAGAAGCAGAGTTTGTGCTAAGATCTGTGAAATTTTTTCCTCCTTTGTCTCATTTTTTTTCTTTCTTCTCTGCTAGATTGAATGCACATCTGGCTTAAGAAATTGTACCACGGATGTATTAAATTAACTGAACTGTGTTTATTAGGCATTATATGTAAACAGCATATGCTAAGAGTAAATCTTATGTATATATAACAGTACTATTTTACATAACATTCTGTCTTCTTTGAGGTTCTCGTAGTTCTATACTTTTTCCCTCTCTGACACATAATATTTGCCCATACTCTAGTGCAACTTCCTATGTTGACTGCAGTTCTCTTAGCTACTAGATTAATGCTGAGATAGTAAATCTGGTGAAAGATTTTAGTTTAGGTTTTCAAACAAGTAAGAATACAAGCGACTTTTTAAAGAATAAGCAGTCACGTGGTTGAAAACATACTTATATCAACCTCCAAAACAGACAATGTTAAAAGGTGCAATTTAAGGCTGTAATACCTTAAAAATATCCCTCAAACAATAACTTAAAAGTTTGGAAAGTACACTAACTAGGTGTTTGCAAGGTTAACTGCTGGAACTCCTGACTCCTGTTTTCATCTCTATCACCCATTTGTTGTGTGTCCTTGAGCAAATAATTTTTTCTTTTTATTTAACTACTTTCAAGGTGAGTATAATAATAAATATGTCACAGGATCACAGTGAGTTCTCATTTTAAACAAACATGTACATGCTACTTCAGCAGTGACCTCATTTCTGATTACCAAAAAAACCCACAAAGAGTCTTACTTTTAATTAGGACATGAATAATCTTGAATTAAAATTAAAATGTAGATTTTATTATGACTTTTCATTAATGTGGATATATCATGGGAAATAAATCAGAATTAAATATATACACAACCTATTTGTTGTTCCACCCTTGTATTTAACAAATTACATTCAGCTCGCATTTGTACCATATTTTAACCCAAAGATTGTAAATAAAACTAGGAATAGTAAATAGGTCCTGCCCTCTACCGGTGAAATTCCCACTCTAATTAACTGGATTTCTGGCAATGGGTGGCTAGCATGGTAACCCATAGAGGACTTCTATCTTAAGGTATTTACAGGGTTCTTAAATGAGCAGAAGTGAAAATGCAGATTCAAATATGAGTCATTCCCCTATGAAAATATGAAAAATTAAATGAAACGAAGCCTAAGAAAATCTTAGTAATGACTGTGGGAAACATGGAGAAAACTCAATCAGCACCAAAGACTACTTATCAAACCTCTTTTCCTCACTCTTCTTAATCATGTTCTATCCATCCTCTTTCCCCCTACTTATGTTAAATTACAATGAGTTATTTACCCTAACATGTCTGTGATTAGATTGGAAAATGGCTAGTATCACTTAACATCTACACAATCTGCCAGTCTGTGTTGGGATCAGCTCATCCAGTTTCTCAGCTCCAGCTATACACATTTTTCTTACCTTAACCCATCTTTCAATGCTTCTGATGAAAACATTCTCAACTTGGGTATAAAGAGGATGCTTCTTGGACAACCAACCAAATCTCTGCCATTTTCCATTTTTTTTCTTTTTTTTTCTCCCTCTCATTTTATCTTGATAACTTATACTTTTCTCAGAAACCTATCCAGGATAGGAAAACAGTGAGATATCCTTTTAATCATCTTAATAAAATCAATTCTATGCATCCTATTCCAGCACTGTGCCCTGTTTGACTCAGCAAAACATACCAAAAGTCTTTTTTAATCACCAAAGGAAGATCTTAGTTGCATAAGCTGTCTCTTTGCAAACCCTGGGATATTCTTACCCAAGAAAGCCCAACCATATTTAATGAATTGTCTTTTGCCCATCCTGTATCCGCTTTATAGTTTCTCAAACATTCATTGTTCATCAACACATGTAGCTATCTCTTCTCTGTTACTATGTTGAGGAGGACACAGTTAAGGATCTAATTTTACAATGTGCCCAGTTCTACGAGGGGACTAGCTCACAGTATAGAATCATAGAATTATAGAATGGTTTAAGTTGGAAGGAACATTCAAGATCATCTAGTTCTAAGCCCCTTCCACGGGCAGGGACACCTCCTGCTAGACCAGGTTACTCAAAGCCCCATCCAACCTGGTCTTCAACACCTCCACAACTTCCCTGAGCAACTTGTTCCAGTGACTCACTGCCCCCATAGTGAAAAATTTCTTCCTGATATCTAATCTAAATATACCCTCTTTCAGTTTGAAGCCATTACCCCTCATCCTGTCACTACATGCCCTTGGAAAAAGTCCCTCTCCGGCTTTCTTGTAGGCCCCCTTCAAATAGTGGAAAGCCGCTATAAGGTCTCCCCAGAGCCTTTTCTTCTCCAGGATGAACAACCCCAACTCTCTCAGCCTGTCTTCATAGGAGAGGTGCTCCCGCCCTGATCGTCTTTGTGGCCCTCCTCTGGACCCTCTCCAACAGGTCCATGTCCTTCCTGTGCCAAGGACTCCACAGCTGGACTCAGTACTCCAGGTGGGGTCTCATGAGAGAGGAGTAGAAGGGGAGAATGACCTCCCTTGGCCTGCTGGCCATGCTTCTTTTGATGCAGCCCAGTATGAGAAAAGACAATCAAGCACAAGGCAAGGCATATAGTTTTCTGTCTTTTTTTTCCTAGTGAGAGCTTTCAGTAGTAAGGGCGAAAGGCAGTTCACAAAATGACATCCATTCACACTTCATTACTTCAAAGTGAAGATGTGCAAGAACAGAGGGTATGTAGGGCAAAACCAGGCCCAAATTCAGAATCCCTTATACTCTTCCTCCCTGGTCTCTCAGTGACTTACAGTTTCATCTCTGCTGCAGGGAGGTAGAGATCTCTGCTGTTACTTTGCAGTATTATATGCCAGCAACATATTTCAGCTCAATCAACAAACTTCGGTGTCAGCAGCAGGTGACAGGTTTCTTGTTCTTAAGATTGTCCTAATGACACTTTCTGTTGCTGTTGCTTAGGTTTATGTTTATGCAAGTGCTGTGAATGTGAGGTGTTAATCAGCAGCTCTAATTACTAGGGTGGAATGAACATTCTAGGATTGAGTTCATTTGGTTTTCATAAACAAGGCTTACCTGAGGCTTTGTTCACACAGAAATGAATTCAAAATGATAGAAAGCCAGCCTATAGTCCCTTGAAATCATCTTTAATCTATGTAGCCCCTTGCTGATAATTTTAGATGAAACTGAACTTTTTCTATCAGAAGAAAATCTATGTATCAGAAGACAATTAGTAGTCATTGAGCCAGAAAAAGCATCTTGAAAGGAGTTAAATTCCTATGTCCCTTGACTAACATCTCCTACACCAGTAGTTTAGGGGCCAAGGAAGATTCAGAAAATCTGGAAAGCCTCATAGGCATGGTCTCTCTACAGCAATGAATAAAGAAAAAGGGTCATGTATATCATTGAACTGATCTTGACAAAATCTTATGGATATGGAGATTGGCTAGATATGAAGATTGCTGAAAGATTTAAAATCTGGCAAAGCTTTCAGAGTCCGTGGTGTGGAAAACCCACTGGGGGTTCAAAAAAAAAGAATGACTAATCTGCGGTGTACTTATGTGCCTTTCAAAGACAAAATTCAGTTTATCAGGAATATGAAAATTTAATGATTATATAGGAATTCATAAATACATTTAATGTGAATGCAGCACCTATATTTTGCATTGCCCTAAAGTCAAATATAATTAAGATAAATATTTATTGAGTATTTCCGAAAGGTCCATATTTTTAAATACGTATATATCTCCAGATACTGTGTTTAGATTTTCATAAGAATAAGTTCAATGGCTTACTACACAGGAAGAAACAAGATTATAATGGGGTGGGTGAAAGTGCAAACCCCAAGGATCATTAATGTATTAGATTAGTGCATGTTTAAGTGAGTGTGATTATAAGATCTCTAATATAACAGCCAAACACTGCAAACATACCAGAATCTCTACATTTCTAGATTGTCAAAAAATACAAATATAGCTGTTTGCTTCTCCCTTCTAATAAATGAAGAAGAGGATGCAAAAGAAGAGGCTTCTAGGAACTCAGGAAGTCAACCAGGTTGCCTACATACATTCCAACAATACTTTACAATCAAATGCTCTCACTGACTATATTTATAATGCATTTGTTTCTCCTTACCATCCCATTTTCTACTGTTGTAAGTCCGAAGCACAGGCTGACTGGAGCTGGAACATTCTAGGAGACCTGATAGGAAGACAAAACTCTCCTTTTGTTACAAGATGAAAGGTTTTTCAGTGTTCTCTTCCTTAGTTCCCACTGTAATTTTTAAATAAGCTCTCAGCATCTGGTTACACAGAACCCTAACTCACTTTAAATCATTACAAGTTACATATCTGTTTCTTGTACCAATTATCACTATACAAGTGGGTATCGTATCCATACAAAAATGAGTACGAAGAACATCTTGAACTATACTATCCAAAATGTTTATTATTGTTCTTACTTCCTTAGTGCTGAAGATGGTAAAGAATACTTTTCTCTTACCATGGGGTGCCATATGCTTCTCCTACTTTGGATCGTGCGTTGGACAGTAGTGGGTTTTATCAATTAAAGCAGTAATCAGACTTATTCGTTATCCAAATGATTCAGATGACGTAGCATTTTGTTTGCAGGAGGACCAGCCCACTCAAATTTTATTCTCATGGTGTCAATCCCAGGAAGACAGAACTCAGAACAAAATTCCATTCTCTTGATCATCCCACAGGGTTTATAACCCGCTCCCACTATCCTGCGTGGTTTCAGTTACACACCACTAGCATCCATTCTTTGAACACTGCCTTCAGATACATGCTATACTTAAGGCCACAAAGAAGCTTTGGAAAGGATTCTTGCCCATAATAGCAGCTCAAGGTCTCTTTCCTTCGCAAAGTGGGAACTATGAATCTTTCCAACAGCCAGCAGAACTAACAGAAATACTTCAATTCTCTTCGTAGTCTGCTTTTACAGTATCCATAAACATCTCTAACAATTTTTTCCTGGTAAAATTGGCTTGAAATTCACTTACTTCAGTTCAGAGTAGAAGAAATGTTACAATTGCATAAGTCCACTTCCTCCCATGCTGATGGTATTGAATGAGATTATATGTTTTCTCAGTTTAAAGATAAATGACAATAGACCATAGATCAGAAGTGCCTACTAGCACTGTGCCATGAAAATGTCTTCCTTCACTACTTCCTTTCCCACTATTACAACACAAATCTCTGTCACTCCAAATATCATTCATTATTCTCTCATTATCTTGCACTTTCCACTTGAGGATCCTACGCATTTTGTATTTACATTAGTCTACTGTAACTGATGTATATTTGCTATTATTGACCTTATTTTACAAGAGAAGCACTAAAGGAAAAACTGGCAAATGATTTGCTGTAGCTGTGAAAGAAGAAAAATTCAGCTATCCTCTCAGAGAAGCGAGCACTGTCTTCTGCTAGGAATTACCTTTCTCAAGAACCATATTGCCTAACTGACTGACTACAAAGATCACTTGCCTCTCTCTAGGACTGAAATACATTCTCTTTCATGTAATGTAATGTAATAAAAAAGAAAGAAGATAATACCCAGAGAAGGTCCTTTCTATTTAGGTTTTCCTGCTATAATATTACTGCAATATATAAATGCCTTTATGATAATTCAGGGTAAAAATACACATTTGAGCTGTGAAAAGAGGGAAATTGGCCTTCACCTCCACATTGATCTTCTCCATTTTGCTGGATCTTGAGTTTTGCAAGCTCTGGTTTGAACTGATTCAATTCACCAGCCTGGCAGAAAACCAACCCAACAAAATAAGTGTAAGAGTTTTCTGCCAGACTGGGGAGTAGATTTGGTTCAATGCAAGATTCATAAGTGTCAGAGCTGATGTAAAAGGCATAACAAATGGTACTGGTGGGCAGCTGAGGGACTTCAGCTTTTTGCATCTGTGCATCTCTTACATCAGCACAGCTTTAATGTACAAATTCACTCCCACCATGTGCATTCCTTTAACTACGGTAAAGAAGAATAGTTTCGAGCATAACAATTAACTTCAATGTTTGTTTTTATGTAGGTCGAGTAAAATAAATTGCAGTTGTTAGCAGGACTTGGAGTGGGCAATATACTTTTATTTAGGGAACCATGGGTTGTTTTTTTTTTCAGTCAGAAGGCAAATGAAATTATTCTAATATTGATTTTAGGGTTTACAGTAAAAGCCCTAGAAGAGTCATTAATGGTAAGCAGTTTCACTGAGAACATGTCCTGCAACTGAGATGGCTTACTTTGAAATAGTCTGAAGTGATTTAGAACAGAAATGACACTGAAAATTAAAAGCTATATCTCTGTTCAAAAAAAACAACCCTGTAGTTAAGTACTTGTTTCCAAGAACGTAAGGTGTCCAACTATGTAGCTAGATGCCTAGTCAGATGTTATAAAGTGTGGGGTAGATGTTATTCTGTTATCAAGTCAAATACCAAGCAGGCAGAGATAATGCCTAATTTTAAAATCCCACTAAGCCGTTACCAGCATTAGTCAAGGATTAAAAAATCTTAAGTACCCAACATCTATGTAATTGTCGTAAAAGTATTTGCTAGTATTTCCCTTTTCCAGAGTTTTGGGTCTCAGACTTCTCAGAAACTAAGTTTCTATAGCTTAACGAGTTAATGCACTTCAATTGATATATATAAGAAAACACCATCTGTGCAATCTTAATTCATGTCAATTGTGAGGTAATTCAACTTAAACTTCTTTCACTGAACACACACATCAACAGGCACTATAATCATAGCTGGAATGCACATAGCCACTTACCAAGCAGTAGTAAATTCACTGTGACTGAGCCCTTAAGTATTTTCAGACTTTTATTAAATATCAGATACTGCATTGCAATGTAAATATTTAGTTCTTCATTTCTATAGAGGATTATATGTAGATAATTTCCAGGCTAAATGCCCACCTGGCCAGCTAGACAAAAAATTACCTCAGAGACTGCAACTCCTACAACCACCAGACCAATTACTATTAATGTAATTCTTGAATTCCATACAATTGCTTTAATTTTTTTTCTCTAAGTTGAATACAGGTATCAGTGACTCCAGCTAACAGAAAATGAACAAAACTGTATTAGGAGGACAGTATGTAAGAGGTCTTCAAGTTATACTAGCAGCTCAAGGGGGTAATGTGACAGTTGACGAAAGACAAGGCATTGGGGGAGATGTCTGACTTGTACTTAAATAACAAAGGTATCTTTATTTGGTGTTTATTAAAACCAATTCAAACATTCCTACTTACATTTAAAGACCTATATATATATACATCACATGTAAGAAGTCTTCACAAAATGCAGCAGTTCTGCATTCTCATGTTTAAGCAGCCCTGTTCTTAATACAAGGACTGTTCTCTGAAAACGCACGCTCTTATGTTAATCATTCAAATGAACTAAACTGTACTCAAACACAGGCCAAATAACCACAACCTATTGTGACTGTGGTGTATGGACGAAGAAGATGACGAGAAAAAGCTTTTCCATCTGGGCTGCTACTGTTGCAGTAACAAGGAAATGTATATTTTGTCTTGCAAAATTCAAAGACAATTCAGGACAAATTTTCGGGTTAGATGGAATAGACAAGAGGAGCTGAAGCCTATTTTAGACGACAGTTTATCATCCAAATGTCATGAAACAGAAGATTGTGACCTTTTTTCATAAAACACAGCACTTCAGACAATAAGATTTGCCTGGTCAGATAATGAATATTCACGTTTACTGTTATAGCAAGAATTGTGCCCTCCATATTTTGCTCCTGTCTCTATGTAAACAACAGCTGTGACTTTTTTTTTTCCTTTTTTTTTTTTCTTTAGCTTAAATGCCTGGTAAGCTTATTCTTCTCTATCAGTAAGTACACCACCAAGAAAACTGCATTCTCCAGACAAATGTTTCAGTGTTTCCGGACAGTGGAGGAAACACTGCTGAGCTTTGATTCATTACTAAAGAAGAAATTTAAAAAATTATGATTCATATAACAGTTTAGATCTCTTGACCTATTAATACAGTACACCAAACATTGCTGAAGAAGTTCGGAAGAATTAGTCAAACATAAGCTGCAAGAGTAACTTGCACCCCAATACACCTTTGAAAACAGAGTTGAGGAGAGCTATCTCCAGAGCTGTTAGAGCAGCTTAGTTCCCAGGACCATTCCTCAAAAATCCGTTCCTGCATCCCCCTGGAAGGTAATAAATAAATTTAAAGCGTGTATTGTCTATATTTCCTTTTTTGGTCCTTTTATTTTTCTCTATTTATACTTACACATAGTTTGCTTTATGTGCAGGATTTTGATGACTTGTCAGAGACACTCAGACGTATTTGGAGAAACATTGCCCCAGCAAAACCCCTCATCAAGTAGAGATAACAGATGGAAATGAAACAAACAATTTCCTGATCTAAGCAGGCAAATTCAGGATTTGGTTTAGAGTACAGGGAGATGGGACTTTTGATGAATTCACCCACTGCATTCTTCTGTGAAAGCACGACATGGGCTCCCCCCAAGTGATTTAATTTTCATTAGCACAGTATTGTTAAATGAAACGTGCAAAATATGCTGGCCTCCAAATTCTCTGAGTATGAAAATGGCAAGAAATGAGAAATTTCCTTGGAATCAAACTTCCCTTTTACCATAGCAATCCTCATAACAGACAAAATTACGTATCTTATTTTTTGTATGCTATACTAAAAGTTTTGTTCTCCATCTAATGAAAAAATACTGGCCAGAGTGCGTTTCTTTGCTTGACTTAATTTTTTAAAAGCAAAGAGTAGAAATATTAGAGGAAACAGAACCACTTTGTTTTTTAAAAGGTTTAGTATACCGGGCATCCTGTACCATAACTTCAGTGTATCAGAAGCAGTTGAAGAGGAAATCATTATAAAGTCGCGTTTATATTCTGTGCCTGGTATGATCGGTCCCTGGCTCTGATGTTCTGAATTATCACAGCAAAGCCCTACTGAAATTTCTTAACCTTACTGTTTGTGAATTGGTTCTTATATCTGCATACTAAAACACTTCATCTTGTTCCGAGATAACCGAGCTTGCTGATGGAGAATGTGTCTTGGGAGGAACAATGAAAGGGCATTAGAGAACTAAACGCGCTTGGCTGATTCTATCTGAATTCTTAGGCAAAGCTAAATCAAAACCCAGACCTCTGAGCCTGGGTTTGAGAAGCAAGCAAGCACAAAAGATATTGTAAATTAAATTTTTACTTATGAAAATACAGTGTTTTTATGTGAAAGAATTAAACCAGAAAATATCTTTTTTCCTGTTCATATTTCGAATCCAAATGATCGACCCTGAAGGATTTCTTCAAGACCTGGATTTGCCTAAAAATTTGACCCATCACTGAAACATAATGCAGTACTTTTTAAGGCTACCAACAATTTATAAAATACATTAACAAATGAATTGGGAAATGAATTTTCCAAACAATGAGATTACTGTGTTCCAGATAAAAATATTGGCATTTTTCATTATCATTCCCAAAATCAGAAAACTTTTTCTTTTGGGAATTTTTGAACTGACACAAATGTCTTTAAAAAGGGCAATTAGTGACAAGTGACTATGAAGAACCCTGTGTTGAGAAGCTGAGCCTAAGCCTCTTGAAGATTCTCCATGTAAACAAGTCAGACCACATCACTCATTATCCCTCTTTTGTTTACCGGGAGAAAAGTTCAAACTATTTAATGAGAGGATTACCCATACTTCAACTCCATTGAAAAAGATTAATTGATATTTTCCTGTTAGGGGTTTAACCACTTGGATTTGGCCTCATATCCCCTATTGTTACTGATGCTGTGATCAGCAGAGCAAAGTTTCTTAAAGGTTAGACAAACTTTGCAGCATAAATTACACAAATTAATTTATGTTAAAGTTTGGTGAACCTCTAAGCCAGAAGAGCTTTTATTAGCTCCTCAGGTGTTTAGGAAAAAATAGCTGTTAGAAAATAATGTGCTTTATGAAGAAGTATCTCATCTTTATATAGAATTTTATAGCATATTAAAGCATTTGGATTCGGTATAGCAATTGTGCTACTATGAGAAAAATATGTAATGTATAATAAAGTTAGCACTACTAGTACTATTGACATTTCATTTTAATGTGGGGTTTTTTTTATTACATTTAGGGGGTGGGGGGAGCAGGGCCATGAATCTTTAAATATATTTTTTCTTCAAAGCTTTACAAATTTTCCAAAAAATGAGTGTCTTGTGGACATATGGCTGCATATTTGGATAACACCATTTGCATTTTCAAACTTGCAATATTTTTAACCACTCATTTGGCTTTTGCTTTCAGAAAAGCAGACAGTTAGTGCATTCATTTGAAATGATTTAGTCTCTTTAACTCTTTAAAAAAGACAAGAAGGGAAAGTATTTGTATTCATGAATCATTTAGCATATATGTTTGTGTTTGTGGTTGAAAATGTAAACTGATAATATGATATAGATTTATTGAGTAAAAAAGCAAAGATCTTGTAAATATTAGCAAACTTCATAGATATTAAGAGGAAAGTAACACCATAAAACACATAAGACTTACTTAAAGAGAAAGTGTTAGCATTAGGAAAAAAACTTAAAACAGTAAACCTGAATGGGAGTAGTTAAGACATGACTGTGTTACATTTCGATCCTACGAAGAATGCATGCTTGAAATAAAACCGTGGGAGAGATCACCCCTCAAGAAACAACATTCCCCATTCTTCTAGTGCCTAATAAATAGACAATATTTATAATGATTTATTCTGTTCTAAAAAACATTTTCAGTCTGTATCCTATTCAGTGGCAGAAGAAGTATGATGTCTACTAATAAAAAAAAAGACGGTTGACAGAAAAATACTTCTCCAAAATGCAAAATAGAAATATTAAAAAAAAGAATGAATCAAAGGAGAAAATGATCAGGGTTCCTAAAATTAGGATAGGAGAATATATTTTAAAACATGCTACAAGTGAAATGGTAATGGAAAACTAATAATTTTTGAGGCAGTTTTAGGATACCTAAAAAGCACAGCAGAAGAATAACAAAAATTTTGCTAATTTTAATTTCTCCAGACTGTAGAAAGTGTTATTATAAATTATAGCTTTAAAAAATTCGTGATATAGCATCCAGATGTTTAATGCATAAAATAAATTTTAAAAATCAACTCATTTTCTTTTCAAAAATCGGTGTAGACAATTCCAAGAATTTCAGAATAATCATCTTTAATGTACAGATTCTAAACACTATATATGCTAAAATATGCAATAGTCTGAAATTTGTAATATTGTGCATACATTTGGACATATTGCAGACATATTTGGACATATTGTGGACATATTTGGAATATTTCAGTTTTTTTCTTAATTGACATACTATATGGATACTTATATTTTCAAGAAACAGCAATCTGCTTCATTTTGAATTATGTTTTTTAATGTGTGTATCTAATTATTACTTATTTATTAATTTCAGCAGAAGTTTAATTAATTAGCAGCTGATGCAAAGTATGACAAAAGTAAATACAAGCACTGACATTACTTCTGATTTTGAACAAGTACAAATTTTATTGACCCTAATCCTGACAAATGTAGTTAACCTTATTGATTAACTCAAGCACACTGAAATAGAGTGAAAAATGTTTTACCACAAGACACTATAGTATGACCACTATGTCAGCTATTTCAGCCTTCAAGACTTAAATGCACAGCCTACATTGAGCATATTGATTTTCCTAAATAGTCCTCCTATAATAAATACTACATTATCACTGCAAGTCTCTGCAGACATGTTAGGTGATCAGAGAATGGAGCTGTAATCAGAGGAAGTTCTCTGAAAGATAATCTTTCTTTATTCTCCTCCTCTGAGAAATTAGGTGGAGAGGAAGCAAGGGACAGCAGCAATCGCTGTAGTTGTTCCTATAAAATCTGCTCTTAGATTATGAAATATGCCATTTTAATACCTTAGCTTTTGTCCTTCTGAAGGCAAAAGTTTTCAGAAACACGTATAAATGCAATTAACATTGTTCCTGTGCTTTTAAAACTATTCTAAGCCCACGTTATCGTTAAAAATATCTAAGATGTAGCAGAAACACTTGGAAAGACAAAATAGCTTGTATAAACTGACTATAATAAACCTTGCTTTCATTTAGAATAAATAGAATCAATATATATACATTGGGGAAAAAATCTTCTTGGGTGCTGGTCGTACCGGAGCTAATATTTTTGTTATCTTGTAACGTGATTATTTTGAGGTTATAATTTGCCTTTTTTTATACTGTGGTTAAGAACTATGTGTGTAAAAGAGAGAGAAGACAAAGGCGTACAGGCCATGACATTTTCTAGCCTAAATTATAAACCCTTTTCAATTTTTTTAAAATTTCAGATCTACCTAATCTTGCTATGAAAAGACAAGACAAAACCAGAAGGAATGAATACAAGACTTTAACAAAACAGAAGACAGATGTCCAGAAATTATCAATTGCTAAAGCACACAGATTGTGATTAAATTTTAATGTGGCTTTTAACTTAAGTAAAGATTTTGCTTATCGAAGAGAAAGAATCCCAGAGAAAATATTGTTATTGATTTCATCATTTTAGATGTAACTGATCCTTTAAGTAATTTTTCATGGTTTCAGTGTCACTTTTTAAGTGTCTGCTTAGACTGAGGAAATCATTAGAGGGCACGTTCATTTAAAATTCTGAGTCTAATGCATAAATTGTTCTCCAGTGCACTCAAAGTCACATCTGTTGAAAACAAAACACAGCATTCAACGTGCTGAGTAAAATCAAAACATAACAGTAGAATGGTTAGAGAGAGTTAAATTAAGCAAATTAAATGGCATGAAAAAGTTTTTGATTGATTTAGAGAATGATTGTGTGCTTTTAAAAAATATATTGATTATCTTTAATGTGTTGAGAAAGAAAGCATAACATGTACTATGACAACATGACAGTCTCACATATGGTGAAATACATACATGGCCTCACATGGCTTTTTAGTAGAGCTGTATCAGGACAGAGGTTGCCCATTTCACATAAGCAAGATGCAGTGGTTTGGTTTGGATTTTTTTAAACAAATAGAAAGTGAATTATGACATTGCCACACTGATAAAGAAGCAGTCCTTATTGTTCTGTCAATAAAATTAATTGCTAAAATTGAGGAGCCATAATAGCCACTATCATGTTCTGATGTTTCATAAATATTTAACTGTGTAAGACTCACGAGGTCAAAAGGGCTAATTCAGTTTAGTTTCCTGAATAGTCATGCAAAATTGACTACTTAGAAAAGGAAGTGAATAATAATGACAGATCTTCATTATATACAGTGTTCTTTGATACAGACACACCATCTCCATTTACTCCATAGATTTAACATAGCCTATTTGTAAATAACACTTCATGATTTTACACAAAGAATTGTGTTACAGTCAGATATCTGCTGACCTTAAGCTTAACTTCATGACTTGTGAAACAGAAAAATAACCATGAAGCTAAAATGTTCTGCAACATTATATCTAAATCAATTCTCAACATGTTTCTCAGTAAGTTTTATGTGTAAAGCCGATACGGAGAGATAGGATCTACCTAGTCCTGTTTTCAGAAGAATGAAGTAATCCATACTTCATAAGTCCTAGACTTTGAGAGCTGGACAGGTAAATGTTGGTCCAGTTAGAACACCATTCCAAAAAGCTACTTAATACCAGTCTTTTCTGATCCCACAGCTCTTCTCTCCTCAAGACGCTCTCCATTGATTTTTTTTACTAAAATTCCTACTTTGTCACTCTTTGCTTTTACTCTGCATTTGATATGAGATCTGTGAGGTTAGAATAGTGCCCAGAAGAGTTTGGTGACTGCAGTCCAGTGTGAATTTCACTGAAAATTCAAATATATCAAATATATTACATTGACAAAAGGCGCAGAACATTTTTTTTTAATTATTTTTGCTTGCACATGTTCCTTCATTGTAATTTCTTGCATTACGCAGGAGGTCCCCAAAGGCAACTTGTTCCTACTTATTCCTGCAAAACTGATGACTAACCAAAATTATGATTTGTAAAATACAATATGTCCAAAAGTTAGAGTAAAAAAAACAAAGAAGGAATCATGTTAGCTTAGAACGAGAGCTTTCTCCAAAGGAAAGGTGGATGTCTTGACAGGTCAAATGAGAGAATGAGAGGAGTTCAACATTCTCCATTATACAACTCCTCTATGATCTACTCCTGTGGCAAGTAAGTAGTAACTAACTCATCTAATTTTCTTCCAGTTCTATATGTCAGCTTCATGAACTAGCAAATACACTTTAGCTCTGAATATGAAATAAACAACAGAGAGAAGCAACCATGATTACTATAAAAACCAATTAGGTTTAAGGATCTGCAAAAAATGCTGCCTGGCCACAAAAGTCAATATCAAACAATTTATCATGTATGGTATTTAGAACAATGTTTCATTTCTCCGTTACAGAAAAACCTCATGGACTTCAGTGTGGTACGCTTGTTGATTAATACTATGCCTCTAATGATAACCGCAGTTATTCAATACAAGCAGCAACTATGCAGCAGTGCAATGAGTAGCTTTTTAGACTCTGGTAACACTCAAACTCTGAATGGCAAGAGTGGTTTACGGGAAGATTTCACAAAGCACATGAAAACAAAACAAAATCAGCTAACTCTCCAAGACGTCTGTCATGTGTCTGATATTTAACTCAAAGCCTCTAGTGGCATTTTCGTCATGTAAATTAAACATCTCTGAATTGCCTGTATTACCAAATAAAACATCATGAATAACTCTTGCATCTCTGGAGCTCCCTCTCCTGTTTGCGGTCAGCAGACTGCCTTCTTTGGTTACTATTAAGGTAATCCAGACACTTTTATGGGTCTCAATCGGGTTAGGTCCGTTTGATATGACTTTCACAGATTAGAAGAATTTTTCCAACAGTGGTTCTACTCAAATTTAATGACAAAAGGTTGTGTGCCCATATCTACTGGCATTTGTGTAGAAAACAATGAATAACATTCATTTCACTAATAGAACCACCTTGAAAAAATATTGAGGAAACTCAAAAAGCCATTAATTAAGTACATGCAAATGTCCATACTATAATTGTGAAATTGATCTCAAGTAGACACAGCAGCTTTTCCCCCCCCACCCCAATGTTAATGTTTCCTTTAGAATATGTGTCTAGAAGTTGTTTACTACTAACCAGTTGGCCTAAACATTTGCGTTGTCCCGTTATTGTTGAGGCGTATGAGACCTATTTTCAGAGTTGCTTGACATTTTTCCTTATGTGGTTGCTTTCAGTTAATTGTAACTTTGCCAGACTAACTGTTTTAGGCTGTAATTTTTCATGCTGAATGTCTAATTTAGACTGATAATTCTGAAACAATTAAACTAAAACAGTTTTAGCCATTTCCAAGAACAAGGAGATTGAAACGACATCAATTTCTTGTAATTTCAATTCCTTTACTAAAAGCTGTTCTAAATGTCATTACCAGAACCACATTGCACTTAGTTCTGCACTAACACAGAAAAAATAGTGGTCTCCACCCCTAGAAGGTTATATTCTAACAATTAAGTAAGCAATAATCCAGGTGTAGAAACCAATGAAGAAATACATGGAAACAAGGAAACAATGCTGGACATCATGATAGGCAGTTCCAACAGAACACCAGCAATTAATTTTAATCCTAATTCTCTTTGCCTCATTTCAGTCTCAAAACTGGGTGATATTACTCCTATCTCTGCTATAAAACAATCAAAAACAAATAAATAGAAATGTTAGTAGAAAAACTTTGAGAAAACATGTTTTGGGGTTTGGTTTTTTTCCTTTAAAACAGCAATGGAATAGTACAGTCTGAAAGGAAAACAGAGTACCAAATAGCATCATCCATTGTATACACACAATTGCACCATTCAAAGGATAAAAGGAAGACTGCACATACCTACCTGCAATGAAGCACGCTAAAGAAAGTGACCTGTCCACAGGCTTTTCAGTGCTATGGTTGCTGCATGAGTTTCTAGTTTGACATTATTTAAGTGAATCATCTCGCTTTGGGTGGACAAACATTTTGTAAAATTCTTAAAATCTGCAGGACCACCATAGATCTTTCTAATAAATTTGGCGTTTTATGTTGAAAATGAACTACCCAGCGCATGTTCAGCGGTATGTATTTCAGTCTCCTTCTCGTAAAGTGAAACCTCTTCCACAAAATCTGCTCCCAGCATCTTTCAAATAAGCTACTGTCTGATGCAGTTGTTCTTCATGCATAACTAAATTTTAACTCCAAATTCAGAAGGTTTGGGCTGCAGGAGACAAAGCTATGCTATACCCTGCTGGCATATCTATTCCATTCACATTGATAAGAGAGTTTTCTCTGTCTTTCAAACATATATTTAAGGAGGACAAATATTTTGTTGTCTACTACGATTATTTCTATAGCCTCAAAAGGCATTGGAGCCCCATCAGGTTGATGCTACAAAAGCACAGAGCAAAACAAAATCTTTGAGTCAAAGCACTTATATACCAGTTTGAATGAATAACAAAACAGTCAGAGAAGAAAAGAGAAAAACCTAATTTTTCAAGATCATACCGCAAAGACAAATGTTTGGACTTCCAAGATAGTAGATCACTCTGCCTACTTCTTTCAGCTATGTCAGTTGTGGGGATTTATTCTTTAGCACTTCTGCTGCAGGAACGCAGTACCCTATCAAAGAAAAAAAGCCTTGTTTAAAAAGGTGATTTGCATAAGCAAAAATAAAACAATTCACGTTCCTACCATTACTCCTAGGAAGTAATTTCTAGAAATTCAGAATTTCTCCAGTTTCAAAATTTTCTAAGAACAATTCTGGCAAATATTTTCAAAGTTAATGCTTCACTTCAATGACTATCTAGTATAGCCAAAATTAACTAAAAAAAAATCTAAGTTTTTGAAACATCTAACTGAACTAAACCACTTATTTTAGTAAGAAAATAATTCCTAACCAAGGAGAAGGTAATTTTGCTTGGTACTGGAACTTCCAGTTAGTTCCTATCAGGTTTGTATAGGTGATTATAGGAGTCTGTAAGTTCCTTTAAGATTCCTTCTCTCACTCTCAAATTAACACAACTCCTGTGCTTTTGAAAACCTATTAAAATGTTCATTGTTACACGCATCCATGTATTTCAAGTTCATAGACCGACTCTCATGCAACACTCTGAAGAATGAATGTACAAAAAAAGGTTGTGATGGAGCATCTCAGGCACCGTAAAAATAGCAATAAAATAGTATCTTGGTTTTCAGAACAGCTTGTCTGTAGTATTCTATCAGTAATATTTTAGTAGGGCAATAGATGAACATATCAGTTTAGATTAATTTGTATAATGGCACATTTAAGAGACTGACTTTTTGAAGTTTGTTCCATCTCCACGTGTAATTTTTGGCTCCGGCATAATCACTGCCGTACTGTCTTCTTGCACATGGTAAACTAGCCATCTGGATAGTGTGTCAGCATTAATGTTTTCACACCCTCAGCTTCCTGTGCTAAATGAAGTCAAATTCTTGAATTATGGCAGCCCACCTGCATATAATTTTTTCCATAGTCTGTGACTATAACTTTTCTTCCCAGAAGAGTACAACTAAGCATTATTATTCTGAAACCTGTGAGGTTTCAAAGGTCTAGGAGTTAATTGCACTTTTAGTTGTCTGTAGAGAGGGGACTGACAAGATGTAGCCTAAGGTCAAGAAGGATTCAACGTCTCTTGTGAGCGCTTTCAGGTTCACTGTCCCTATTCATTTTTCAAGTATTCATCGGGCAATTTCAACAGATCACTTTCACACCTGTGAGACCCTAGCTGGTATTGCAGAATGCTGTCTTGGTTTCTATTTCATTCTGGACACCAGACTGGCTTTGACTCCATTTGCGTGTTCTTACATTATGTTAAGAAACAGATTGCTAGAGAGAAATGTACTCAAAGCATGATGTGGAATTTTTCATTTCATATCTTCAAAAATTTCTCTGTGGTCGATACACATAAAATGGAATGGAAGCTGTGAAGGAGAGAATTTAGCAGAAGACAAATCTCTGGTTCTAAACCAAAAACCTCAAACCAGGATACAAATTTAAAAGCTTTTTATGATATGGTTACAGTTCCACAGAAAACCAATGTTTTGGGAAGCTGTCAGTAGTGATTCTGATGGTGGCATAGATTGTCATTCAGATTCACCATTCAGAGTTCAGTACCTCTTTTTTGAACTACCTACTTTTTCTTTTAACCTACTAAAGCAGATAACCCCAAACTTAAGTGTATAAAGAAATTATAAGGCTATTTACAAAAGCTAACATTCTTGGGAGGTTTATTTCTGTAGATTCCTCAGCAGGTGACTCAGACCAAGGATTAAGTTTAGAGTCTTCCATTAACTATAAAAAAGCTTAGGAGAGTGCAGCTTTTTTTCTCCTAATTCTTGACTAAACCATAACTTCAATGGAACATCAATAAGGAAGCTGACGACCCAAAAAAGGAGTTTTGTGATTTTGTAAGAATACCTTCCCTTACAGGCAGAGAAAGATCCCAAAACTGCTGTTTTCTCCCCATTCACAGTTAGAAATAAATGCCTGGAACAAGGAAACTGAAGCAGCTCAGTCAGTTGGGCAGAGGGATGACAGACATTTCCCCATAAAATTTTGACTCAGCCTTAGCATTTAGAGGAAGGAAGGAACTCCAGAAAGGAGGATTTCAAGCAGACAGGAGAAAATTATGTGCTTTTTCATAGTTAATAGATCCAACTTCGAGCAAAACAGTTGAGGTCCAACTTCATAGCTCAGAGCCCAACTCCATAGATCCAACTTCAAGCAAAACAATCATGTACAAAGTTTAGGCTGAGTTTGACTGACATGAATGGCTCTAACAAGGAGCAGGAAATGCAATCATCATCTGCAGCGTATAGGATTTCTCTTCTGTTGCCTAGAAATCTTAATCATAATACATTCCTTAAAGACACTTTACCCACTATTTGCCTTCCTTACACTTCTCACAAGTTAACTTTTAATCTTAAGAAACCAGTGCTATTAGTATTTATTTAGTTCTAGCCTATTATATTCTCATTTACTTGTTCCAAACTTGTTCTCTATCCTTATTTGACTACTGTTGATTACTAACAGCAAAAAAATACAGGGGGAGAGAAGAATTAGTCATAGGAAGGGAGTGAAAACACAGTATAGGGATGAACCAATACCTATGGGAATCAGTCAGTCCTTCCATTGACTCCACTGGGTATGGAATCAGTCCAATTCTAATTATTTCTTAGTGTCAGTCTCTTTCACTGAAGACACGTAATGGTGTTCTAATCCTCACTGAAATCTAAGGTAGGATGAAGGGCAAATGATATAAACTTTGGGGCACTTCAGACACTGAAAACATTCTCTTAAATTAGAAAAACAACAGTATGAGGGGTTTATGCTGTCCTTTTGTTTTGTTTCATGAAGGTACAATTTCAAAATGTTGCAGCAATTTCCCTTACAGTCCTAATTCAAGTTTTTTGATTCTCTGCCTCTACCCAAACCAAGCATCGAGTGCATATTTTATGAAACAGTATAGCATCTAAGCCTCTCTCAGGGTCTTTTAGTTGGAGGGTGTCACATTATGTTGTCCATCAAAGAGCTCCTACAGAGCTAAAAGGCAGAGGTTGCTCAGGTACTCTGAACTGCCTTTTGAGACTTTCTTGACTATGTGGGGAGGTAGCATCCAAATCAGCCGCCAAATGTAAATAACCTAAACTTAAGTAGCAGTGCATCACTCTCTAGTTTTCCTTCCCACAATACAGTGACTCACTCATTCCTGCCACTGACATCTGTGAATAAGGTTTTCTATCTTATTACAACTAAAAGTCACTCCCATATTGGGAATTGCACCATGTTTTAACAGGGTAGTGAAGCGTAAGTTATGCATATTCACTAGGAAGACGAATAAAAATATCCTTAGCAGAAAAAAAGTCAGGTACATTAATATGTACATAGAGTAAATATTAGAGTCTTCCCTATCAATATCTGTAAAAGATTTGCAAACTTTTTTCACCTTTAGCTTTTTCTTAACCTATGCTGTATATGGCACTATGTGTTGTTTGCTATTAACAGAAACAACAGGACAGAGATAATTTTTGTATTTTTGTGGACATTTAGAATAGCTCCAAAGTGTTTTGAAACTACATTATACATTTGTATGTGCATGTGTCTGAAATACCATACATAACAGGAATGTCCATAAAACTAATAATATGGAACCCTCCTTGACACAGTTTGAATTTGTAACCCTTTTCATTGATATGGGATTAACTTCCGAAAAATACAAAACTGACAGGAGAAAACAAATTATTTTGTGATCCAGCCCAAGACAAAACTGGAACATAATGAGTTAGGCTACACTTTTCATGGTTTTAATTATGTGTTCTTCCTTTACAACTCTTAATCCAATAGCTCTTCAAATTCTTACCAAATTGCATAACCAAATTAAACCACAAACATACTGTTTGCAAAAACAAGCTCATGTTAACCTTGTGAGCAAGGGTATTTCTGACATTCAAAGCAGCCAATCCTTCCTATAAGTGGCAGTCTGAAATTTGTCAGAGACTACATTCATCTCTAGGACCTACAAATTGGTGGCACTATGTCAGAAATATCTTTTTTTATTATTATTACTTTACAATTACAGTATTTTTCAGCAATATAGACATTACCTCAGGAAAGTCTGCATAAAGGACATAAAAGGTTACTTTCCATAAGAATACACTAAAATAACGGAGGGAAAAGAGTGGGATCAAATCAGTTTTGCCTCTCTTTCTCCCAAAACTGGCAGAAGCATCTTTGCATAAAAAGTAATGATGAGGCTTCCAGGAGAATATTCCAAGCTTCAGGAAGGTGGAACCATGGAGCTTTTAAAATAATATTGGTTTTATATTTTTCGCCTGGAACTAACTGCAGTGACTTCTCCGCATGCAGATGACTGGACTCAGTACAGCTTTTGAATCAATCTTACACGAGAGAATGTGTCTGGCACATGTAGAGTTTGGTCTTGGGATGGGCAAAGCAACCTATGGTTCTTGGAATATTCAAAAGATGCAAAGACCACGCCTCTCTCATTTCCTTTAATTAACCAAATCTTTAGAAATTATGATGTTTCAGAATTTACATAGTGCACTACATGTAATTTTGAAAGTGATTTTCCAGATTCTCTATGTTCCTGTGTAAACAGGTAACATTTAAGATATCCTTTTAAAAAGGCCTCCTTCGGAGTAGGTATAAATTCATTCTTTGTACATCAATCGGATGCTCAATCTCTTTTTCATTCTCTCTTGATTATTGGAAAAAACAGCAGTCTCTGAATATAAATATGATTTAAATCTTTTTGAAAGCTAATGTTTTACATACTGTTAACTGGTAGTGGTACTCAAAATTAGATGTTTTCTGTTGCAAACAAGGTTAAAATGACAAAGAAGTGGGATTTTGTTAGAATCTTAGGGTCTTGTTACATGCATTTTAGGTCAGATACTGTTTGCTATGAGAGAACAGTGGTTTATTGTAGAGTTGTCAATTTAAATTAAATTACAACTTTTGAGAAACTAACTTGCAAACTTAAAGCAGTCATATGATATTATGCATTACATCTTCAGCCCATTAAGGAATCCTAAAGTAAGGTAACCAAAGACAGAAAATACTGGTTCAAGTTTCAAGCCACAATAAGTGTGAATATACCCTCAATTTAATAAAATGTATAATGCAACTTCCTGAGGCTTAAATTTCTTACAATTGCTCTTGGAATGGGTACTTGTTTTCCCATTATTGGCCACTTTAATCTACTTATGCCCTAGTTGTCTCATTTAAAGATCACTTTATAGTATTGGGTGATGTGCATCTGAGGTCTGTGTTCCACTATTGCCTGATGCAACAACACAACAGTTTACAAATTTCTGAACTTGATCTGAAAGCTGATTTAAAAATCTATACAGACAATCAAATTTCCTTGAAAATATATACACACAAGTCTGCTGTGAGGTGGCTAAAATGAAGTAAATTTAGTTTCAGGAGACAGGAAGAAAGCCAAGACTGAAAAGTAAAGATCCAGAAGCAAATGGGCACTAGCAGTGACCAAGTTCGAAACCCATCCCTCCCCAGAGAAAATTAGAAGAGGGCAAGGAAGGCAGGCTTTGGAAAAGTAGAATGTTTGTGCTTTTCTTTCCAGCAGACTGCATTAAATATTCAGCAAAAGGCGGGGATCAGTTTACATTACTCTTCTTGTTTCTCGTGTATCGGCTGACAGGTGCTGTAAACATACATAGACAAACATGGTCCTATTCTTGCAATGCTCCAATAACTGAGGGCAGAAATACTTTTTTTTCCTGCAGCAACAACGTTTGGATGCTTGCAGCCATAATACACTAAGATCAAGGTTGCATTCACTGGTAGAAATAAAACACTTCTTTTTCTCCTTCTGTATAATACAATATTTAATTCTTATACACATATAGTAGGAAGATCCTCTGTAGTTAATTTGAAAGCACATTTGTGTAGTTTTATGGGGAACTTCATAAAGAATCATTTCAGCGAAACTCCTCCCCGGTATTTAATAACAATTAAAAAATCATATAAACGTCTCAGGTCAACCTCTAGGTTTTACAGCTTGAGGAAAAGCACAGACCAGTGTGAAACAGTTGACCTTGGCTAAAAGATGGGGACTAGTATTTAAAACATTCACTCATTCATGTTTAAGAGATGTCATGGTAAATAAATAATGACTGTTTACACTTAGTCCTAAGTGTCTTCTTTTTCCACACTATAGGCAGCTATTTGGCTGAGATGGTATCATTCACTGATCTAATCACACTGTACCTTTTTTCTCACTTGAATTGTACTTTTGGCTGTCACTTGCTCTTTTGAACAAAGGTTTACGCTATTAAAAGATATCATAATAGCGTATCTTTTTTTTTACTGAATTGATATTCAAATCAATAACGATAAGGGCAATCTTCTCTTTGTACCTAGAAAAATGTACCATCTGCATTTGGCTTCTGATATTCTGCTGTGAGCAAAATTTAAGCATAAGGAAGTGTTTAAGACTCCCCTTAAGTTAAACTGCAATTCTAAGTATTTTATAATCTTCATAACAGTCAGAGCCAGTAAAATCGACCCTGTATATTTTTATTTCATCTCTGCTGGATCATATGATATTTAATAATTGGTTCTGGCACCTCGTTGCAAATTATTATAACTTTGAGATTCAACAGTTTTATTGAACATATGGGCAGCACAGTCTCAGAACATATATATGATACAGACTATCAAGGGGACCTTCTGTCATGTTTTGGTGAGCTTTAAAGGGTCAGGTAAATTTTGTTGGGTAGATTTGTGCTGTGTTTCCACATTCTTTGTTTTCTGTTTATTTTAGTGGGCTACTTCTTTTTTTCTTTTTTTTTCTCTCCTGTATTAAAATTCTTTCCTGTAAAGAGTGACTCCATCCACAACTGCAATTGTTGATATTGACGTGTGTACTATTATGTCAGGCTTCTAAGCAGTATTGAAAAGCAGCAGCTGGAATGGGCAGGAAAGACGGTCTTCAGCCCTTTGCGCTTGACTTTCCTATCACATGGTACCATATTGTATCAGTGTTTGTTTCAGTTAACACTACATAAAGTCGCTGAAAGCAGAAGACCTCATCATATCAATGAAAATGAAGACATCTTCGAAGACACACTTAAGACATCTCATTATTGATGGTGTACTTGATGGATATTTGATAACAAAATTCAGATGACCACTTAAGAAACATACATGCTCTGCAGTATATTTATGTCTGGAAAAATAACATACATTCTTGCAACAGAGTTTCTGAAAGCAATGCTATTTTGGTGCAGCTCTTGCGTCTCCATCCATGCCTGATGTGATTTTCATCTATGAGTCCGCATCATTTGTTGTATTAAACTATGCATGAATCAAAGCAATTGTGCATTCCCTGAGTACGCAAATGTCCCATAGATTTTAGTGGGAAACGTGTGTGTGAAAGAAATAACATCCAGCCATTATGTAAATTATACACAAATAATTGCATAACAAGTTGTACTGAAAAATAGAGATGGCTTGCTGATACACGTATATGCGCGTGTGTGTATCTTAAAAAAAGGAAGCCTATCTTACTAAAAGTTCTTAACTATAAATGGTTTATTTTATCTTAATTCTGCTAAAAAGCTCACCACTGTATCGCGGTATTTTCTCCTCTATTGCCTTTATCAAGGTTACGAAGATGAAGAATTAGGAGCTTAATCAGCATTTACGTATTTTTCAGTGCTCACTTTTACTACGCCAGGCTGCATTTTTATTCATGAGGTTTTTTTAAATCCTTCTCTAAAAACTCATTTATAGAGATCATATATGTAGGAAATACCAAAAGAAAAACATCTCGTGGTTTTTGTACCTTTTGCTTTTTATTGGCACATATTCAATTGACATTCACAGCTAAGGTTGGGAAATATTAGTTAGGGTAGTCATCTGTGAAAGTAAATTAGGTGGATTCTGCTAATGAATTTGAATAGCAGTTTAAACGCATATGTATACCTGATTGGTTCCACAGAAGATGTATAAATACTTAAAGTACTGGGAACCAGAATGATTGTACCCTTAGGCAGTAAAGCTCTTATTAGAACATGAACTATTTTTCTGATTACTTGCCTGGCATAATTTGAACCAGTAGATGGAGTACTTGCTAATAATAATTGCATGTACAGATCTTGTTAGTATACACTAAGGGCAAGATACTTTCCATATTATAAACTGCTAAAATCATATTTGCTTTAGGCTTCTTGTATTGATATAATTAGCTAGAAATAGCACTAAAAGGGCAGAGAAAAAATATGCATAGACCTATAGCTATCTTTCAGAAAACAGAAGCAAGCGCGGTTTGGAAAAGCTAAACATCATTCAGAAGTGGTCTTTTGGAAAAATATTAAGCATAACCTGATAGCCAGAAAGGTGGGGTTCGTTGTTGATTTTGCTTATTTTTGTTGTTGTATTTTCCAATCAAGATACTTTTTCAATCACACCTCAAATTCCAAAGGTTAAAAATTTTCTGTGGTATACTTTCACTGAAATCCAAGGATTTACACACCAACAGACATATAGGACTGTCATTATAACCTAAAGGTATTTCTATAACGGAATGTAAGTTCAGAGAAGAGGACTATAACTACTACTTTATGAAATTCAGTTTTTCAGAGCAGCCTATGGGCAGCTGAAGTGTGCCAAAGATTTTGGTAGCAAAGCTCAACAAAAGCCTGTGCTTAGGAGTACATGCCAAAAAAATAAGCCTTGAAAGTGCCAAATGGCAAAAACAATCTAGATTTCTCACAGATGAGTGGCCTCCCCTTTAGGTAACAGAATGATGCCTATATTTATTCTCTTTTTTTGTTTTGCTCTGCAATTCAAGAACTATTATACCTATAATGGAAAAGCTTTAAAGAAAATGAAATTGTACCCCAAAAATCACTTGTGTAGTGATACAAAAATGCCCAGACCTCCCCCAAAAAATACCTTCAATATGTTCTGGTTAATTATTTCAGTCAAACACAAAACTGAACGTATGTCTCCTATATTAGTGAGTGCTCTGAATTCTGAAAGACTACACATACGGACAGCACCTTGATTTAAACTTTCAGTGGTCATTTTGAAAGAAAAATCTGCCCCCTTTCCTCAGTTTTAAAATGCAGGACTTCAGCACCTAACTCTAGGAAAAGGTTTAGCCCTGAGAACTCAAAGGGAGAACGTTACCTCCAGGCCAGCCCAGTGGTCTGGCCCAGCCAGATTTGTGGTCCCAGAGAAAAGCAGTATTTGAAGTGCACCTTCACCACTTTCACCCAGTGACTACTTTGTCTTTCTACTCATCTAATGAGCATTCCATTGTTAGGAACAGAAATCTAGTATTATGTAGAAGGTATGTCCTTTTGTGAACCTAGGACCAGATCCAAAATAAGTTCTTATGTGAGGAAGGGATCTTCACTTGCAGTTGAGGATTCCTCATATTTTGCCATCAAAGTTCTTGAGGTTCTTGATCATACCTGCCTAATGCCTAGAATTCCTTCATATTTTGGTGAGGATAGCCACTGACTTCCACCAAAATGAAAGTGGGTGTCACAAACCAGACATTCCTTCTCCCAAGTGCCTAAAAGTTCCTCAACGGCTAATCCTCAAAGTCTTGTATGTACTCGAAAAAACTGTGATCCTCACTAAGTACAGTGCACCTGCTACAGTCTTCCAAGACACAACTTAAAATGGTGAAATGGTGTCTCACTTGTATGTAATTGCTTTTCCTGTGAAATGCAAGCAATAGATTCCTTTTCCTCCATTGCCTACGGGTGACTAATACTACATTTCTTTTTTTTTTTTAAGGAGACACCCTACAGAATGACTTAAGCGTTAGAAGGTCACTTTCAATTCTTTCCACTGAAGCTTTGAGAAGAGAAAACCATAAGAAAACATGATGACTAGGCAAGCTGTTGGAGTGTTACTTTAGGAGAAACATGTGAGTTCTAATCCCTTGATTCAAGTCCTGTTTATGTATTTCATGTTAAATCTAAACAACCATAGAAACAACTTCAGTTTATGTGTATTTATATTAACTCTGGGAATTCTTAGAGTTGCAAAGGAAAAACATAAATAGAAAATACAATATACTTCAAATAGTAATAATACAGTGAAAAATTTTTGTTTTCTTTCTGGTTTATATAGATGATGCATATCGTGGTGCGTGCAAAGATGGAACAAAGAAAAAGCTTCAATTGTTCTGCAAACATTTTAAGTGAAGAAGCAGACTGAAGGTTTTGATCTGCCTAGACAACCGAAGCTTTCAAATGATATTTGAGGGTCCTGCAGTAGTGAAACCTGCTGGTGCAAAATTTATTCTTAGTTTTGCATGGTCAACTCTCAAATACATCTCAGATATCTTTTGGTGTCTGCTCTAAAAGAGAAGAGAATCGGTGTTATTGGTTATTCTAGATGACGCAGAAGTCTGAATAATAATGTAAGAGAATTATTTTTTTCCTTTGTACCAAAACCAGATTTCTCAAAGGGCTGAGTGAGGATATCTTGAGATTGTTTTTACCACAAATCACGCCCTGAGTCCTACTGTTTGAATGGATATACTTCAACCCTTGTTTTATTCAAGCTCACTCTACTGTTTTTTTCCAGGCCTATTATCTTATGGTTTCTCATATGCAGAATACAGCATTTCTAGTGATGTGGAAACAGATTTAGTCTTATGCTTTGAGTCTTGAAAGATAGCTACGTGAGTCTGCACCTCACCAGGCCAAATGGGTAAACTCAGATTATTCATTTTGCAAGACTGGCACCTCACAGTGAAAGATGCACTGGGACAGTTACTTTCTATAGTAACGTGAAGTACACTTACAGTTCTTTATCATTTGATTAGATTTTGTACCATTAAATGTTTTTACAGACTTACTTCTTTTTTAAACAGTCATAGACATGTTATTATTATATGCCGTCTTATCTGTATGCATATATCATTAATTTCTAAGCACTATACAAAGACTATATGCCAACATATATTTTCCATACTGTATATGTATATTTAAACATGTTTACTGTTAAGTTAGAAGGTGGTCAAATAATTTCAGATCGAGCTCTGACCTTTCTGAGGCAATATCTGGTTATAAATGTATTTTATTTGGATGTAACTTCTAGTCTAAAATTTCAAGTGCTGACTGCCATGAGGTCACAGTGTTTAATCTCCAGATGACTTTTTACCCAGGTGAGAAAAAAAATCGTCCAGAAAAAGGCACATTTCTCCTCATATAAGTAATTACATTGGGATAGGTTTACTTTTAGAATTTCCATGCCTGCTATTTAAAGATTATTGCATGGGGAACATATTTGATAAGTTATCTAAAATCTAGATAAAATATTATGCAAGACTGACATAGAATGTGCCTGTAACAGATCAATACAGTATCAATATTACTTACCCAGAAGTTCCTAAGGTATCCATTAAATGGAGAAACAGCTTTTTTGGAGGAAGCCAACCTTGGCTTACAACCGTACAGAGACATGGTCAGGCAACTCTGTCAAAAAGCACCCATAGCATTTTTGTCTAGTCAACACTCATTGTTTCAAATCTTCACCCCGTCTCCAGCCTGAAAACCCCAAGAAGTAAGCTTGGCATTTTAGTTTCCCACGCTACAGTCATTATTCCATTTCGATTAGGTTGTGCCCATCTTGCACAGGTGGGCATTTCAGAAAAGACTGGTTAATCCAGAGAGTAATCTCTTATGAGTCCTTTATGCCTTCCCTTGCCTGTGCCAACGCTCAGCTGTCGTATTCAGCTGCATGTTGGATTCCCCCAGTGCTCTGTTCCATGAATCATGACAAGGTGATGATTGTCATACTACCTGGTTTGTTGGCTTTGGAACAAAGGACTGTGCACCACAAATCCTCCATACATATCACGTAACATATTAAAAGTGAATAATTTTCTGATTTTTTTCCCCATTCCAAAAATCAAAGCAATAGGGTCATAATTACAGATTCCTTCACGAAAATATACTGAACTCATTTACTCATTGAAATTTATTAATGAAATGACAGGCACCGCCTGAGTGGTTTAGGTCCTGCTGAAGTTGTAGGGCCAGGATGCTAACCATAATTATCAGGAAGGCAGGAAGCTTTAATTTTGCCGTGGCTCCCAGTGTCACCTCAGTTTCTAGTATGACCCAAAAGCCTTGCAGATATGCACCTGCGAGGTCTTTTTTGCTTTTACATACTCCTCAGTCCCCTACCCCTCCCCCCATTATTTATCTCTTTTTATTCTGCATGTGTCATTGCTTATGTACACACTTAACATATTTTTATTCCTCTCATTTGAAAAAAAATATTCTGAGTTCACTTGCTTTTTTGTCAGTTGTCATTCATTTTACCTTGTTTTGCTTGCTTCAGTATGTTACTTCCCCTTATATTGTGAACTATGTCATCTGTGCCAATGTACATCCCTTGATAGTGAGTATGCAGTAGACTTTACTGAGAAATAGAAAAGAGAAGTGTTAGCCACTGCTCTCACCAAGATTATATTCTCTCTTAATAGAAGCTGTTGATAGATCCTGCGAGGCTACAACACTTAGGGTGTTGACTTGTAGAATGAAATCCTCTACACACAAGCACAGCAAAATATTTTGGTGAAAAGTAATTATCAGAAATAGTGACACGAGTAAATTAGTTAACTACATTTCAGCAGGAAGCTTGAGTTACCCCTGCCCGTTCTTGTTCCAGACCCATCTAAAATCAGCAGTTCAGCTTAATGATGTCACAACATTTGCCAGGCTGTGGGCACTGAAGAGAAGACGTGAAAATACTCCCACTGAATCAGATCCCCTCCTCTCACTAAGCACAGTTAAACAGCCCATCTGTCTCACATTGGAACTGTTATCTTTGAAACATCATTCTATTATTACCACAGTGGTTCTAAAAAACTGTCCTTAATTTTAGACATCTTACAAGCAAGTTTTTAAATTCTCTGGATATTGTTAACCCAGATCCTAAGCACTGACACTGAACAATGCTAGGAAGCCCCTCTCAGTAGGATGTGGCTCAAGTACTGTACATCACCATTCATTTACCAGGGGTAACCTTTTGTGAAATACAGATATCCTACATTAAAAAAAAATCACAACAAAGAACCCGACCCCTCCCTAATCTCTAATATTTTTGAAAGTGTGAATTGAAGAGGACTGAGAGACAGATGGGTCTGGATGATCAAGTTACCTGTTATAGCGGCACATCTGCCAGGGCAGTCAATCACTGTGATGTCTCTGACAGGTCGATGGAGACTGAGTACGAAAGGCTAATGCAGAGAGAAGCTGAGGAAGGGCTGCCCTCCTGCCTGTCTCTTGGGTTTGACTGGTCTGAAAGCTGCACTTGAATTTGCTGCAGTTAAAAAAATGTGTCTGTAGCACGCAAATCCTAGGAAAAAGACTTCAGTCACAATAAAAAAATCCTAGTGCATTGAGCAAGCATAATTGTGAAATAGATCCATTCTTGATTTTGTTTGGGGCTTTTTTGTTTCAGGAATCAATCAAAAATGGAAAAAAGACGGATTAATATAAATATATTTTGGCAAAATTATTTCACAACAAAGAAGACGATAAATATGAATCACCGGAATAGAAAGAAAGGTTAAGACTGTCAAGTAACAAAACTAAATAAACTGTGGCACTGGAGTAGTTTATTTTTTCTGAATCTATGATTACATTAATTTGCATTAACCATGATGTCTTTCTTCTGTGTTTTCCAGCGTATTTATTTTCAGAGCTGCTGCTCTATATGCTAAGGTTAATTGTCCTGCAAAAAGCTTACACTAGGAAGTACTGAGTACCAAGGAGGTTTTTCACAGTTACAAACAACTTCTAGATTTTTGTTACATATTGCATATGTGTTAAAAAGAGTATAGTGCTAATTGGATTGCTATTTTACCACACTTGCACCAATATGAATTTCTACTTCTTGGACAACAGAGATCAGAATAGTGTAAATATAAGGCCAGTGAAACGGCTCCGGGATACAGAAAAAAGCCTTACAAGCTCCAAAGGTTTTGATGGTTAAAGAGAGATTATTTGATTTTAGTCATTGAAGGTCACGCAAACTCCTGTAGCAAGAGGAAAACACCCAAAGTTATAATTCAAGGACGCTTTTTACAAATATAACACTCGTTTTGTTTTCAAACATTTTTAAGCTTGTCCACCAACAAGCTATTACATGGAAGAAAAAACCTGGATGTCAAAAAGCCTTTAATATTTCCCAACTGCAAGACTGATAAGTACCTATGGAATACTAATTAAACATGTTTTTACTTATTATTAGTCTGGCACCCATTTTTTAGTAATCTTCATCACACTATTGCTATGATAAGTATTTTCTCTGGAAATGTAGTTTCCTGGCACAAACACATTTCTATTTTAGAATGTTTAGTTTGAGGTCTCTGAAAATAAAATTAATATTATTTGTGAGCTTCTAATACTTTCAGCAAATATATTTGACATTTTCTGGCATAATAGAGGCCAGATCCACCCATGTTTCTGAAAGCACTACACTTGGTGTTTATCAACACTGTGTAAACTGAAAAATATGGTATTTATATGTGGAAGGTAAAAGCTTAAAAAGCTGAACTAGACTAAAGGTGATTTAGACTGGTTTCAGTTTTTTTGAATTTTGGCATGGTATTAAAGAAACCTCCCTGAAGAAACCAGTACTCATAGTTGAATTTGGTGGGGTTTAGACTAGACTAACAATATATCAATCTTTTGCATACATTTCCTCAGCACGAGCATTCCCAATTGATTAAATATGGTCAGTGGAACTACCGCTCTCG